>NC_084574.2:1792500-1952500 GCF_033978685.3 Nerophis lumbriciformis | reverse complement strand
TCAAGACAAAAAAGTACTAAAAACAGTAACTTTTGCCTCTTTGAGCTGTAATTTGACCCCCTTAACATGCTTCAAAACTCACCATATTTGACCCACACATCAGGACCTGCGAAAATTGCCTTTTTAAAAAAAAAACCGAACCACAAAACTCAAAATTGCGCTCTAGCGCCCCCTAGGGAAAAAAAAACTAGACTGCCTGTAACTCCCACTAGGAAGGTCGGAGAGACATGAAACAAAAACCTCTATGTAGGTCTGACTTAGACCTACATTTCATAATAGTACATTGTCGGGCTAAAATCAACAGGAAGTTGGCAATTCCCCCTTCAAGACAAAAAAGTACTAAAAACAGTCACTTTTGCCTCTTTGAGCTGTAATTTGACCCCCTTAACACGCTTCAAAACTCACCAAACTGAACACACACATCAGGACTGGCAAAAATTACAATCTAATAAAAAAAACCTAACCCCAAATTTAAAAATTGCGCTCTAGAGCAATTTTTGAATAAAACGGAGAAAAAACTGCTCCTCGGAAGAAAAAAAATGACAAAACTGCCTGTAACTCCCACTGGGAAGGTCGGAGAGACATGAAACAAAAACCTCTCCGTAGGTCTCACTTAGACCTACATTTCATAAATTGACAACCCCCAGCAAAAATCAACAGGAAGTTTGCTATTCCCCCTTCAAAACACATTTTTTGTAAAAACCGGTCACCTTCCTTCAAAAACGAACTCCTCTGAGCACGTTTGTCGTTTCGCCTTAAAATTAACACAGGAGAGAGATTGAACCCTTGTGATTGCCTTTTAATGAAAAAACCGGACCCCAAAATTCAAAATTGCACTCTAGCGCCCCCTAGAAATAAAACTGCCTCTAACTCCCAGTAAGAATGTCATAGAGACATGAAACAAAAACTTATATGTAGGTCTCACTTAGACCTACTTTTCTTTATTTAATTTCCTCGGGCAAAAATCTACAGGAAGTTGGCAATTCCCCCTTCAAGACAAACAAGTACTAAAAACAGTCACTTTTGCCTCTTTGAGCTGTATTTTGACCCCCTTAACATGCTTCAAAACTCACCAAACTGAACGCACACATCAGGACTGGCAAACATTGCGATCTAAAAAAAAAACCTAACCCCAAATCTCAAAATTGCGCTCTACTGCAATTTTTTAATAAAACGCAAAAAAAAATGCTCCTCGGAAGAAAAAAATGACAAAACTGCCTGTAACTCCCACTGGGAAGGTCGGAGAGACATGAAACAAAAACCTCTATGTAGGTCTCACTTAGACCTACATTTCATAAATTGACAACCCCCAGCAAAAATCAACAGGAAGTTTGCTATTCCCCCTTCAAAACACATTTTTTGTAAAAACCAGTCACCTTCCTTCAAAAACTATCTCCTCTGAGCGCATTTGTCGTTTCGCCTTCAAACTAACACAGGAGAGATTGAACCCTTGTGATTACAATGACAGAAGCGCTTTTTTTTCTAACTGCTCCGGTTTTGATTTTATGACCCTTCAAAGACCCGCTGCGCTGCTGTTTTTTTAAGATGGCTGCTTAAAAGCAGGAAGCACCAACGTGCCCACACAATGCAGACAAGGTAGGTACACTAGACAAAAGTATTGGGACACTTCAGACTAAAAGTAGACAAAAGTATTGGGACACTTGTGCCCACACAATGCAGACAAGGTAGGTACACTAGACAAAAGTCTTGGGACACTTCAGACTAAAAGTAGACAAAAGTATTGGGACACTTATGACTACCACTGGACAAAAGTATTGGGACAAATAGCACGAAAACTTGACAAAAGTATTATGACACTTGGGACTACAACTTGACAAAAGTATTGGGACACTTATGATGAAAATTGGACAAAAGTATTGGGACACTTACACTGCACAAAAGTATTGGGACACTTCGGACTAAACGTAGACAAAAGTATTGGGACACTTACACTGGACAAAAGTATTGGGACACTTAGGACTACAACTGGACAAAAGTATTGGGACACTTAGGACTACCACTGGACAAAAGTATTGGGACATTTACACTGGCCAAAAGTATTGGGACACTTAGGACTACAACTGGACAAAAGTATTGGGACACTAAGGACTACCACTGAACAAAAGTATTGGGACACCTACACTGGCCAAAAGTATTGGGACACTTAGGACTACAACTTGACACAAGTATTGGGACACTTAGGACTACAACTTGACAAAAGTATTGGGACACTTAGGACTACCACTGGACAAAAGTATTGGGACACATACACTGGACAAAAATATTGGGACACTTAGGACTACAACTTGACAAAAGTATTGGGACACTTAGGACTACAACTGGACAAAAGTATTGGGACACGTAGGACTACCACTGGACAAAAGTATTGGGATACCTACACTGGCCAAAAGTATTGGGACACATAGGACTACAACTTGACAAAAGTATTGGGACACTTAGGACTACAACTTGACAAAAGTATTGGGACACTTAGGACTACCACTGGACAAAAGTATTGGGACACATACACTGGACAAAAATATTGGGACACTTAGGACTACAACTTGACAAAAGTATTGGGACACTTAGGACTACAACTGGACAAAAGTATTGGGACACGTAGGACTACCACTGGACAAAAGTATTGGGATACCTACACTGGCCAAAAGTATTGGGACACATAGGACTACAACTTGACAAAAGTATTGGGACACTTAGGACTACAACTTGACAAAAGTATTGGGACACTTAGGACTACCACTGGCCAAAAGTATTGGGACACTTAGGACTACAACTAGACAAAAGTATTGGGACACTTAGGACTACCACTGGACAAAAGTATTGGGACACTTACACTGGCCAGAAGTATTGGGACACTTAGGACTACAACTTGACAAAAGTATTGGGACACTTAGGACTACAACTGGGCAAAAGTATTGGGATACTTAGGACTGCCACTGGACAAAAGTATTGGGACACTTACACTGGCCAAAAGTATTGGGACACTTAGGACTACTACTTGACAAAAGTATTGGGACACTTAGGACTACAACTGGATAAAAGTATTGGGACACTTAGGACTACCACTGGACAAAAGTATTGGGACACCTACACTGGCCAAAAGTATTGGGACACTTGGGACTACAACTTGACAAAAGTATTGGGACACTTAGGACTAGCACCTGCCAAATACGCGGGCCCGAACAACGCTGCTTGCAGCTTTAATTATTATTATTATTATTATTTTTGTGTGTGTGAAGAAGCAGATGTAAAATGTCAATCAATGAATTGACTTATTGTCAGCAGTATAACCATTGCAAGCGTTGGTTGTAGTTGCTTTTAGTCTTTGTTTTCTGATAGTACTGACAATAACCATATTTTTTCTCCGCACTATATTTAAAAAACAAACTATTTTGAATACCTCACCTGCCAAAATAAAGAGCACTGTGCACTTTACAGCAGCATGAAGTAGCAGCATGGAAACACACGGCCCATGCTGCGTTCAGCATGATGTCATCATTACAGTCTGCTCATTTGGAAAACACACAATGCTCCGCTCTAATATAACGTGTTGCTTCTGTGAGAGGAATACTTTACACCTTCAAGCAAAATAGACCGCCTTAGAATTGGCCTTTTGTTTTGCTAGGAGATACACACACCATACTTGCCAACCTTGAGACCTCCGATTTCGGGAGGTGGGGGGCGTGGTTAAGATATATAAATATAAAAAATACTTGACTTTCAGTGAATTCTAGCTATATATATATATTTTTTATTACATATATATATATATATATATATATATATATATATATATATATATATATAATAAATGATTTATTTATATATATATATATATATATATATATATATATATAAATAAATAAAATAAATACTTGAATTTCAGTGTTCATTTATTTACACATAAACACACACATAACACTCATCTACTCATTGTTGAGTTAAGGGTTGAATTGTCCATCCTTGTTCTATTCTCTGTCACTATTTCAGAACACACACATTATACAAATATACATTATAAAATCAATAAGAAAACGAGAGCTCTAATTTGGGAGTCTGAATTAGGATCAGAAGTTCCTATATAAACATTGCGTACTCACGTCGCCATTTTGTATTGATTACTGCAGCTGTGCACTGGATTCATTCACAAATACAAACTACAACTCACAAACACTTTAGAGTTAGGCTCCACCATCAGAATGTGTACTTAAACTTATAAAAGATCACATGGATATTATTCAGTGAGTTGATTCACCAAAACTAACCTGTTATACAGGAGGAAAAAGCACACAGGACGTTTCAATTGTTCACAGACTGGCCGCGCTCATCAGAATGACAAGACACTTCCGGTCTGCAGGCGATAGCATTCAATTGGGAAGAAACGCCCTACTGCCCCCTACTGACCAATGTGAATACTGATAAATGTGGAATGACAAGCTCCAAAAACGAATTCAAACCACAAAATAAAATAAATAAATCAACACAAAAATGTGACACATTATGGGTGGGTCACATATGCATGTACAGTAGATGGCAGTATTGTCCTGTTTAAAAGTGTCACAACATTGCTGTTTACGGCAGACCAACTGCTTTACGTAGACGAAATGCTGTTGTGTGTTGTTACCGCGCTGGGAGGACGTTAATGAAACTGCCGTACAATAAACCCACATAAGAAACCAAGAACTCGCCCTCGATCATTAGCTGTTTACTAAAAAAAACATATATAAGTCGCATTTTTTGGGGAAATGTATTTGATAAAAGCCAACAGCAAGAATAGATATTTGAAAGGCAATTTAAAATAAATCAAGAACAGGCTGAATAAGTGTACGTTATATGAGGCATAAATAACCAACTGGTATGTTAACGTAACATATTATGGTAAGAGTCATTCAAATAACTATAACATATAGAACATGCTATACGTTTACCAAACAATCTGTCACTCCTAATCGCTAAATCCCATGAAATCTTATACGTCTAGTCTCTTACGTCAATGAGATCAATAATATTATAATGTGTTCATCATTTCACACATAAGTCGCTCCTGAGTATAAGTCGCACCCCCGGCCAAACTATGAAAAAAACTGCAACTTATAGTCCGAAAAATGCGGTAATACCTGGCGCCAGTGTTCATTGAAGATGCTCTCTCTCTCCGTCTCTGCATCCAGCAGGTACGAGATGAACTGCTGGAAGGTGGGTTTGATTCCGGCCGCAAACGCCTCGGCCGCGGTTTCCGGCACACTTCCCGAGAGGTTGCCGTAGCGACGCAGGATGACCGAGCCAAACTGGCGGTAGAAGTCCTCGTTGGGCCTGACGATCAACAAGGCGAGTTGAGTGAGTGACGGACGAATCCGCAAAAGAGCTCTCCGGGCCGAGAGTGGCACCTTTCAAACTTGTTCCGGAAGGCCGAGATGAGTCGGACGAAGGGGTCGCGCACGAACAGGAACTTGGTGTAACGCTGCAGCTTGAGCTCCATCAGGTGGCGGGAAAGAGAGCCATAATGACGCCAGAACCTGGTTAACACACAAATGCGAAAGGTGGCTAATCAACTCCACATTTACAGGTGCTGCTCAATATGAGCAAAAAGTGAATTTATTTCAGTGATTTCATTCAAAAAGTGAAATATTACATACATTCTTTACACACAGACTGATAATAATAATAATAATAATAATAATAGATTTTATTTGTAAAAAGCACTTTATATTGAGTAAACAACCTCAAAGTGCTACAGTGTATAATGAAAATAAAAACAATTTCCATCCATCCATCCATCCTTCTTCCGCTTATCCGAGGTCGGGTCGCGGGGGCAGCAGCCTAAGCAGGGAAGCCCAGACTTCCCTCTCCCCAGCCACTTCGTCCAGCTCCTCCCGGGGGATCCCGAAGCGTTCCCAGGCCAGCCGGGAGACATAGTCTTCCCAACGTGTCCTGGGTCTTCCCCGTGGCCTCCTACCGGTCGGACGTGCCCTAAACACCTCCCTAGGGAGGCGTTCGGGTGGCATCCTGACCAGATGCCCGAACCACCTCATCTGGCTCCTCTCCATGTGGAGGAGCAGCGGCTTTACTTTGAGCTCCCCCCGGATGGCAGAGCTTCTCACCCTATCTCTAAGGGAGAGCCCCGCCACCCGGCGGAGGAAACTCATTTCGGCCGCTTGTACCCGTGATCTTGTCCTTTCGGTCATAACCCAAAGCTCATGACCATAGGTGAGGATGGGAACGTAGATCGACCGGTAAATTGAGAGCTTTGCCTTCCGGCTCAGCTCCTTCTTCACCACAACGGATCGATACAGCATCCGCATTACTGAAGACGCCGCACCGATCCGCCTGTCGATCTCACGATCCACTCTTCCCTCACTCGTGAACAAGACTCCGAGGTACTTGAACTCCTCCACTTGGGGCAGGGTCTCCTCCCCAACCCGGAGATGGCACTCCACCCTTTTCCGGGCGACAACCATGGACTCGGACTTGGAAGTGCTGATTCTCATCCCAGTCGCTTCACACTCGGCTGCGAACCGATCCAGTGAGAGCTGAAGATCCTGGCCAGATGAAGCCATCAGGACCACATCATCTGCAAAAAGCAGAGACCTAATCCTGCAGCCACCAAACCGGATCCCCTCAACGCCTTGACTGCGCCTAGAAATTCTGTCCATAAAAGTTATGAACAGAATGGGTGACAAAGGGCAGCCTTGGCGGAGTCCAACCCTCACTGGAAACGTGTCCGACTTACTGCCGGCAATGCGGACCAAGCTCTGACACTGATCATACAGGGAGTGGACTGCCACAATAAGACAGTCCGTTACCCCATACTCTCTGAGCACTCCCCACAGGACTTCCCGAGGGACACGGTCGAATGCCTTCTCCAAGTCCACAAAGCACATGTAGACTGGTTGGGCAAACTCCCATGCACCCTCAAGGACCCTGCCGAGAGTATAGAGCTGGTCCACAGTTCCACGACCAGGACGAAAACCACACTGTTCCTCCTGAATCCGAGGTTCGACTATCCGGCGTAGCCTCCTCTCCAGTACACCTGAATAGACCTTACCGGGAAGGCTGAGGAGTGTGATCCCACGATAGTTAGAACACACCCTCCGGTTCCCCTTCTTAAAGAGAGGAACCACCACCTCGGTCTGCCAATCCAGAGGTACCGCCCCCGATGTCCACGCGATGTTGCAGAGTCTTGTCAACCAAGACAGCCCCACAACATCCAGAGCCTTAAGGAACTCCGGGCGGATCTCATCTACCCCCGGGGCCTTGCCACCGAGGAGCTTTTTAACTACCTCAGCAACCTCAGCCCCAGAAATAAAAGAGTCCACCACAGACTCCCCAGGCCCTGCTTCCTCATAGGAAGACGTGTTGGTGGGATTGAGGAGGTCTTCGAAGTATTCTCTCCACCAATCCACAACATCCGCAGTCGAGGTCAGCAGAACACCATCCCCACCATACACGGTGTTGACACTGCACTGCTTCCCCTTCCTGAGGCGGCGGATGGTGGTCCAGAATCGCTTCGAAGCCGTCCGGAAGTCGTTTTCCATGGCTTCCCCGAACTCCTCCCATGTCCGAGTTTTTGCCTCCGCAACCGCTGAAGCCGCACACCGCTTGGCCTGTCGGTACTTGTCCGCTGCCTCAGGAGTCCTATGAGCCAAAAGAACCCGATAGGACTCCTTCTTCAGCTTGACGGCATCCCTCACCGCCGGTGTCCACCAACGGGTTCTAGGATTACCGCCACGACAAGCACCAACTACCTTGCGGCCACAGCTCCAATCAGCTGCCTCGACAATAGAGGCGCGGAACATGGTCCACTCGGACTCAATGTCCAGCACCTCCCTCGTGAAAAAACAATTTTTTTAAATAAATAATTAAAATAAATAAAATAAATAAATAAAAAGATAATAAAAAAATAAATAAAAATAAAAACTAGAACAGCCAAATAGCTAAAACTAGAATGCATATATCTAAAAAAAAAAGGCTTTTTTAAAAAGAAGGGTTTTTAAGACTTTTTTAAAAGCATCCACAGTCTGTGGTGCCCTCAGGTGGTCAGGGAGAGCGTTCCACAGACTGGGAGCGGCGGAGCAGAAAGCCCTGTCCCCCATTGTTCATCCCTGCTTTATTTCCTTTAATTTTGATGATCATCTCTAAAAATGAATGAAAACCCCAAGTTAAGTATCTCAGAAAATTAGAATATAATTTATGGCCAATTTAAAAAAAAAGGATTTTAGAAATGTTGTCCAGGTAAAAAGTAGTAGAAAGTTTCATACTTTTCAGTTGGCCAACATTTCTAAAATCCTCCTTTTTTTTTTTCTAATTTTCTCAGATAGTAAATGAGAGTTTGTCATTAGTTTCCAGTGAGAATCTTTCAAATTAAAATAAATAACCACTTGACTGTACTGTAAATATTCAAGTTTGACTTTTTGAATGAAATGACTGAATTAAATAGACTTTTTGCTGTCTTGTAGTAGATGAAAAGGAGGAGGAAGAAGGTGTTTAGATATGAAGTGGAGTTGCTGCAGCCAAGTGGGAAAGAAAGATCCGTCTGTGCTGCAGCAACAAGCTCTTTCCACTCTCCTCCTCCCAGCGCTACCTGGGTAAATACGTCCTTTTTGGCTGCCGGCTTGTTTGACAAACACACGGCGGACGCCTCACACGCACATTTGCAGCACCAGGAATATTTGGCATCTCTTCGTCAGAGAAACGGAGACGTGCGAAATTTGGAAGTCACTCACTCTGAAATGTTTGTGGGCTTCATGGCTGTGAATACTAATAATGTACTTGTGATTTCTTACTTTTTTTAATAAGCAAAATGTTCTAAACTATTTTTTTTTTACATTGTCATTATGGGGCATTGTGTGTTGAATTTTGAGGACAAAAATATATATTTTTCCCCCATTTTTTATGAATAAGACTGACACATTACAAAATGTGGAAAAAGTGAAGCGCTTGAGGGCCACGTTGCAGTTATTATTATGTCTTGTATCAGTCAACAATATATCAGTTTCTCCATGCATTTCATTATTGTATAAATTATTGACAAACAACTACATCTGTAGCTTTTGCAGTGAAAAAAAATGGCAACTCAGTCACCAGAATTTTACTGTAAAATACACAATGTTTTTTTAATAATGTTACGGTAAATGGAAAATAGTACCAATGTTAATATTTACAGTAAAAAATGGCAGCTTAGTCACCAGAATTTTACTGTAAAATACAGTGCTTTTGTTTGGTTTTTTTTTTGTTTTTTTTACAACATATTACGGTATATAGAAAATTGGACCAATGTTAATCTTTACAGTAAAAAACTGGCAGCTTAGTCACCAGAATGTTATTGTAAAATACACAGCGTTCTTTTACAACATATTACGGTATATAGAAAAATAGTACCAATGCTTCTTTGCAGTAAAAAATGGCAGCTTAATCACCAGAGTTTTACTGTAAAATAGTGATTTTTTTTTTTTACAACATATTACGGTATATAGAAAAATAGTACCAATGTTTCTTTACAGTAAAAAATGGCATCTTAGTCACCAGAATTTTACTGTAAAATACACAATGTTCTTTTAATAACATATTACGGTATATGGAAAATAGTACCAATGTTTCTTTACAGTAAAAAATGGCAACTCAGTCACCAGAATTTGACTGTAAAATACACAATGTTTTTTTAATAATGTTACGGTATATGGAAAATAGTACCAATGTTAATATTTACAGTAAAAAATGGCAGCTTAGTCACCAGAATTTTACTGTAAAATACAGTGCTTTTGTTTGTTTTTTTGGGTTGTTTTTTTTTACAACATATACAACGTATATAGAAAAATAGTACCAATGTTTCTTTGCAGTAAAAAATGGCAGCTTAATCACCAGAGTTTTACTGTAAAATAGTGATTTTTTTTTTTACAACATATAACGTTATATAGAAAAATAGTAACAATGTTAATCTTTACAGTAAAAAAACTGGCAGCTTAGTCACCAGAACGTTATTGTAAAATACACAGCGTTCTTTTACAACATATTATGGTATATGGAAAATAGTACCGATGGTTCTTTACAGTGAAAAATGGCAGCTTAGTCACCAGAACTTTACTGTAAAATACAAAATGTATTTTTAATAACATATTACGGTATATGGAAAATAGTACCAATGTTGCTTTACAGTAAAAAATGGCAGCTTAGACACCAGAATTTTACTGTAAAATACACAATGTTCTTTTAATAACATATTACGGTATATAGAAAAATAGTACCAATGTTTCTTTACAGTAAAAAATGGCATCTTAGTCACCAGAATTTTAGTGTAAAATACACAATGTTCTTTTAATAACATATTACGGTATATGGAAAATAGCACCAATGTTAATATTTACAGTAAAAAATGGCAGCTTAGTCACCAGAATTTTACTGTAAAATACAGTGCTTTTGTTTGTTTTTTTGGGGGGGTTTTTTACAACATATTACGGTATATAGAAAAATAGTACCAATGTTTCTTTACAGTAAAAAATGGCAGCTTAATCACCAGAGTTTTACTGTAAAATAGTGATTTTTTTTTACAACATATTACGGTATATAGAAAAATAGTACCAATGTTTCTTTACAGTAAAAAATGGCATCTTAGTCACCAGAATTTTACTGTAAAATACACAATGTTCTTTTAATAACATATTACGGTATATGGAAAATAGTACCAATGTTTCTTTACAGTAAAAAATGGCATCTTAGTCACCAGAACTTTACTGTAAAATACACAATGTTCTTTTAATAACATATTACGGTATATAGAAAAATAGTACCAATGTTTCTTTACAGTAAAAAATGGCATCTTAGTCACCAGAATTTTACTGTAAAATACACAATGTTCTTTTAATAACCTATTACGGTATATGGAAAATAGCACCAATGTTAATATTTACAGTAAAAAATGGCAGCTTAGTCACCAGAATTTTACTGTAAAATACAGTGCTTTTGTTAGTTTTTTTGGGGTTTTTTTTTTACAACATATTACGGTATATAGAAAAATAGTACCAATGTTTCTTTGCAGTAAAAAATGGCAGCTTAATCACCAGAGTTTTACTGTAAAATAGTGATTTTTTTTTTTTACAACATATTACGGTATATAGAAAAATAGTACCAATGTTTCTTTACAGTAAAAAATGGCATCTTAGTCACCAGAATTTTACTGTAAAATACACAATGTTCTTTTAATAACATATTACGGTATATGGAAAATAGTACCAATGTTTCTTTACAGTAAAAAATGGCAGCTTAGTCACCAGAATTTTACTGTAAAATACAAAATGTCTTTTTAATAACATATTACAGTATATGGAAAATAGTACCAATGTTTCTTTACAGTAAATAACTGGCAGTTTAGTCACCAGAATGTTACTGTAAAATACAAAGTGTTCTTTTACAACATATTACGGTATATGGAAAATAGTACCAATGTTGCTTTACAGTAAAAATTGGCAGCTTAGTCACCAGACTTTTACTCTAAAATACAGTGCTTTTTTTTTTTTAACAACATATAACAGTATATAGAAAAATAGTACCAATGTTAATCTTTACAGTAAAAAATGGCAGCTTAGTCACCAGAATTTTCCTGTCAAATACACAATGTTTTTTTAATAACATATTATGGTATATAGAAAAATGTTTCTTTACAGTAAAAAATGGCATCCTAGTCACTAGAATTTTACTGTAAAATACAAAATGTCTTTTTAATAACATATTACGGTATATGGAATATAGTACCAATGTTGCTTTACAGTACAAAATGGCAGCTTAGTCACCAGAATTTTACTGTAAAATACACTATGTTTTTTAAATAACATATTACGGTATATGGAAAATAGTACCAATGTTTCTTTACAGTAATAAATGGCAACTCAGTCACCAGAATGTTACTATAAAATACAGTGGGTTTTTTTTATGACATATTACGGTATATGGAAAATAGTACCAATGTTTCTTTACAGAAAAAATGGCAGCTTAGTCACCAGAATTTTACAGTAAAATAGTGATTTTATTTTTTTAACAACATATTACGGTATATAGAAAAATAGTACCAATGTTTCTTTACAGTAAAAAATGGCAGCTTAGTCACTAGAATTTTACAGTAAAATACAGTGCTTTTTTTTTGTGCTTTTTTTTAAAAAATTTTACAACATATAACCTTATATAGAAAAATAGTAACAATGTTAATCTTTACAGTAAAAAAAACTGGCAGCTTAGTCACCAGAACGTTATTGTAAAATACACAGCGTTCTTTTACAACATATTATGGTATATGGAAAATAGTACTGATGGTTCTTTACAGTGAAAAATGGCAGCCTAGTCACCAGAACTTTACTGTAAAATACAAAATGTATTTTTAATAACATATTACGGTATATGGAAAATAGTACCAATGTTGCTTTACAGTAAAAAATGGCAGCTTAGACACCAGAATTTTACTGTAAAATACACAATGTTCTTTTAATAACATATTACGGTATATAGAAAAATAGTACCAATGTTTCTTTACAGTAAAAAATGGCATCTTAGTCACCAGAATTTTACTGTAAAATACACAATGTTCTTTTAATAACATATTACGGTATATGGAAAATAGCACCAATGTTAATATTTACAGTAAAAAATGGCAGCTTAGTCACCAGAATTTTACTGTAAAATACAGTGCTTTTGTTTGTTTTTTTGGTTGTTTTTTTTTTACAACATATACAACGTATATAGAAAAATAGTACCAATGTTTCTTTGCAGTAAGAAATGGCAGCTTAATCACCAGAGTTTTACTGTAAAATAGTGATTTTTTTCCCCCAACATATTACGGTATATAGAAAAATAGTACCAATGTTTCTTTACAGTAAAAAATGGCAACTCAGTCACCAGAATTTTACTGTAAAATACACAATGTTCTTTTAATAACATATTACGGTATATGGAAAATAGTACCAATGTTTCTTTACAGTAAAAAATGGCAGCTTAGTCACCAGAATTTTACTGCAAAATACACAATGTTTTTTAAATAACATATTACAGTATATGAAAAATAGTACCAATATTTCTTTACAGTAAAAAACTGGCAGCTTAGTCACCAGAATGTTATTGTAAAATACACAGCGTTCTTTTACAACATGTTACGGTATATGGAAAATAGTTCCAATGTTTCTTTACAGTAAAAAATGGCAGCTTAGTCACCAGAATGTAACTGTAAAATACAGTGTTGTTTTTTTTTTATAACATATTACGGTATATGGAAAATAATACCAATGTTTCTTTACAGTAAAAAAATGGCAGCTTAGTCACCAGAATGTTACTATAAAATACACAGTGGGTTTTTTTTTATGACATATTATGGTATATGGAAAATAATACCAATGTTTCTTTACAGTAAAAAATGGCAACTCAGTCACCAGAATTTTACTGTAAAATACACAATGTTCTTTTAATAACATATTACGGTATATGGAAAATAGTACCAATGTTTCTTTACAGTAAAAAATGGCAGCTTAGTCACCAGAATTTTACTGCAAAATACACAATGTTTTTTAAATAACATATTACAGTATATGAAAAATAGTACCAATATTTCTTTACAGTAAAAAACTGGCAGCTTAGTCACCAGAACGTTATTGTAAAATACACAGCGTTCTTTTACAACATGTTACGGTATATGGAAAATAGTACCAATGTTGCTTTCCAATAAAAAATGGCAGCTTAGTCACCAGAATTTTACTGTAAAATACACAATGTTCTTTTAATAATGTTACGGTATATGGAAAATAATACCAATGTTTCTTTACAGTAAAAAATGGCAGCTTAGTCACCAGAATTTTACTGTAAAATACAGTGCTTTTAAAAAAGAAAATATTTAACAACATATTATGGTATATAGAAAAATAGTACCAATGTTAATTTTTACAGTAAAAAATGGCAGCTTAGTCACCAGAATGTTATTGTAAAATACACAGCGTTCTTTTACAACATATTACGGCATATAGAAAATAGTACCAATGTTTCTTTACACCGACGCTTCCCATCCAGGTGCTGCAAAGAGGAATGAGGGAAAGTGCCCAAAGACGGTGTAGGTGTGCCAAGCTTCTGGCATGCTATTCAAAAAGACTTGAGGCTGCCAAAGGTGCATCAACAAAGTACTGAGCAAAGGGTCTGAATACTTATGCACACATGATTTTTTTGCAAAAATGTCACATTGCCATGATGGGGTATTGTGTGTAGAATTTTGAGGACACAAATGAATGTACCCAGTTTGGGAATAAGGCGGTGACATAACAAAAATGTGGAAAAGTGAATACTTTCCGGGTGCACTGTAATTTCCTTTGGCAAAGCTAGTCTCTTATTATGTAGCCACGTGACATGTGCACTGAGAACCACCTCACAAGCCACGTTTCCACCAGGCTTCACTCGCCAGTTTGTACTTGAACACCCCAAGTCTGGCTCATTTGTGTTGTTGTATAAGTGAGGTCATCATTGCTTCTCGCAGCGTTATCTTTTCGGGGGGGGTGAATTTTGCCAATCATTCACAATCCTTATGTGAGACAAGAACGCATGTTTTTTTATGCATTCTAAATAGTAAAGTATGGCTCCTGCTAGACAGCTAACAAACTAATGGGAGCCTTTTAAAAGAAAAAACATCCAAAAAACACCAACAATACTCCATTTAAATGACCTTTAAATGTAACCAAGTATTAACCACATGGTGCGCGCTAACGCCAAGGAACTACTTTTAGTAACACGGCGCCTAGGTAACCAACGACTGCAACTAGGGGTGTAACGATGCGTTTCAACAAGTCGATACGACGATATCAGTTTATTTAGAACGATAAAATCCCAAACGTATCAGTACAATTTTTTGCAAAAAAAAATTCAACCAGCGTGATTGTAAAATAATGTTATGTCCAAGTGTCTCCTGCCTCTTGGCCCCGGTTCATTATTTCCTCTCCGCCACGGTCTACTCTGTTGTTCCTAAAATGGTCCGTAAACCAGGCACGGGTAGATTTTGCGCTGTGTGCAGGCGCCAAGTCCTGTTGGAACTTGAAATCTCCATCTCCATAGAGCAGGTCAGCAGCAGGAAGCATGAAGTGCTCTAAAACTTGCTGGTAGACGGCTGCGTTGACCCTGGATCTCAGGAAACAGAGTGGACCGACACCAGCTGGACTGCTGCTGAGTGGTCCAAAGTCATGTTTTCTGACGAAAGCAAATTTTGCATTTCCTTTGGAAATCGAGGTCCCAGAGTCTGGAGGAAGACAGGAGAGGCACAGGATCCACGTTGCCTGAAGTCTAGTGTAAAGTTTCCACCATCAGTGATGGTTTGGGGTGCCATGTCATCTGCTGGTGTCGGTCCACTCTGTTTCCTGAGATCCAGGGTCAACGCAGCCGTCTACCAGCAAGTTTTAGAGCACTTCATGCTTCCTGCTGCTGACCTGCTCTATGGAGATGGAGATTTCAAGTTCCAACAGGACTTGGCGCCTGCACACAGCGCAAAATCTACCCGTGCCTGGTTTACGGACCATGGTATTTCTGTTCTAAATTGGCCCGCCAACTCCCCTGACCTTAGCCCCATAGAAAATCTGTGGGGTATTGTGAAAAGGAAGATGCAGAATGCCAGACCCAAAAACGCAGAAGAGTTGAAGGCCACTATCAGAGCAACCTGGGCTCTCATAACACCTGAGCAGTGCCAGAAACTCATCGACTCCATGCCACGCCGCATTAACGCAGTAATTGAGGCAAAAGGAGCTCCAACCAAGTATTGAGTATTGTACATGCTCATATTTTTCATTTTCATACTTTTCAGTTGGCCAACATTTCTAAAAATCCCTTTTTTGTATTAGCCTTAAGTAATATTCTAATTTTGTGACACACGGAATTTTGGATTTTCATTTGTTGCCACTTCAAATCATCAAAATTAAATGAAATAAACATTTGAATGCATCAGTCTGTGTGCAATGAATAAATATAATGTACAAGTTACACCTTTTGAATGCAATTACTGAAATAAATCAAGTTTTTCAAAATATTCTAATTTACTGGCTTTTACCTGTATATATATTTTATTTTGATTTTTTTTTTTTATGATAATGGTAAGTCGCAGCACTTGAGCAAAACGAGATCACTAAAGCGGCTATTGTGTGTCATACTTGGCAAAAGTGAGGTGAAGTGAGGAGTTGTGCACCAGGTCAGCAGGAACCGACTCCGGGTCAGTGTAAGGTTCTCCTGAGACGGGCGAGACCAGAGACTGGGACAGAACCACCATCACTCTCTTCCAGTTGGTGCACGCCACCTAAACAGAGAAGAACATCCGTCAGTAGAGCTGTGAAGCTTTTGGCCACCACACCATTCCATTCCATTCTTGGGGGTAACCATTCCATTCAGAATCAATTCTCAATTGAAAATCAATACTTTTTTAATAAGATTAGATGCCAGTTCTATTATCGATTACATTCCTCCACAAAATAAACATCTCTGATTTTTGTGTTACTTAAAAGCAAACTGGTTTTGTTTGTGGAATGGGCATCTACAACAACAATATGATCAAATATGATTTTCTTGAATGGGTGGACAAAACAGATTTAAAAAAAAAAAATATATATATATATATATATATATATATATATATATATATATATATATATATATATATATATATATATATATATATATATATATATATATATATATATATATATACATATATTTAAAAAAATAAATAAATACTTCTTTTTTTTTAAATACAAAAAAATATAAAATATATATATATATATATATATATATATATATATGACCCCGAACGGGACAACCGGTAGAAAATGGATGGATATATATATATATATATATATATATATATATATATATATATATATATATATATATATATATATATGTGCGCACACACACACACACACACAATTGATTTTTGATTTTTTTAAATCAATTAAGAATCGCAATTCTTTCTTTTTTTTTACAGCCATAACATCTACTTTAACAATATAATTTTCCTCAGTGGCTGGACAAAACAGATTAAAAATAATATATATATATATATATATATATATATATATATATATATATATATATATATATATATATATATATATATATATATATATATATATATACATATATTTAAAAAATTAATAAATAATTTTTTTTTTTTAAATACAAAAAAATATAAAATAAATAAATTATTTATATATGTATATATATATATATATATATATATATATATATATATATATATATTAGAGATGCGCGGTTTGCGGACACAACCGCGGAGTCCGCGGATTATCCGCGGATCGGGCGGATGAAATTTAAAAAAATAAGATTTTATCCGCTCGCGGGTCGGGTCGGGCGGATTAATTAGATATTATTATTATTTTTATTTTTTTTTTTTTTTGCGGGTGGCAGTTAAACCAATTGGTAAATATATATACATAGTTAAATGTTGTTACCCACATACGAAAAACGAGCAGGCACCTGCAGCATATGCCACAACAGAAGAAAAAAAAAAAAAGAGATGGACACTTTTACGGAGCGGAGGGACGCCTCGCCGGGGTCCGGGACCGAGGCCCCTTCCCCCGAGAGGGCCCCACCGGGAGCCGTAGCTGAGGCGATCCGCGAGAAGGGCCCGACGCACGTCCAGGGTCACCACCGCGCCCACCGCACCGACACCCCGCCTCGTCCGCTTTCGCCGCGGCCGGCGTCACGCGCAGCAGGTAAGCAGCTCCTGCCCGCCACCCCCGTGGCCGGGGGCTCGTAACAGGGGTCACTCCGCGCGCTCCGCCCGCGCAGCTTACCTGCTTGCTCGCAAAATGATTATTAGCATTCAGACAGGTTAAAATGTTGCTAAAACCATCACTTTTCTATCAGTCACAGTGACTTTTCAAAACAAAAATATTACAGCAAAAATCATATGGGTTGATTGACATGTTTATTCTGTAAGCTAACTTCAATAGTTTGAAATTATTTTGACAGTTAATGCCAGTTATCCTGTCAACCTTTCACAAGACTTCAATTTGTTAATTGAAAGTATAAATAGTATAAACACTTTTAACAGTATGTCGTGCTGTGAAATACAGCCGACAGGATTGCGCACCAAACACGAAGCAAGGCCAAAGCGCGTGCATGGTGCAGGAGAACAAAGGACTTCTTTCATTTAAGGTTTGTGATAAACCATCAAACTCATTCGTTAAAAGGACTCTATAGTAATATAAAGCGAATTTTTCTGGACATTATCATGCAAGAAAAGTTTATTTTTGGGACCGCGATCACCGCGTAATGATTTTTAAAGGTTGCATTACAAACATTTAACTGTCCCATGTGATCAGCCAGTGCGATTGGAAGTCCATGCTCAATTATTGCCTCCGTAAATAAAACTTCGGCATTTATCACATCCAAAGAATCTGTTTGGGCGACGAAAAACGTTGAAAGTTTTCCACTTGTATCGCTAGCAACGGCATTAGACTTGTGTTTTTTTGTCCCAACGTGGTCTTTTACATCGCTAATTCCTCCGTGTCCGATCGAAAAATCTTGTCTGCACAAGGTGCAATTCGCGTAGTTTTCACCCTTTTTTTTTTTTTTAAATTAATATTAGATATATAACAACGAGCGGATGGCGGGCGGATGCAGTTCTGATCAAACGTTACATCGGGTGGATGGCGGATGGTTGACGACTTTCTGCCGCGGTTGCGGATGAAATAAATTGCCTATCCGCGCATCTCTAATATATATATATATATACACACACACACAATTGATTTTTGATTTTTTTATATCAATTAAGAATAGCAATTCTTTTTTCTTTTTTTTACAGCCATAACATCTACTTTAACAATATGATTTTCCTGAGTGGCTGGACAAAACAGATTTAAAAAAAATAATATATATATATATATATATATATATATATATATATATATATATATATATATATATATATATATATATATATATATATATATATATTTATGTTTAAAAAAAAAAAAATAAATAAAAATTTAAAATACAAAAAGATATAAAATAAATAAATTATATATATTTATGTTTAAAAAATAAATAATAAATAAAAATTTAAAATACAAAAAGATATAAAATAAATTATATATATATATATATATATATATATATATATATATATATATATATATATATGTCTTAATAAGGTTATCCAAAAAATAGTGCTCGATACCGTAGTAGAGCGCAATATATGTATGTGTGGGGAAAAAAAATCACAAGACTATTTCATCTCTACAGGCTTGTTTCATGAGGGGGGGTACCCTCAATCGTCAGGAGAATCTCCTGACGATTGAGGGTACCCCCCCTCATGAAACAGGCCTGTAGAGATGAAATAGTCTTGTGATTTTTTTTCCCCACACATACATATATATATATATATATATATATATACACACACACACACACACACACACAATTGATTTTTGATTTTTTTAAATCAATTTAGAAACGCAATTCTTTTTTTTTTACAGCCATAGCATCTACTTTAACAATATGATTTTTCTGAGTGGCTGGACAGGACATATTTGAAAATAATAAATAAAATAAAAAGTTTTTCAAATTGATTTTTTTTAATCGATTAAGAATCGTAAAAATATACTCTCACGTTACGTTTAACAAAAAATCTTAGGGTACGGCGGACCGGTACTTTTCAGAGGCGGTATGGTACCGAATATGATTCATTAGTATCGCGGTACTATACTAATACCCGTATACCGTACAACCCTACTAGTTACTATGGTAATCTACGTCACAGCAGGTCAGACGAGGCACCAAGCAGTGTGGGTGTGGCTTGATTGTAAAATATGTCGATTGAGAGGGGAGTGTGACGTTCATATGTTCTCAATATTCAGGGTTTTATCGTCCATAGAAACATTTAAAATTCCATTCCGTTTTTAAGGCGGTCTGTCATAACATTTTTAGCATTCAATCAGACTTTATTGTGAGGTTTTGTATTAGTTTTCCTAAAAAAATAGATATACTGGCCGCTAGACACATTTTTTTTCTCTAAATTTGGCCCCCCGAGTCAAAATATGATCTACAAAGACACAAATAATTGCTACTGCGACATCTAGTGGACACATTTAGAACAGCAGTTTCTTTCATTCAACAAATTTCAGCTAATTTTTATACTTGGCAAACTCAAAGTTTCGTTGTACTTGTGCAATGACAATAAAGACCTTTCTATCTATCCCGAGGGCCAGATAAAACTTGATGAAACCGTACGTTTGACACCCCTGCTTAAGAATCTTTACAATGAATTGCGATTGAATGTGAAATGCCAGTCGGGTGTATTTCTGGACATGTTTCTGCATGGCCTACCTTGGGCACGTAGCAGTAGATGATCTGGTGGGTGTCATCCACTATCAAGTGGTCCAGTTCTCTGTTGGGGATCTGCTGAAAAGCTCGAGTCCTCCCGGGAAACTCCAGCAAGTCTTTTCCTGAACACACATCCATAATTCTCTGCTTCCTCGCCATCTGCTCCCAACTTCCGTCTGAGACGCCGTTATTCTCCTCAAACTCCACCGCGTCCTCCGGTCTCCTCGGAACACTCTGGTTTGTCCCGGTCGTGTTGGACCTCCCCGGGCCGGAGCAACTCTGGTGCTTGTGGTCTCGCCGAGGGTAGAGACTGAAGCCCCCGACGTCGTCCCAGTAGGCGATGATGAGCAGGATCATGAAGAAAGAGCCCAGGATGAAGGCCACGCGCAGATCACGCCAGCTCCCCATGCTTCAACCCCAGGATTGTTGAGAAGAGGAAGACGTGATCAGACCTCCATGCTCTTGTGGCGCTTCCTGCTGAGCGGCTGCGACTGGAAGAAACAGGAAGTGTGATTTAGACGCTGCCTTCTTCAGTCAAAAGGTTAAAGAGTGGGCAGATTAAGTGGAAGTGGGACACAGTCTTGCTCAGATAGTAAATCTTTATTTGACAAGCAGATTACACTGGCAGATGTTACACTCGGATTATAAAAATGGTAAACATACACACTCACAAATATACATACACATAATACCAGTGTTGGGTTAGTTACTGAAAAGCAGTAACTAGTTACAGTTACTAGTTACTTCATTTCAAAAGTAACTCAGTTACTAACTCAGTTACTTACACCAAAAAGTAATGCGTTACTGTGAAAAGTAACTATTTAGTTACTTCTTTTTCCCCCCTTTTTTTAAAGCTCCAATTAATGCCCTTTTAGCCTTCATGTCAGTACTGTTATTGCACTGGAGAATAATACAATGTGTTGATCAACTTGACATGCATTTGCATCACTGAACTCTGCTAAGCAATGTGCTCTACATACAACACACAAAGACAAAGATATGTTACAAAGGCCAATTTGTTTCTGGCCAGAACAAATTGACAAAGCTATTTCAAATAGCTGCAACATAACGTACATAAGTAACAAACAGCATAATAACAGCATAGCTGTAAAGCAAGAAAGGCACACACTACATACATAAAGTCTAACCAGGCATTTTCTTCCTCAAGTAATTCTGATACAAAATCATGTCTGAAACCCAGAACACTACACATTTCCCCAGTTTTAGTTTAGAGATAAGGAAAGATTGGCCTGGCCCACTAGCATCCCTCTTTATGTTTGTGAACTTTATAGTCTATACATTTAGAGTGATGTGATAATCAAACACTCTAGAAGTCTAGAATGAAAGAGTATATAAGAGAATTGACAGCAACGTTCCCTCTCAGGAGCGCGCATGTGCAATTGCGCACTGCTCAAGCGTCCTCTGCGCACGGCAAATCTATGCCACGCACAAAATCAAATAAAAAAATAAGCGCATAACAATTTTCGACACGACACGGACACGACAGAGAAAACCGTTTTCGTCATCATTGTTCAAATATTGTAACGTCTGTCGAGACGCTTTGAGGACATGAATTCCATCCATCACTTTACTGAGCAAAACTCTTTACTGTCGGCCATAAACACATCACCAAAACATTAGTAAAAAAAATGATATCTAGCAAAAGTGGTCATTTTCTGCAGTACAAACCAGACCAAAAGCAACTTTGTTATATCAACAGCAGCCGCTCGCTCTCTCACATGCGCCAACACTTGCACATATGGCACTTAGCCAGTGATGCGTTTACAGCCACACAAAAAGTCGGACAACTCCAACACCACACATAAAGTGTCATTCCAGGTCGTTACACTATGATTTACCAATCAAATGTGAGCCTATTCTAGTGTCATTTATTAGGAATCTTAATTTATAAATATTAATCATTAAATGCTGTTAGTATATTAAATAAATACTAATAAAAATATATTTTTTACAAACAGGAAGTTGCAGGAATGTACACATGATCCCCTGCTTACATCTCATTGTGCAACATGTGAATGTTTTAATGGGAACTAAATGCAATGTCTGAAAGGGGTACAAATTATTTCCAAAGCAGGACCTCCACCCAGACAAACAATACAAGTACACAGTTCATGAAAAACAATATTTTTTGTTATTGTCATTATAAGTGGGCCTAAACACTTGTTAAAAATGGAAATGACTGCTGTCATTTGATTCTAATAATAAGAGAATGTTGTCTGTCTATCTGTGTTGGCCCTGTGATGAGGTGGGGACTTGTCCAGGGTGTACCCTGCCTTCCGCCCGAATGCAGCTGAGATAGGCTCCAGCGACCCCGAAAGGGACAAGCGGTAGAAAATGGATGGATGGATGGAGATGTAAGTTGTTATTTAGTGAGGTTTGGGACAGGTGTGCTGCTGGTGTAGCCACAGTGTGCACGTCTAAAGTTGCTCACATGGACTCCACTCAATGCTCAGGGAGTTTTTGCATTTGCTCACACATGAACAATTAGAGGGAACATTGATTGACAGAGTGTGTACCTTCAGCGGTGAATGGTGGTGGTGGTGGAGGTGAAGTGGCATCAGAGTCTCTGTCTCTCTTTACTAGCTTCATCGAAGCATGTTGCTATGTAGCTTGTTTCAGCAGATTTGAATTGCTGTTTTGGGCAGTAGATGGCATCTTTGATCCAAAGCACAATTTACATTTAACTAAAATGTTATTTTCTTTGTGCTCGACAAAAGAAAAGTAGTGAAAATATCTCCATGTTAGCAAACTCGACTTCTGGCTCCGCCATGATCAGACACGCCCCCCCCTCCCCCTCGCTCCCCACACTCACACTCAGACAAACCCACACAGAGCGCATGTCTCTCTTCTCCGGCTTGTGACACAAGAAGAATCAGAACGATGACACAGCAGCGCTCCGATAAAACACACTTTATACTACATAAAAAGTAACGTAAAATAACGCAGTAACGCATCATGTAGTAACGGTAACTGAGTTACTAAATATAAAAAAATAACGCGTTAGATTACTAGTTATCGCCGAAACTAACGGCGTTACAGTAACGCGTTAGTCCCAACACTGCATAATACACACACACACACACATATATGTATATATATTTTAGGGGTGTAACGGTACACAAAAATGTCGGTTCGGTACGTAGCTCGGTTTAGAGGTCACGGTTCGGTTCATTTTCTGTACAGTAAAAAAACAACAAAATATAAATTTTTGGGTTATTTATTTACCAAATTTGCAAAATCTTCCACCAAAACTATGTTTCTTAGTGTAATATTTGATGTGAAGTAATGAGAACCTTGGATAGGTCAATAATTCATAATAACATTGATTTTGATTCAATATTATGTTTTGAGCAATGACAGTTTGAAAGAAAAAAAAACAGCTTTGTTTTATTAGTCAACATTGCAACTTTTTCTAAATTACATTTAACCTTTAAGCTTTTTTATTTCACTTTTGTTATGTTTTTGTTTATTTTAATAGTATTTTTAGAATGTGCCGTGGGTCTTTAAAACATTAGCTGTGGGCCACAAATGGACTCCTTTTGACACCCCTGCTATAGATAATAAAAAATTAAATGTGATAAATCTATGGATAAAAAGCAGAGCCTGGCGACGCATGCGCGTTTATCATAACTCTCTCTCTCTCTCTGTCTCTGCCCCTCCCTCACAATTTGTTTTGTGTTTAACCCCTTCTTAACCCTGAACGTACATTGAAAATACACGCAACCCTAACTCAAAATGCCGGACATTTGAGGCATTTAAGAAACTCCGCCCTGACAGCTCCGCAAAAGAGGACATGTCCGGTGAAAAGAGGACGTATGGTCAGTCTATCCTAGCCCGTTAGCTGCTAGCATGCCGTGTGTTGTGCCTCGGTGTGCATTGTTTACACAACGTGCGTTACGCTACTTAATATGTCCGTGTGGAAACTCGTTCGGTACACTTCCGAACCGAAACGGTTCAATACAAATACACGTACCATTACACCCCTAATATATATATATACACACATATATATACTGTATATTATAGATTCTTGGGGATAACAATTCAATTCAGAATCAATTCTCGATTCGAAATCAATACTTTTTTAATAGTTCTATTATTAATAGATGAACAGATAAAATAGATAAACATCTATGACTTTTTTTTTTTAATGAACACTGGGTGCCAGTTCTATGATTGCCTACATTGCGCCGTGAAATAGAGAGCTCTGATCATTTCCTGTATTACTTGAAAGAAAATTGTTTTGGTTTAATAACATTTTACCCAAACATTTCATTAAGTCAAACACAAAGAGAAGTATCCAACACTTCTCTTTGGCATCGACATCAACAATACGATTTGCAGAAAAATAAATACATTTATACAAAAATAAAATAAGATAAAAATAAAAAATTTAAAAATACAATTTTTTGAACAGATTAAGAATTGTTACAATATATATATATATATATATATATATATATATATATATATATATATATATATATATATATATATATATATATAATTATGTTAGATTCACTATGGACTGAACTCTCACACTATTATGTTAGATCCACTATGGACTGGACTCTCACACTATTATGTTAGATCCACTATGGACTGAACTCTCACACTATTATGTTAGATCTACTATGGACTGGACTCTCACACTATTATGTTAGATCCACTATGGACTGGACTCTCACTATTATGTTAGATCCACTATGGACTGGACTCTCACAATATTATGTTAGATCCACTATGGACTGGACTCTCACACTATTATGTTAGATCCACTATGGACTGGACTCTCACTATTATGTTAGATCCACTATGGACTGGACTCTCACTATTATGTTAGATCCACTATGGACTGGACTCTCACACTATTATGTTAGATCCACTATGGACTGGACTCTCACACTATTATGTTAGATCCACTATGGACTGGACTCTCACTATTATGTTAGATCCACTATGGACTGGACTCTCACTATTATGTTAGATCCACTATGGACTGGACTCTCACTATTATGTTAGATCCACTATGGACTGGACTCTCACACTATTATGTTAGATCCACTATGGACTGGACTCTCACACTATTATGTTAGATCCACTATGGACTGGACTCTCACTATTATGTTACATCCACTATGGACTGGACTCTCACACTATTATGTTAGATCCACTATGGACTGGACTCTCACTATTATGTTAGATCCACTATGGACTGGACTCTCACACTATTATGTTAGATCCACTATGGACTGGACTCTCACACTATTATGTTAGATCCACTATGGACTGGACTCTCACACTATTATGTTAGATCCACTATGGACTGGACTCTCACACTATTATGTTAGATCCACTAGGGACTGGTCTCTCACACTATTATGTTAGATCCACTATAGACTGGACTCTCTCTATTATGTTAGATCCACTATGGACTGGACTCTCACACTATGATGTTAGATCCACTATGGACTGGACTCTCTCACTATTATGTTAGATCCACTATGGACTGGACTCTCACACTATTATGTTAGATCCACTATGGACTGGACTCTCACACTATTATGTTAGATCCACTATGGACTGGACTCTCACTGTTATGTAAGATCCACTATGGACTGGACTCTCACACTATTATGTTAGATCCACTATGGACTGGACTCTCACTATTATGTTAGATCCACTATGGACTGGACTCTCACTATTATGTTAGATCCACTATGGACTGGACTCTCACTATTATGTTAGATCCACTATGGACTGGACTCTCACTATTATGTTAGATCCACTATGGACTGGACTCTCACTATTATGTTAGATCCACTATGGACTGGACTCTCACACTATTATGTTAGATCCACTATGGACTGGACTCTCACACTATTATGTTAGATCCACTACGGACTGGACTCTCACACTATTATGTTAGATCCACTACGGACTGGACTCTCACTATTATGTTAGATCCACTATGGACTGGACTCTCACTATTATGTTAGATCCACTATGGACTGGACTCTCACTATTATGTTAGATCCACTATGGACTGGACTCTCACTATTATGTTAGATCCACTATGGACTGGACTCTCACTATTATGTTAGATCCACTATGGACTGGACTCTCACTCTATTACGTCAAAACAAAGCCTCATTGAAGACAATGACGTCACGCTCCACTGGTGAAGGTTCTCTTCCATGGGCGTGGGAAGCACACGCGTCCGTGGCCCCTCAACAAGACATGTGTCACGGGGATGTGAACAGACCAAGGTGAGAGGGTCTGTGCCGGTCTCAAGACTTTTTTGGGGGAATAAAACCACAGAATGGCAGCGCTAGTCAAATAAACAGAAGCTGGCGGTCGTTTCCTTCACGGTGCTGCTTTCTTTCCACGTGTAAACACTCCACGTTTCCGTCACGCTTTCTTTCCACGCGTAAACACTCCACGTTTGCGTCCACGGAGGTGTCACATTGCACAAAGACGTCCTGTAATGCGGATCTTCCCCGGAATAAAGAGTCAAAATGAGCCTAAGAAGAGGATACAGTGTGGAACGTTCACGCGTGGAAACACAATTTCTTGCGGGACTCACTCGCGCCGCCAATCCTTTGATCCTGCTCGCGTTGGGAGACTACTTTCCCTTCATTTCTAGCCCGTTTATAACTCTCATGCTATCAGTGTAAGGTCACGGAGAAATGCACCCACTTACCCGGTAGTCAAGCTCCATGGAGCGGCTCCGTACGCGGTCGCTCGACAGCGGCTTGAGCCCGGTGATGAGGCCGGTGATGAGAGGCTGAGAGCGGCCAGGCGAGGAGGCGGGCGGGCTTGAGGAGACTGGAGCTCCAGCCTCATGATGGAGACAACATCTCGCGAGACTTAGCGCGCACGCAGACACACACACACACACACACACACACACACACACACACACACACACACACACACACACACACGTGATATATGATGTACATACTTGCCAACCCTCCCGAATTTTCCGGGAGACTCCCGAAATTCAGCGCCTCTCCCGAAAAACTCCCGGGACAAATATTCTCCCGAAAATCTCCCGATTTTCAGCCGGAGCTGGAGGCCACACCCCCTCCAGCTCCATGCGGACCTGAGTGAGGACAACAGGGTGACAAGAACTAAATCATCCAGACTAGAGATAAATTGTATTATTATGTTTATCTTACCTAAAAATAAATATATTTATTAATAAAAAAATAAAAAATAAATAAATAAATACATTTTTACTATATTTTGCTAAAAACATCAAAATTAAATGTATTTTCATTTTTATTTTTTTCTGACTCCTTATTACATCCAGCCATAGAATTTTACATTAAAATAAACATATTTGAAATAATTAATTTTAAATGATCATAATAATTCAATTAAAATGACCATATTTAATTATTAAAATAATAGCTTGTTTATCAACAACTTTAGCATTTTATTCATTACATTTTGAAACTCTCAGAAGCCAAGTTATGTTATATTCCTTAGTATTTATTTATGCAAGTTTGAAGTATCAATTATCCAAACACAGTTTTGTTTGCTTATTTTCAGGATGTATATATATATGTATATATATATATATATATATATATATATATATATATATATATATATATATATATATATATATATATATGTATATGTATGAAATACTTGACTTGGTGAATTCTAGCTGTAAATATACTCCTCCCCTCTTAACCACGCCCCCAACCACGCCCCGCTCCACCCCGACCACGCCCCCCACCCCCACCTCCCGAAAACGGAGGTCTCAAGGTTGGCAAGTATGTGTATGATCAGGCCCGGCCCTAACCAATCTGGCGCCCTAGGCAAGATTTTAGGTGGCGCCCCCCCACATCGGCAGTGAAGTGTATATACTCACAAGAAACCAAATAGCTTTGTCTTTGACCCTTTTTTTTTTTTACTTACAACTATACCTAATATATAAAGGGGTGGAAAAGTGACTATTACCTGCAGGGCAAACACTAGCTAACCAGAAGGCAATAACAATGTAAACAAAAAACACCTGCTTAAAAGATCTAATACAAATGTCCCTGAGGAATGTAAGGCGGGAGTACTGTAATTACCTAACGTTACATTATTATTTTCCATAACAATTTAGCCCCCTCCACAATATTAACCCGACGTTAAAACAGAACTAGCTATTTATTGATTAGCAATTGCCGAATCATGTAACATTAGCTTAATGCTAACAAGCCAGGTTACTATCACATTCTGTAACAGACAAATAATTTCATGTAGGCTAACGTTACCTACCTGCTACCTCTGTCTTTTCTCGTTTCTCCTCCTCTTCTTTTCTCTTTTTTTCTTCCCTGGGCACCTGACAGTTTTGGCCGTTTTGACATCTTGTGTTGATTTTTTGATGTGGTGACGTCCAAAAAGAGTCATGATACGGGAAGGGAGGGGGCGCACCGTGCGGGGGGGGGGATGTTGTAACAAATAATATTTCTATTAAATAGGCTTTACTTTGCATTTTAATTAACGTGGGATTATTTTTTGTATTTAGAAATAATAGTACCAACTTTTTTTTTCTCCAACATTTGTGGCACTGGCGTGGCGCCCCCTGATGGACGGCGCCCTTAGCATTTGCCTATACGGCCTATGCCACGGGCCGGCCCTGGATGTATGCATACTTGCCAACCCTCCCGGATTTTCCGGGAGACTCCCGAAATTCAGCGCCTCTCCCGAAAACCTCCCGGGACAGATTTTCTCCCGAAAATCTCCCGAAATTCAGGCGGACTCAGGTCCTCCACAATATAAAAAAAGCGTACCTGCCCAATCACGTTATAACTATAGAATGATGGAGGGTGAGTTCTTGGTTTCTTATGTGGGTTTATTGTTAGGCAGTTTCATTAACGTCCTCCCAGCGTGGCAACAACACACAACAACAGCAGTCACTTTTTTGTATACCGTAAAGCAGTTTGTCTGCCGTAAACAGCAATGTTGTGACACTCTTAAACGGGACAATACTGCCATCTAGTGCATTTGATGAAAGCACTTTTGTGCGTGCCACACAGCAATGCATCATCAGAGAGGGTGTTCAGCATGGTTCGAAAAATAGTGACAGAGAATAGAACAAGGACGGACAATTCAACCCCCCGCAACCCCAAAGGGAATAAGCAGAGGTGGGTAGAGTAGCCAGAAATTGTACTCAAGTAAGAGTACTGTTACTTTAGAGATTTATTACTCAAGTAAAAGTAAGGAGTAGTCACCCAAATATTTACTTGAGTAAAAGTAAAAAGTATGTTGTGAAAAAACTACTCAAGTACTGAGTAACTGATGAGTAACATACACACACATATCATATCTATATACATATATATATATATATATATATGTCTTAATAAGGTTATCCAAAAAATAGTGCTCGATACCGTAGTAGAGCGCAATATATGTATGTGTGGGGAAAAAAATCACAAGACTACTTCATCTCTACAGGCCTGTTTCATGAGGGGTTCCCTCAATCATCAGGAGATTTTAATGGGAGCATTCACATACCATGGTTTATATAGGGCACAGAGTGGGTGGGTACAGGCTGGCGTAGGGGCGTGGTGATTGGCTCATGTGTTACCTAGGAGGTGTTTCCGTCTGTGGCGGCATGCTGATACAATTTCGCTGCGCTTGTTGAGGGATGACAGGTCTGGACGGTAAATAATAAACAGTTTCTCTTTCAAGCATAGGTTGCATCTTTTATTACCACTATTGTAAGGTGTGCTGGATGCAAGAATTTGCCATGTTATTGAATATTCAACATTATTGTCTTTGAGGTCCCAAATGTGTTTGCTGAGTTCTGTGGTATTTCGCAGGTTTTTGTTCCTGAAAGAAGCCTTGTGATTGTTCCATCTGGTTTTAAACTCTCCCTCGGTTAATCCTACATATGTGTCGGATGTGTTAATGTCCTTGCGTGTTACCTTAGATTGGTAAACAACTGATGTTTGTAAGCACCCCTCGTTGAGAGGGCAATCAGGTTTCTTGCGGCAGTTGCAGCCTTTGTTGGTTTTGGGGTCGCTCTGTCCGGGGGCCGAAGGCTCATTTGCAATTGTTTTGTTGTGGTTTGAGATAATTTGTCGTATATTGTTCATACAGCTGTAGCTCAATTTAATGTTGTTCTTGTTGAATACTTTTCTTAGGGTGTTGCCTTTGGGGAAGTGTTTGTCAATCAGACTGAGGAATTTGTGGCCAATGTTACTTGAGACGTTTTTGCTGTATGGGGGGTTGTACCAGATGATGTTGTTTCGTTTTCTGTTCTTTTTTGGTTGGTTTCCTGGCGTGGGTTCATAGGTGAGGGTGAAATTGTATCCGCTTTCATCAAGGGCTTTTTGGTACGGGGGGGTTGCTTGGTCAAATTCAGCTTTGCTAGATGACAGCATCGATAGCCTTTTATTAATTCCGGTAGGTATTCTTTTCGTGGTGGTGGGTGGGTGGTTGCTGTCATGGTGCACGTATTGGAGTGTTGTGTTGGATTTCGTGAATGGTTGGTAGCTGTTATTTCTCAGGTTGAAAGTGACATCGAGGAGGTTGACGGTTTGCTTGTTGGCTTCAATCGTGATCCGTAGGCCGTTCTCTTTGAAAATTTGGCATATGCGCTTCTTGGTATTCTCGCTGCTCCTTGGCGAGGCACGGCACACCGCCAGTCCGTCATCACGGTAAATACCAAGGTTCAGGTTGAGGCTAGCAAGCTGAGGTTCAGGTTGAGGCTAGCAAGCTGGGAGAGGAGGAAACTCCTCTCCCAGCTTGCTAGCCTCAACCTGAACCTTGGTATTTACCGTGATGACGGACTGGCAGTGTGCCGCGCCTCGCCAAGGAGCAGGCACTATGAAGGTCTGTCTGACAGACCAAAACAAACAAAGCGTGCATTAACAGATCGATAAAAATTAGTAGTGAGTAGCGAGCTGTATGTAGATAAAAGTAGCGGAGTAAAAGTAGCGTTTCTTCTCTATAAATATACTCAAGTAAAAGTAAAAGTATGTTGCATTAAAACTACTCTTAGAAGTACAATTTATCCCAAAGGTTACTCAAGTAGATGTAACGGAGTAAATGTAGCGCGTTACTACCCACCTCTGGGAATAAGCGGTAGAAAATGGATGGATGGATGGATGGACAATTCAACCCTTAACTCAACAATGAGTAGATGAGTGTTATGTGTGTGTATACCGGTATGTGTAAATAAATGAACACTGAAATTCAAGTATTTATTATATATATATATATATATATATATATATATATATATAAATAATAAAATATATATATAATAAAATAAAATAAAAAATATATATATGTAAATATACTCCTCCCCTTTTAGCCACGCCCCCCCCCCCCAAAAAAAAAAGTTGGCAAGTATGTATTACTTGGTTTCTTGCGCAACAGCTATAAGGTATAATGCAATCGCCACTTGTGTTGATTTCCAAACCGTATCTCAGAACGGTAGGCTGAACTGCTATAAGGTATGATGCAATCAATGCTCATGTTAATTACTAAATCGTAACTTAAGATGTTTGCTGAACATCTATAAACTACGATGCAATAGCTGCTCATGTTAATTACCAAACTTAGAATGTTTGCTGAACAATTATAAGGTATGATGTAATGGCCACTTATTAAGGAAGGATGTGACATCACAGATGTTAAAATTCAATATACTACACATATTGCAGGGTTCGGTGAAAGCCCAAAAACAAATGCTTTATATATATTTTAGAGATAAGCAAAACCTTAGTGAGTAGTACTTTGTTTAAATTCTGCACGATGCAGTTTTATACAGAGACTTTTCTAGAAACATTTTCCTAGATAATTGTACTGGCTATGTAATGAAAAGAATGAAGCGCAATGAAAAAGACTTTAGCCAGATTGCAGTGGAGCACAACTTTAACTAGAGAACCGTAACGGACACTCTAACCACAAGACTTCTCACTCTTAAGTATTTTGACACTTATGTGATTGAAAAAGACTCATTAATTGCAAGTGATTCATCTGAAAGATGCAACTGATGTTTATGAGCTGAAAGATTCTGAATTGCACTTACTAACAAGTTACAGACTTATTTCCTAAATGTTGTAAAAGTAAATGTAATGAATAGAAGCAATTATTGAATTAAATGCCAATTAAATTTCAATTACCGTATTTTCCGCACTATTAGCCGCACCTAAAAACCACAAATTTACTCAAAAGCTGACAGTGCGGCTTATAACCCGGTGCGCTTTATATATGGATTAATATTAAGATTCATTTTCATAAAGTTTCGGTCTCGCAACTACGGTAAACAGCCGCCATCTTTTTTCCCCGTAGAAGAGGAAGTGCTTCTTCTTCTACGCAAGCAACCGCCAAGGTAAGCACACGCCCCCATAGAAGAGGAAGCGCTTCTTCTTCTACTGTAAGCAACCACCCGCCCCCGTAGAAGAAGAAGAAGCGCGCGGATATTACGTTTCATTTCCTTTGTGTGTTTACATCTGTAAAGACCACAAAATGGCTCCTACTAAGCGACAGGTTTCCGGTTCATGAAAAGACGCAATCTCTCCATCCGCACACGGATTACTATTTCACAGCAACTGCCTAAAGACTTTCAAGAAAAGCTGGCTACTTTCCGTGCATATTGTAAAAACAAGATAGCTGAAAAAAAGATCCGGCCAGAGAACATTATCAACATGGACGAGGTTCCACTGACTTTTGATATTCCTGTGAACCGCACTGTGGATACAACGGGAGCACGTACGGTGAATATTCGCACCACAGGGAATGAGAAGTCATCCTTCACTGTGGTTCTAGCTTGCCATGCTAATGGCCAGAAACTTCCACCCATGGTGATATTCAAAAGGAAGACCTTGCCAAAAGAGACCTTTCCAGCCGGCGTCATCATAAAAGCTAACTCGAAGGGATGGATGGATGAAGAAAAGATGAGCGAGTGGTTAAGGTAAGTTTACGCGAAGAGGCCGGGTGGCTTTTTTCACGCAGCTCCGTCCATGTTGATATACGACTCCATGCGCGCCCACATCACGCTGGTTTTTAATATATTATTAAAGTTTGACTGACCTATCTGACTGTTTTTTTGACATTCCTTTAGCGCAGTTAGATGCGGCTTATAACACGGGGCGGCTTATAGGTGGACAAAGTTTTGAAATATGCCGTTCATTGAAGGCGCGGCTTATAACCCAGGGCGCCTTATGGTGCGGAAAATACGGTATGTAGTTTTTTTAATATAGCATAGCATGCACAGACACACAAACACGTGTTGCCAAATGTGTTGATTTTGAGTAAGTAGCACAAACATTTGTTACTAAAACTACACATTTACTTTGTTAATATAAGTAACAAAGTTAATGTGTTAAAATTAACAAAAATTGAGAGTTGTCCCCCTCTGGACATGGAGATGTGTAAAAAAATAACAAATTGTGTTATTTCCAACACATTCGTTTTAAGAGTGTAGATGTGGCATACTTGCCAACCCTCCCGAATTTTCCGGGAGACTCCCGAAATTCAGCGCCTCTCCCGAAAACCTCCCGGGACAAATATTCTCCCGAAAATCTCCCGATTTTCAGCCGGGGCTGGAGGCCACGCCCCCTCCAGCTCCATGCGGACCTGAGTGAGGACAGCCTTTTTTTTATGACGGGAGGACAACAGGGTGACAAGAACTAAATCATCCAGACTAGAGATACATTGTATTATTATGTTTATCTTACCTAAAAATAAATATATTTATTAATTTAAAAAAAAAAACTAAATCCATTTTTACTATATTTTGCTAAAAACATCAAAATTAATTGTATTTTTTCTGACTCCTTATTACATCCAGCCATAGAATTATACATAAACATATTGGAAATAATTAATTTAAAACGACCATATTTAATTATTAAAATAATTGCTTGTTTATCAACAACTTTAGCATTTTATTCATTACATTTTGAAACTCTCAGAAGCCAAGTTATGTTATATTCCTTACGATTTATTTATGCAAGTTTGAAGTATCAATTATCTAAACACAGTTTTGTTTGCATATTTTCAGGATGTATATATATATATGTACACATAGGGCCCTATGGGTGCTTGAGCCCCTGCCCTTTTTTGCCTCGTCTTAAAAAGTGCCCTCTGCCTGTGTGTGTGTTTTTTTTTTTTTTTTTTCTTTTTCTTTAAGTAACATTAATAAATTCCTGTCAGGGATGAAAAAAAAACAGCGGTACAAAAACTCCACGTTTTCTTGTAATACCGGGTTGTTTGAGGCTGCCGCTTCCGCCAGAGAAGGAGAGAGAGGGCGAGTGAGTGAGTAAGTGAGAGGAGAGAGAGCCAACTGCGCCCCTGAGGAGACGTGACAGTGGAGCAACTTGAACCTGTGAGTTATGGTCTAGTCGCCGTCCACTTATTCAGCATCTAATATGGGTAATATTTCAGAAAAACGCTGTATTGTTATCAGTGTTGGGTTAGTTACTGAAAACCAGTAACTAGTTACAGTTACTAGTTACTTTATTTCAAAAGTAACTCAGTTACTAACTCAGTTACTTAAACCAAAAAGTAATGCGTTACTGTGAAAAGTAACTATTTAGTTACTTATATTTTTATTTTTTTTATTTTTTTAAGGCCCCATTTAATGCCCTTTTAGCCTTCATTTCAGTACTGTTATTGCACTGGAGAATAATACAATGTGTTGATCAACTTGACATGCATTTGCATCACTGAACTCTGCTAAGCAATGTGCTCTACATACAACACACAAAGACAAAGATATGTTTTAAAGGGCCAATTTGTTTCAGACCAGAACAAATTGACAAAACTATTTTAAATAGCTGCAACTTAACATACATAAGTAACAAACAGCATAATAACAACATAGCTGTAAAACAAGAAAGGCACACACTACATACATAAAGCCTAACCAGGCGTTTTCTCAAGGAATTGTGAAATAAAATCATGTCTGAAGCCCAGAACACTCTACACATTTCCCCACTTAGTTTAGAGAAAAGGAAATATTAGCCTGGCCCACTAGTATCCCTCTTTAGGTTTGTGAACTTTATAGTCTAAACATTTAGAGTGATGTGATAATCAAACACTCTAAACGTTTAAAATGAAAGAGTATATAAGAGAATTGACAGAGTGTGTGTACCTTCAGTGTGCAGTGCCTCATTAAAATCCAGCCACTGTTGGAGGTGGAGGTGAAGTGTGTGTCTCTTTTTACTAGCTTCGTCGAAGCATGTTGTTTTTGTAGCTGTTTCAGTATATTTGAAACTTACATTCAACTAAAATGTTCTTTTCTTTGTGGTCGATAAAAGAAACGTACTGAAAATATCTCCATTTTAAGAAACTCGGCTTCGGGGTTCGCCATGACGTCTTGATAGTAGACACAGACACGCTCCCTCCCACACACACACACACACACACACACTCACACACACACACACACACACACACACACACACACACACACACACACACACACACACACACACACACACACACACACACGTACACACAGACAGCGCGCGGCGCGCCTCTTTTTTGTCGCCTCTTCAGCAGCGCTGCAACACTCAGATCTTCTCAGTTTCTAGCCGATACTACATAAAAAATTACGCAAAATAACGCAGTAACGCATCATGTAGTAACGGTAACGGAGTTACTGAATATAAAAAAATAACGCGTTAGATTACTAGTTACCGCCGATAGTAACGGCGTTACAGTAACGCGTTACTTTGTAACGCGTTAGTCCCAACACTGATTATTATTCTATTATTCAATGTGTCAGTTTCTGTTTTTGCCGGATGTCGGAGCACGGCGCATCAATTGAGCACGGCACATCAATTCCGCACAGAGCAGAGCGGATCGTGCGGGACAGGAAGTAGTGTACAAAATACAAAATAAAACACCGGGTTAATTTTCAAAATAAAATGCACTGTCTTTACGGCGGATCACATTTCTCTCACAGTAGAGGTTTAGATATAAAGTTTATTGTGACTTTGCTATTACTGTGTGGGTTAACAAAATAATAATAATAATAATGATAATAATAACAATAATAATAAGAAGAATAATGATAATAATAATAATTATTATTATTATTATTAATAATAATAATAATTTCAGCATTCTGGGGATATAAGATGTAGGTTATCTGTTAGGAATATTACCATCTGTATTTAAACTTGATTCATGTTGATTATGCCTGCAGCACAATGCCAAAAAAAGAAAGGATACAGAAAAGGAAGGAGAAGGAGCGCCAGGAAGCAGCTAAGGGTAGCAGACCTCTTAATGCATGGCTAAAACCAAGTACTAGCATCATGGAAGCCCTGAATTTACATCCATCCATCCATCCATCTTCTTCCGCTTATCCGAGGTCGGGTCGCGGGGGCAGCAGCCTAAGCAGGGAAGCCCAGACTTCCCTCTCCCCAGCCACTTCATCCAGCTCCTCCCGGGGGATCCCGAGGCGTTCCCAGGCCAGCCGGGAGACATAGTCCTCCCAACGTGTCCTGGGTCTTCCCCGTGGCCTCCTACCGGTCGGACGTGCCCTAAACACCTCCCTAGGGAGGCGTTCGGGTGGCATCCTGACCAGATGCCCGAACCACCTCATCTGGCTCCTCTCCATGTGGAGGAGCAGCGGCTTTACTTTGAGCTCCCCCCGGATGACAGAGCTTCTCACCCTATCTCTAAGGGAGAGCCCCGCCACCCGGCGGAGGAAACTCATTTGGGCCGCTTGTACCCGTGATCTTGTCCTTTCGGTCATAACCCAAAGCTCATGACCATAGGTGAGGATGGGAACGTAGATCGACCGGTAAATTGAGAGCTTTGCCTTCCGGCTCAGCTCCTTCTTCACCACAACGGACCGATACAGCGTCCGCATTACTGAAGACGCCGCACCGATCCGCCTGTCGATCTCACGATCCACTCTTCCCTCACTCGTGAACAAGACTCCGAGGTACTTGAACTCCTCCACTTGGGGCAAGATCTCCTCCCCAACCCGGAGATGGCACTCCACCCTATTCCGGGCGAGAACCATGGACTCGGACTTGGAGGTGCTGATTCTCATCCCAGTCGCTTCACACTCAGCTGCGAACTGATCCAGTGAGAGCTGAAGATCTTGGCCAGATGAAGCCATCAGGACCACATCATCTGCAAAAAGCAGAGACCTAATCCTGCAGCCACCAAACCAGATCCACTCAACGCCTTGACTGTGCCTAGAAATTCTGTCCATAAAAGTTCAGAACAGAATGGGTGACAAAGGGCAGCCTTGGCGGAGTCCAACCCTCACTGGAAACGTGTCCGACTTACTGCCGGCAATGCGGACCAAGCTCTGGCACTGATCATACAGGGAGCGAACTGAATTTACATTGAGGAGCATATTTGGGTATGGGTGGCCTCCATCCTACAGCCCTCTACTGGCCCCTGGTCCATATTTTTGGGCCTGTATTGCGTTTCAGTTGTTTAGTCTGAGCATTAAGTGAGAAAGACCATAAGTTACAACTTGATGGTGTTTTCATCAAGTTAAGGGAAGAAGGAGAGATTTTCTCATTGAATTTTTTTCCATTTGAGTATTTATTTTTGTATTTTTTTTCAAAGTTCATGTTGCACTGTTCAATGTTCAATATTAAAGTGCTTATCTTTAACAATAAATAGCCTAATAATAAACCAGTGTTTTGTTGCTTTTCATGTCTTCCAAGCCTATGATAATGTGAATTAACTCATTATGACAATAATTTGTTGACACAAAAGAAATGGCAATCACTTTTACCTACAAAGGACACACAGCTAAGTAGTTAGCTTCCTATTAGCAAATTTAATTTTACATTAATTTCCATATTGTGCAAAGGACCAAAAACAAATTTCCTGCCCTTTTCTGACATTGAGCCCCTGCCCCTCTATAATCATGTGCACGTCCCTGGTTGTAATGACTTACGACTCTTACTGAGTGCATCTATTAACCTTCTTCACCTGAGGTCTCTTCTTAGAAAGGCCCCGAATGTTTGTGCTGCTGTAAGAAAAGGCTGCTTTGCTTAGAAGACTTTTTCCAGCATGAGCAAAAAAAATAAAACATTCTGCACTTTTTAAAAACATCTGCAAAGCAAGCCCATTAATGTACTGTAACTAAATATAGGGGAGTGCTATCCAAAGTGTGGCACCAAGGCAATTTGCGTCACAGAAGCTTGATATTTATTGGCCCACAGCACATTGTCCAGATAAAAGAAAACAAACTATACAGATATTTTAAAAAAAGAGGTAATGTAATGAGAAAGAGCTGAGCCATTAATATATAGCTAGTATATTTATGTATAATATATTAATTATTAAATTACATTAAAATACACTTCACTTCATCATATATACAGGTAAAAGCCAGTAAATTAGAATATTTTGAAAAACTTGATTTATTTCAGTAATTGCATTCAAAAGGTGTAACTTGTACATTATATTTATTCATTGCACACAGACTGATGCATTCAAATGTTTATTTCATTTAATTTTGATGATTTGAAGTGGCAACAAATGAAAATCCAAAATTCCGTGTGTCACAAAATTAGAATATTACTTAAGGCTAATACAAAAAAGGGATTTTTAGAAATGTTGGCCAACTGAAAAGTATGAAAATGAAAAATATGAGCATGTACAATACTCAATACTTGGTTGGAGCTCCTTTTGCCTCAATTACTGCGTTAATGCGGCGTGGCATGGAGTCGATGAGTTTCTGGCACTGCTCAGGTGTTATGAGAGCCCAGGTTGCTCTGATAGTGGCCTTCAACTCTTCTGCGTTTTTGGGTCTGGCATTCTGCATCTTCCTTTTCACAATACCCCACAGATTTTCTATGGGGCTAAGGTCAGGGGAGTTGGCGGGCCAATTTAGAACAGAAATACCATGGTCCGTAAACCAGGCACGGGTAGATTTTGCGCTGTGTGCAGGCGCCAAGTCCTGTTGGAACTTGAAATCTCCATCTCCATAGAGCAGGTCAGCAGCAGGAAGCATGAAGTGCTCTAAAACTTGCTGGTAGACGGCTGCGTTGACCCTGGATCTCAGGAAACAGAGTGGACCGACACCAGCAGATGACATGGCACCCCAAACCATCACCCAACCATGCAAATTTTGCATTTCCTTTGGAAATCGAGGTCCCAGAGTCTGGAGGAAGACAGGAGAGGCACAGGATCCACGTTGCCTGAAGTCTAGTGTAAAGTTTCCACCATCAGTGATGGTTTGGGGTGCCATGTCATCTGCTGGTGTCGGTCCACTCTGTTTCCTGAGATCCAGGGTCAACGCAGCCGTCTACCAGCAAGTTTTAGAGCACTTCATGCTTCCTGCTGCTGACCTGCTCTATGGAGATGGAGATTTCAAGTTCCAACAGGACTTGGCGCCTGCACACAGCGCAAAATCTACCCGTGCCTGGTTTACGGACCATGGCATTTCTGTTCTAAATTGGCCCGCCAACTCCCCTGACCTTAGCCCCATAGAAAATCTGTGGGGTATTGTGAAAAGGAAGATGCAGAATGCCAGACCCAAAAACGCAGAAGAGTTGAAGGCCACTATCAGAGCAACCTGGGCTCTCATAACACCTGAGCAGTGCCAGAAACTCATCGACTCCATGCCACACCGCATTAACGCAGTAATTGAGGCAAAAGGAGCTCCAACCAAGTATTGAGTATTGTACATGCTCATATTTTTCATTTTCATACTTTTCAGTTGGCCAACATTTCTAAAAATCCCTTTTTTGTATTAGCCTTAAGTAATATTCTAATTTTGTGACACACGGAATTTTGGATTTTCATTTGTTGCCACTTCAAATCATCAAAATTAAATGAAATAAACATTTGAATGCATCAGTCTGTGTGCAATGAATAAATATAATGTACAAGTTACACCTTTTGAATGCAATTACTGAAATAAATCAAGTTTTTCTAAATATTCTAATTTACTGGCTTTTACCTGTATGTATATATATATATATATGTATATGTATGTATATATATATATATGTATGAAATACTTGACTTGGTGAATTCTAGCTGTCAATATACTCCTCCCCTCTTTACCACGCCCCCCGCCCTCAACCACGCCCCCACCTCCCGAAATCGGAGGTCTCAAGGTTGGCAAGTAGGCATTTTCCATGGAGCACATTTACTTTTTTGTGCCTGCTTGTCTGAGGTTGAATGTTCAGTAAGTGCACTCATTCCTTGCAGGAGGTTTACCCTTCTTGAAAAGGCTTTGACTTAGTCAAGGTAAACAGTTGTAATGACTTACGAGTCTTACTGAGTGCATCTATTAACCTTCTTCACCTGAGGTCTCTTCTTACAAAGGCCCCGAATGTTTGTGCGGCTGTAAGAAAAGGCTGCTTTGCTTAGAAGACTTTTTCCAGCATGAGCAAAAAAATAAAAAAGTCTGCACTTTATAAAAACATCTGCAAAGCAAGCCCATTAATGTACTGTAACTAAATATAGGGGAGGGCTATCCAAAGTGTGGCACCAGGGCAATTTGCGTCACGGAAGCTTGATATTTATTGGCCCACAGCACATTGTCCAGATAAAAGAAAACAAACTATAAAGATATTTAAAAAAAAAGAGGTAATGTAATGAGAAAGAGCTGAACTATTAATATATAGCTAGTGTATTCTTTTTTAAGTATATTTATGTATAATATATTAATTATTAAATTACATTAAAATACACTTCACTTCATCATATATATATATATATGACAAGTGTATTAGCAATGTATATAAATACATATTTAGTGTATGTAAATACATACAGTAACATACACATTTACAGTATATATAAAAATATATGTACATATACAAGAAGAGTATTATTTTTTAAAGTATATTTGTTTATAATATATTCATTAATAAATTCTGATAATACACTTCATTATATATACACTGTATTGCCAAAAGTATTTGGCCACCTGCCTTGACTCACATATGAACTTGAAGTGCCATCCCATTCCTAACCCATAGGGTTCAAAATGAACTTTTGCAGCTATTACAGCTTCAACTCTTCTGGGAAGGCTGTCCACAAGGTTGCAGAGTGTGTTTATAGGAGTTTTACACCATTCTTCCAAAAACACATTGGTGAGGTCACACACTGATGTTGGTGGAGAAGGCCTGGCTCTCAAGTCTCCGTTCTAATTCATCCCAAAGGTGTTGTATCGGGTTCAGGTCAGGACTCTGTGCAGGCCAGTCAAGTTCATCCACACCAGACTCTGTCATCCATGTCTTTAAGGACCTTGCTTTGTGCACTGGTGCACAGTCATGTTGGAAGAGGAAGGGGCTCGCTCCAAACTGTTCCCACAAGGTTGGGAGTATGGAATTGTCCAAAATGTTTTGGTATCCTGGAGCATTCAAAGTTCCTTTCCCTGGAACTAAGGAGACAAGCCCAACAAAAACAACCCCCTCCTCCACAAAAATTCGTTCTCCTGGCAACCTCCAAACCCAGACTGGTCCATCAGATTGCCAGATGGAAAAGTTTGATTCATCAGTCCAGAGAAGGCGTCTCCACTGCTCTAGAGTCCAGTGGCGACGTGCTTTACACCACTGCATCCCACGCTTTGCATTGGACTTGGTGATGTTATGGCTTAGATGCAGCTGCTCGGCCATGGAAACCCATTCCATGAAGCTCTCTGCGTACTGTACGTGGGCTAATTGGAAGGTCACATGAAGTTTGGAGCTCTGTAGCAACTGACTGTGCAGAAAGTCTTTGCACTATGCTGACCCTCTCTGTCACTTGGTGGCTGAGTTGCTGTTGTTCCCCAACTCTTCCATTTTCTTATAATGAAGCCTAGGAGCGAGGAAATTTCACGACTAAATTTGTTGCACAGATGGCATCCTATGACGCTGGAAATCACTGAGAGCGGCCCATTCTTTCACAAATGTTTGTAGAAACAGTCTCCATGCCTAAGTGCTTGATTTGATACACCGGGGTAAGTGATTAGGACACCTGATTCTCATCATTTGGATGGGTGGCCAAATACTTTAGGCAATATAGTGTATATATGACGAAGTGTATTATCAGAATGTATTTATAGTATGCATATGTACATATACTTAAGGTATATATACATTAGGGGTGTAACGGTTTAGAGGTCACGGTTCGGTTCATTTTCGGTACAGTAAGAAAACAACAAAATATACATTTTTGGGTTATTTATTTACCAAATTTGCAAAATATTCCACCAAAAATATTTTTCTTCGTGGAATATTTGATGTGAAGTAATGGGAACCTTGGATAGGTCAATAATTCATAATAACATTGATTTTGATTCAATATTATGTTTTCAGCAATGAGTTTGAAAGAAGAAAAAAACAGTTTTGTTTTATTAGTCAACATTGCAACTTTTTCTAAATTACATTTAACCTTTAAGCTTTTTTTATTTCACTTTTGTTATGTTTTTGTTTATTTTAATAGTATTTTTAGAATGTGCCGTGGGCCTTTAAAACATTAGCTGTGGGCTGCAAATGGCCTCCGGGGCACACTTTTGACACCCCTGCTATAGATAATAAAAAATGAAATGTGATAAATCTATGGATAAAAAGCAGAGCCTGGCGACGCATGCGCGTTTATCATAACTCTCTCTCTCTGTCTCTGCCCCTCCCTCACCAATGCTGCTGTTTGTTTTGTTTTTAACCCCTTCTTAACCCTGAACGTACATTGAAAATACACGCAACCCTAACTCAAAAAGCCGGACATTTGAGGCATTTAAGAAACTCCGCCCTGACAGCTCCGCAAAAGAGGACATGTCCGGTGAAAAGAGGACGTATGGTCAGTCTATCCTAGCCCGTTAGCTGCTAGCATGCCGTGTGTTGTGCCTCGGTGTGCATTGTTTACACAACGTGCGTTACGCTACTTAATATGTCCGTGTGGAAACTCGTTCGGTACACCTCCGAACCGAAACGGTTCAATACAAATACACGTACCGTTACACCCCTAATATACATAAATTAACAGTGTGTATATATACACTAGAGATGCGCGGTTTGCGGACACAACCGCGGAGTCCGCGGATTATCCGCGGATCGGGCGGTTGAAATAAAAAAAAATTAGATTTTAAATAGATTCAGGCGGGTGGCAGTTAAACCAATTGGGAAATATATATACATAGTTAAATGTTGTTACCCACATACGAAAAACGAGCAGGCACCTGCAGCATATGCCACAACAGAAGAAGAAAAAAAAAAGAGATGGACACTTTTACGGAGCGGAGAAGGGACGCCTCGCCGGGGTCCGGGACCGAGGCCCCTTCCCCCGAGAGGGCCCCACCGGGAGCCGTAGCTGAGGCGATCCGCGAGAAGGGCCCGACGCACGTCCAGGGTCACCACCGCACCGACACCCCGGCTCGTCCGCCTTCGCCGCGGCTGGCGTCACGCGCAGCAGGTAAGCAGCTTACCTGCCCGCCATCCCCGTGGCCGGGGGCTCGTAACAGGGGTCACTCCGCGCGCAGTGCGCTCACGAAAGGGGTGGGACTCACCCTGGTTGATATAGACAGCAGGACGGTGGCCATGGAAGTCGGAACCCGCTAAGGAGTGTGTAACAACCCACCTGCCGAATCAACTAGCCCTGAAAATGGATGGCGCTGGAGCGTCGGGCCCATACCCGGCCGTCGCCGGCAGCGAGACGCGCTTGGAGGTGCGCTCAGCGCGGCTCCCATATGATTGCGCACTGGTGTGCGTCTGGGCCGTGACAGAGTGGCACGCGAATGTCTGTGCTGCATTGGATCAGTCTCCTTTCTTTAACAGGCAAAAGCTTTATAACCTCACTAATGCCTTGCATCGTCTATATTAGATATATAACAACGGGCGGGTGCGGTTCTGATTAAATGTTAGATCGGGTGGATGGCGGATGGTTGACGACTTTCTGATGCGGTTGCGGATGAAATAATTGCCTATCCGCGCATCTCTAATATACACACACACACATGCATATACATACATACAGTATATTTCAAAATATAAACAAAATATCCCTTGCATGCTTTGACTCAATGTAAACATTGTGGACCCTCCTGATGAAGTACAGTATTTAAACATATGAGTTGAATGACAAAGTTGATTTCTCAGCACAGGTGGAAAGAAGAAATAAAAGCGTAGGTTTTCGGTGGTAATAATGAAGACTCCAACAAATCCCACTTGACGGTTTTATTTCAAGTTATTCCCCCTCCACCCGGTGTGGAAGCCTAGTCTGAAAGGAGGAGGATAGAGGCCACTATAGCGCCACATCAGCACATTGACTAACAAGGCAGCACCCCCCATGGAGAGGCCAGCTGAGGAGCCACTCCTGGAAGAATTTACCTTGAGAAGAGTGGGGAGGCGCTGTTAGTAAATATCAAGTTCCACAAGAGGAAGTGGCTGATGATCCGAAGCGGGTTCTGATGACGTCACTAAGGGTGAATATTGAGGCTTGTGATTGAAGCCCAAAATTCCCGGGGTGGTCCTAGTCCTTCTCCAATCTATGATGCTTCTTGTTGCCTTCTTCCACACTCAAACGGATGCACTGTACCAGAGGGAAAAGACTTATTAGACATAGGGCTGAAAACTCTTTACGCTTTTTATATTAGTTGAAATAAAAAAATTTTTTATACTCTTTATGACCTATGGGAAATATGGACCAGAAGAAAATATGAAAAAATGTAACCTTTCTCTGATTATAATCCCCTCTGCTATAAGGCAGAAATGTCAACCCAAACATGGAAAACACTGTAAAAAAATTGTAAAATCACAATAAACACTTAAAGGGGAACATTATCACAATTTCAGAATGGTTAAAACCATTAAAAATCAGTTCCCAGTGGCTTATTTTATTTTTCGAAGTTTTTTTCAAAATTTTACCCATCACGCAATATCCCTAAAAAAAGCTTAAAAGTGCCTGATTTTAACCACCCGTCCATTTTCCTGTGACGTCACATAGTGATGCCAACACAAACAAACATGGCGCATAGAACAGCAAGCTATAGCGACATTAGCTCGGATTCAGACTCGGATTTCAGCGGCTTAAGCGATTCAACAGATTACGCATGTATTGAAACGGATGGTTGTAGTGTGGAGGCAGGTAGCGAAAACCAAATTGAAGAAGAAACTGAAGCTATTGAGCCATATCGGTTTGAACCGTATGCAAGCGAAACCGACACGACAGCCAGCGACACGGGAGAAAGTGAGGACGAATTCAGCGATCGCCTTCTAACCAACGATTGGTATGTGTTTGTTTGGCATTAAAGGAAACTAACAACTATGAACTAGGTTTACAGCATATGAGATACATTTGGCAACAACATGCACTTTGAGAGTGCAGACAGCCCAGTTTTCATCAATTAATATATTCTGGAGACATACCCTCATCCGCGCTCTTTTCCTGAAAGCTGATCTGTCCAGTTTTGGAGTTGATGTCAGCAGGCCAGGGAAGCTAGGGTCGATATTCTTCTCCTGATCATCTTTGGTGGCATAAGGGACGGTGTGAGCCAAGACATCCAGGGTGGTTTAGCTCGCTCGTCTGCGGGAACAAACTGCCGCCATTGCTTGCCGTGCTACCGAGGTCCTTTGTCCCTGAATTGCTCACACACTCCGGCAGATTCAATGGGGTTCTGGCGGCAGATTTCTTTGACTTTATCGTTGGAAATGCATCTGCTTTGAGTGTCGCAGGATATCCACACATTCTTGCCATCTCTGTCGTAGCATAGCTTTCGTCGGTAAAGTGTGCGGAACAAACGTCCAATTTCTTGCCACTTTGGCATCTTTGGGCCACTGGTGCAACTTGAATCCGTCCCTGTTGGTGTTGTTACACCCTCCGACAACACACCGACGAGGCATGATGTCTCCAAGGTACGGAAAACAGTCGAAAAAACAGAAAATAACAGAGCTGATTTGACTCGGTGTTTGAGAAAATGGCGGATTGCTTCCCGATGTGACGTCACGTTGTGACGTCATCGCTCCGAGAGCGAATAATAGAAAGGCGTTTAATTCGCCAAAATTCACCCATTTAGAGTCCGGAAATCGGTTAAAAAAATATATGGTCTTTTTTCTGCAACATCAAGATATATATTGACGCTTACATAGGTCTGGTGATAATGTTCCCTTTTAACAATAAGATCTTCAAATGAAGGTGCAAAAATAAGGACTACCGTATTTTCCGCACCATTAGCCGCACCTAAAAACCACAAATTTACTCAAAAGCTGACAGTGCGGCTTTTAACCCGGTGCGCTTTATATATGGATAAATATTAAGATTCATTTTCATAAAGTTTCGATCTCGCAACTTAGGTAAACAGCCGCCATCTTTTTTCCCGGTAGAACAGGAAGCGCTTCTTCTTCTACGCAAGCAACCGCCAAGGTAAGCACCCGCCCCCATAGAACAGGAAGCGCTTCTTCTTCTACTGTAAGCAACCACCCGCCCCCGGAAGAAGAAGAAAAAACGCGCGGATATCACCGTACGTTTCATTTCCTGTTTACATCTGTAAAGACCACAAAATGGCTCCTACTAAGCGACAAGGATCCGGTTCATGAAAAGACGCAATCTCTCCATCCGCACACGGATTACTACCGTATTTCACAGCAACTGATATTCCTGTGAACCGCACTGTGGATACAACGGGAGCACGTACGGTGAATATTCGCACCACAGGGAATGAGAAGTCATCCTTCACTGTGGTTCTAGCTTGCCATGCTAATGGCCAGAAACTTCCACCCATGGTGATATTCAAAAGGAAGACCTTGCCAAAAGAGACCTTTCCAGCCGGCGTCATCATAAAAGCTAACTCGAAGGGATGGATGAAGAAAAGATGAGCGAGTGGTTAAGGTAAGTTTAAGTTTACGCGAAGAGGCCGGGTGGCTTTTTTCACGCAGCTCTGTCCATGTTGATATACGTATGTTTGTGATTGCACATTTGCGTACATTTTGGGAGTGAACAGAGTTGTTAGAACGCTGGTTTTTAATATATTATTAAAGTTTGACTGACCTATCTGACTGTTTTTTTGACATTCCTTTAGCGCAGTTAGATGCGGCTTACAACACGGGGCGGCTTATTGGTGGACAAAGTTTTGAAATATGCCGTTCATTGAAGGCGCGGCTTTTAACCCAGGGCGCCTTATGATGCGGAAAATACGGTATGTAATAAAATGTAACAATAGTGTGAACTTGAGAAGAACTATTTCTTGCAAGTTTAATGCCAAGGAGTTCCATGTACATTTAATATGCTGTGGTATTCTTATTGAAGTATGGAAATTCATTGATGTTATGCAGTAATCATTTTTAAAATATTGGACCTAGGATTGTCCCGATACCAATATTTTGGTACGGTACCAAAGTGTATTTTGATACGTTTCTAAATAAAGGGGATCACAAAAAAATGGCATTATTGGCTTAATTGGAACAAAAAATGTTAGTGTACATGAAACATATGTTTGTAATTGCAATTTAGTCCTTAAATAAAATAGTGAACATACTAGACAACTTTTCTTTTAGTAGTAAGTAAACAAACAAAGACTCCTAATTAGTCTATGCAGTAACATATTGTGTCATTTATACACCTATTATTTTGTACACATTATGAGGGACAAACTGTAAAAAATTATTATTAATCTACCGTATTTTTCGGACTATAAGTCGCAGTTTTTTTCATAGTTTGACTTATACTCAGGAGCGACTTATGTGTGAAATGATGAACACATTATAATATTATTGATCTCATTCACATAAGAGACTAGACGTATAAGATTTCATGGGATTTAGCGATTAGGAGTGACAGATTGTTTGGTAAACTTATAGCATGTTCTATATGTTATAGTTATTTGAATGACTCTTACCATAATATGTTACGTTAACATACCAGTTGGTTATTTATGCCTCATATAACGTACACTTATTCAGCCTGTTGTTCACTATTCTTGATTTATTTTAAATTGCCTTTCAAATGTATATTCTTGCTGTTGGCTTTTATCAAATACATTTCCCCAAAAAATGCGACTTATATATGTTTTTTTCCTTCTTTATTATGCATTTTTGGCCGGTGCGACTTATACTCCGGTGCGACTTATACTCCAAAAAATACGGTAGTCCTGAACTTCAGTTCCCACCTGTTGTTTCCATGCGTTGGAATATGGAATGGACTATGGTCCGTTTGAAAAAAAAAAGTGACTTCCTGTTTTATCCACATTTTCTACGCTATCTGCAGCACTCCTTTTTACTTTCTCTTCTCACTCCATGCAGAGAATCAGCAGCAAAACAACAAGATGGCGCAACCAAAAGAGAAAGTTGATACTGAAACACGTCCCTCCTATTAATCAGTGATCATTTCCTGCTTTGTGAGGACCGCGAGTGCCTTTGTTCATGCAACCAACCATGCTTCATTATTTCTGCTTTCTTAAGATATATTACATTTTTCATTGATATTGATTACGTGTCTATCACAATATATATTGGTCGTTTTATCGGCGCAGTCCTGCATTTGCCAGATCCCACATGATTCCACATTTAAAGTGATCAGAATGATGAAGTGTTTTACCTGCGTAGGGGACTAGAGATCTCCGATGGAAATGATTTCTTCGTTGATAAAAAATTCAATGGTCTCCTCCTCCCAATCGTCCACGTTGCCGTCCAGCTCGTCAGTGTCTACCCCTGGAAAAGATGTGCAAGTATACATGAGTTGTAATAAATGCAAACTCCAGTGGAAATAAAAGCGTTAAAAGGAAGGCACCTCCTCTGAGCTCCATGCGGAGCTCCTTCTGTTCTTCATAGAGCTGCTTGGACTGCTCCTTGTAGCGACGGTAGTCATCCATCAGCCCCCTGCGCTTGTCCACCAGCGCCTACTCGCATACGTCAAAATGACTCATCACAATTAAAAGCTCCATGAATTGTTTCCATGTAAATGCACCAGATGCATTCGCTAAAAACATGTGCATAAACCAAAAGCAGTGAAGTTGTCACGTTGTGTAAATGGTAAATAAAAAGAGAATACAATGATTTGCAAATCCTTTTCAACTTATATTCAATTGAATAGACGGCAAAGAAAATAAATTTCATGTTCACGCTGTGAATTTTTTTTTTTTTTTGCAAATAATCATGAACTTAGAATTTAATGGCAGCAACACATTGCAAAAAAAAAAATCTGAGGGGCATTTTTATCACTGTGTTAATAATAGATTTTATTTGTAAAAAGCACTTTATATTGAGTAAACAATCTCAAAGTGCTACAGTGTATTAAAAAATAAATAAAGAAATAAAAAGATAATAAAGAAATAAATTAAAAAAAGAACAGCCAAATAGCTATAACTAGTATGCATATATCTAAAATAAGGCTTTTCTTTAAAAGAAGGCTTTTAAAAAAAGAAAGCTTTTTTAAGCCTTTTTTTAAAAGCATCCACAGTCTGTGGTGCCCTCAGGTGGTCAGGGAGAGCGTTCCACAGACTGGGAGCGGCGGAGCAGAAAGCCCGGTCTCCCATTGTTCGTAGCTTTGTCCTCGGGAGGTTGGAGGAGGTTAGCCTGTCCGGAGCGGAGGTGTCGTGTGGAGGATTTGGGGGTGAGTAGTTCTTTGAGGTAGAGGGGGGAATTTCATGAATTCAATCATGAGTGGAACAGGAAGCCAGTGAAGGGTTTTGAGAATTGGTGTGATGTGGTCGTATTCCCGCACTCTCACCAGGATCCTAGCAGCACTATTCTGTAAGTACTGCAGCTTCTGGATCCTTGTCGGGATCCCCAGCAAGATCCTTGTTACATGGGCTTTCCTTTTAACAACACTCAGTAAAGGTTTGGGAACTGAGGAGACACATTTTTGAAGTGGAATTCTTTCCCATTCTTGCTTGATGTACAGCTTAAGTTGTTCAACAGTCTCCCTTCTCATATTTCAGCCTTCACACATTTTCAATGGGAGACAGGTCTGGACTACAGGCAGGCCAGTCTAGTACCCGCACTCTTTTACTATGAAGCCACGCTGTTGGAACACGTGGCTTGGCATTGCCTTGCTGAAATAAGCAGGGGCGTTCATGATAACGTTGCTTGGATGGCAACATATGTTGCACCCCCATACCATCACACATGCTGCCTTTTACACTTTCACCCTAGAACAATCTGGATGGTTCTTTTCGTTTGGTCCGGAAGACGGCCACAGTTTCCAAAAACAATTTCAAATGTGGACTTGTCAGACCACAGAACACTTTGCATCAGTTCATCTTAGATGAGCTCAGGCCCAGCGAAGCGTTTCTGGGTGTTGTTGACAAACGGCTTTGGCTTTGCATAGTAGAGTTTTACCTTGCACTTACAGATGTAGCTATCAACTGTTGTTGCTGACAGTGGTTTTCTGAAGTGTTCCTGAGCCCATGTGGTGATATCCTTTACACACTGATGTCGCTTTTTGGTGCAGTACCGCCTGAGGGATCCAAGGTCTCGGGCATTGCCGCTTACATGCAGTGATTTCTCCAGATTCTCTGAACCTTTTGATGATATTACGGAGCGTAGATTGTGAAATCCTTCAATTCCTTGCAATAGCTGCTTGAGAAATGTTCTTCTTATACAATTTGCTCAGGCATTTGTTGACAAAGTGGTGACCCTTGCCCCATCCTTGTTTGTGAATGACTGAGCATTTCATGGAAGCTGCTTTTATACACAATCATGGCACTTACCTGTTCCCAATTAGCCTGTTCACCTGTGGGATGTTCCAAATAAGCGTTTGATGAGCATTCCTCAACTTTCTCAGTCTTTTTTGCCACTTGTGCCAGCCTTTTTTTTTTTTTTTTTTTTTTTAAATAAAACATGTTGCAAGCATCAAATTCCAAATGAGCCAGTATTTACAAAAAAAATAAGTTTACCAGTTCAAGTATCTTGTCTTTGCAGTCTATTCAATTGAATATAAGTTGAAAAGGATTTGCAAATCATTGTATTCTCTTTTTTTTTAATACCATTTACACAACGTGACAACTTCACTGCTTTTGGGTTTTGTAGAAGAACATCTAACCTTTGAAGCCTTGGACTGGCTCAGACGATCCTTCTGCTCAAAGATCTTGGAGTATTTCTTCAGATCCTTCTTGATTGTCTGCAGTAAACAAATGAACATTTATTCATTTACATTATCTTTTTTCCCCTAACAGAACCATGAATGAGCATCTGTTTACAGCAAGGTTGTCCAAAGTGAGTCCCTTCAGCCATTTTTGTATTGGTCCGCAGAACATTCTTAAAAATCAATGAATTATTGACCCATTCAAGGCTACAGTTACTTCACATTGAATATTTCACTTTTGAGGGGAAAAACAGGTTACGTTGTTTTTTTGACGAAAAGGGCATAAACCATACCATTTTTAAGTGTATAGCGACAGATAGAGCTGGACTTAATCGAAAGATTTAAGGGTTGAAAGTACAAAAAATAAAAAAAAATTGTCATAAAAGTACCAGTAATTCATATATCAATAAATGTATTCTTTCTGGTCCACAGGATTTTTAATATCTACTAAACTTGAAAGGAGCACCAAGGTTGAAAAATAATATCTATAAATTGTATTGCTTTTATAATTGAAAAATACCATAAACTTCGGACTATAAGCCGCAACTATTTTCCTACGCTTTGGACCCTGTGGCTTATAGAAGGGTGCGGCTACTTTGTGGATGTTTCTTTGCTGATGGCCGTAAGGCAAATAGTTTTCATAAGACACATGCAAGAACACTGAAATGGTGTGTTATTGTTTGTGCTAAGGCGCCATCGCCATTTTTGTGACGAGTTTGCTAACTGCAGGTGCTGCTGGGTGAACCTTTACATTGTTCCCTGCTGTTTAAAACTTTGAAACGGAAGTACAAGTGCCGTTCCGTCTTCTAGTCGTCCATAGCGTTTCTACTCGTATGGATTCTTCATTCATCACTCCAAGCAACGTTTGCAAGTTTTACAATATAACTAAAACAATTCTTACCGTATTTTCCGCACTATTAGCCGCACCTAAAAACCACAAATTTACTCAAAAGCTGACAGTGCGGCTTATAACCCGGTGCGCTTTATATATGGATTAATATTAAGATTCATTTTCATAAAGTTTCGGTCTCGCAACTACGCTAAACAGCCACCATCTTTTTTCCCCGTAGAAGAGGAAGTGCTTCTTCTTCTACGCAAGCAACCGCCAAGGTAAGCACCCGCCCCCATAGAACAGGAAGCGCTTCTTCTTCTACTGTAAGCAACCACCCGCCCGCGTAGAAGAAGAAGAAGAAGCGCGCGGATATTACGTTTCATTTCCTTTGTGTGTTTACATCTGTAAAGACCACAAAATGGCTCCTACTAAGCGACAGGTTTCCGGTTCATGAAAAGACGCAATCTCTCCATCCGCACACGGACTACTATTTCACAGCAACTGCCTAAAGACTTTCAAGAAGAGCTGGCTACTTTCCGTGCATATTGTAAAAACAAGATAGCTGAAAAAAAGATCCGGCCAGAGAACATTATCAACATGGACGAGGTTCCACTGACTTTTGATATTCCTGTGAACCGCACTGTGGATACAACGGGAGCACGTACGGTGAATATTCGCACCACAGGGAATGAGAAGTCATCCTTCACTGTGGTTCTAGCTTGCCATGCTAATGGCCAGAAACTTCCACCCATGGTGATATTCAAAAGGAAGACCTTGCCAAAAGAGACCTTTCCAGACGGCGTCATCATAAAAGCTAACTCGAAGGGATGGATGGATGAAGAAAAGATGAGCGAGTGGTTAAGGGAAGTTTACGCGAAGAGGCCGGGTGGCTTTTTTCACGCAGCTCCGTCCATGTTGATATACGACTCCATGCGCGCCCACATCACGCTGGTTTTTAATATATTATTAAAGTTTGACTGACCTATCTGACTGTTTTTTTGACATTCCTTTAGCGCAGTTAGATGCGGCTTATAACACGGGGCGGCTTATAGGTGGACAAAGTTTTGAAATATGCCGTTCATTGAAGGCGCGGCTTATAACCCAGGGCGCCTTATGGTGCGGAAAATACGGTACTTACAAAACAGTCCCATGTGTGATGTCTGTAAGAGTGCTGTCATGCATATTTGTACATGGTATCGTAATGTAATCAAGCTAGGGCCGTTAGCATTGGCTAATATGCTAATTGATAACAAGTATTGCCATACAATGGCATTTTTTTGTATTGTTTCGGTTTCATGAAATCCTCGGTAAATTCACCAAAATGTCACCGTTGAGTTATTGAGTCTGTTTATCTGATTGGAGAGCTCGCTTCCGCAGCCAGTGGGTTCATGACATTGACTTATGTTTTGTTTGGCTGGTCGTTTTACTGCTGTGTTACAGACACCGATAACAAAATACTTCTGTGTAAATACCTAATTTCACAACAAAAATATATGTGGCTTATAGAGTCTCGTGCGGCTAATATGTATATTTAAAAAAAAAAATTCTAAAATGTAGTGGGTGAGGCTTATATACTGGTAAATGGGTTATACTTGTAATAGCGCTTTTCTACCTTCATGGTACTCAAAGCACTTTGACACTATTCACACACTGATTGCGGGAGCTGCCATGCAAAGCCCTAACCACGACCCATCAGGAGCAAGGGTGAAGCGTCTGGGCTCTATAGTCCAGCAAATATGATATTAAAATGGCCCCTGGCACACTTTTAAGTGTGCGGCCCTTGATGGAAAATTACAGCGTTGATCAGGAGCTGCAGTGCTGCTTTCATATGAGATGTCAGAAAATATTTTGGTGTTGTCATCACAGGCTGTTTGCCATACATTCATTTATTTGTTACGGCCCACCATCAATGAATTTGGACCTTCACAAATCGATCTTAAAGCTCGGACGCACCACGGAACAATGTTGTCAACTTAGTCACTATATTTAGCGAGTGTTTACCGTATTTTTCGGAGTATAAGTCGCACCGGCCGAAAATGTATAATAAAGAAGGGAAAAAACATATATAAGTCGCACTGGAGTATAAGTCGCATTTTTGGGGGAAATGTATTTGATAAAAGCCAACACCAAGAATAGACGTTTGAAAGGCAATTTAAAATAAATAAAGAATAGTGAACAACAGGCTGAATAAGTCATACCTGCCAACTTTTGAAATCAGAAAAACCTAGTAGCCAGGGTCCAGGGGCCACAGGCCCCGGTAGGTCCAGGACTTTGTCCTGGTGGGGGGTTCAGGCTTCGCCCCCCGAAGCAAAAATGATTATTAGCATTCCGACAGGTTAAAATGTTGCTAAAACCATCACTTTTCTATCAGTCACAGTGACTTTTCAGAACAAAAATATTACAGCAAAAATAATATGGGTTGATTGACATGTTTATTCTGTAAGCTAACTTCAATAGTTTGAAATTATTTTGACAGTTAATGCCAGTTATCCTGTCAACCTTTCACAAGACTTCAATTTGTTAATTGAAAGTATAAACACTTTTTACAGTAAACAAATGGTAAAACAGTACTAAACAATTCCATTAAAAAAAAAAATTGGTGTCATTATTAACTTTCTGTCCAAGCTTGTATAATCTACTGCCTTGTTCAATTGTAAAAAATATTCTGTGCCTAAAATTCACATTTCTATCACAATTATCATACTGTAAACATGGCAAGCTAACTTCATTAAAATTAATAGTCCTGTCAATAGCATGGAATTACAATTCAAATGTAGTTTTTTTGTAAGCCTTTCAAAAGAATTCAAAATATGAAAAATGAATGAAAATTAATTGAAGCCATCAGACACTTGAAAAGTGGCACATCACATCTCTAATGTAATCATTTGAACTTTTCAACAGAAATAGCACTGCAAAAATATTAAGGACATACTTCTGTATTTTGGTAGTTATGCTGTCAACATTTAACAAGATTTCTTCAACTTGGACTTGAAAGCATAAATAGTATAAACACTTTTAACAGTATAACAGTACTAAACAATTCCAATAGATAACACTGGTGTCATTACCTTTTTGTTTGCTCAATTATTGCCTCCGTAAATAAAACTTCGGCATTTATCACATCCAAAGAATCTGTTTGGGCGACGAAAAACGTTGAAAGTTTTCCACTTGTATCGCTAGCAACGGCATTAGACTTGTGTTTTTTTGTCCCAACGTGGTCTTTTACATGGCTAATTCCTCCGTGTCCGATCGAAAAATCTTGTCTGCACAAGGTGCAATTCGCGTAGTTTTCACCCTTTTTGGAACGGATAATTATTCCCGGATAGGCTTTTTAATATTCTTCACGGAATGACTGCAGTTTTCTTTTCGGTTTAAGACTCGTTTGCGATTTTTCTCCGGCTGATTCCATGATCGTTCGCTCGTTTGGAAACAATGGCCTCGTGCTTGGCAGCGGTGCTATAAATAGCCTCGCGCATGGCATTCGGAATGGCTCGATAGGAAGTTACGGGAAGCAGTGTCGATTGTCATTGTTGTTACGCGATTTCGTGAATAAAACTTTTTAAAAAATTGTTTTTTTTAATTAATGAAAAACCGTATTTTTTATCACTGCAACCGTAACCCGGAATAAGTTGATGAAAACCGTACTAATTACGGGAAAACCGGAGTAGTTGGCAGGTATGCTAATGTGTTAATCATTTCACACATAGGTCCATCCTGAGTATAAGTCGAACCCCGGCCAAACTATGAAAAAAACTGCGACTTATAGTCCGGAAAATACGGTAGTCCTCTCTAGATACCAGGAGTATAGCGCCAAATGTAATTACGTCTGGATTTTTCGGCACGCAAGTGGAGTTTAACAGTTAAATGCTTAGTTGCTATACATGACAAAGCTGTGACCAGTACAAAATATGTTTTGTTTGACAAAAGTCTTACCGCGATCTGCTCTGCACTGATTAAAGATGGAGGTCTGGGTCTCCACAGCAGCTGACAGAAGCGGTCCTTGTTGTTCTTCTGAAGAAGGCGACCTTGGAATGTCCACAGCCAATAGGCATTGTCCACCTGGAAGACAAAAGTGAAGATAAGAACAAGATAAGTTCCAACTACGAATGATCGGCAATAGACATTAAAATCACAATAAAACATTGCAGATACAAAGGGATGGGCTTTGAAACCTGTTTCCACAATAGCACGGCTGCTGACGTGTAACAAAGCGGTGCTTCATTTTGGTGCTAAATGAACACAGACTCAGCAACCTGCAACAAGTGCCATGGTGTCATCTTACAAAGTGACGTCGCGGCCCGACAGAAGCACACAGTCCAACGCTCTTTTTAAACTTTATTGACGACCTAGCGCCACAGAGCTAGCTAGAGCCACAACAACACAGCACTTCCTTATTCTGCACCAATGATGCGCTTAAGACAGGCAAGGTGCACTGTCAAACCCCCGGAAAAATGAATGTCAAACATTACAATACAAAGTGTTTATTGCACATGTCTTGTATTGCTGCAATAATTAGGACAATTTGTTGGAGATTTGAGTTCCTATTTTTTAACATATTAAATTGTTCTCATTTTGTATTTCAATTACCGGTACTAGTCTGTTCAACTTAAATGACACAGAAGTACATACAAATATGCACAGTGGAACCTCAATTTACGAATGGCTCTTTTTGGAAACTTTCCCCCACGTACGCCTTTTGTGCATGCTTGTATTGAAGAGACTGAGGAAGGCAGCTTTGTACCACAGCAAGTTTTTAATTGTGGTGAGAACAGACTTTTCTGGGAAAAGATGCCAAAGCGGACTTGTAACACAATGGAGGAAAAGGCACCACCTCTCGTTTAGCGGCGCCTCTTCCAAAAGAACACACACACGGCCCCTCTCCTTCTACCCCGTGTGCTCCTTTTTCTCTCTCGTCAGCTGCTCCTTTGCCGATGTTTATTATTGTAGCAATATGGTTGATTAAGTTAAAGATTTTGGTGATTTGTGTGAGAGCATAGAGGGCAGTTCAGCTGCTCGTCGTTGTTTTGGCTTGTTAATGAAGAGATAGTTGGTCCATCTCCCCCTTGTTATACAGTACTGCATATCACTTTATATTGTGTTCAAAGTAGGAATGTAACGATACACAAAAATTTCGGTTCGGTACGTACCTCGGTTGAGAGGTCACGGTTCGGTTCATTTTCGGTGAAGTAAGAAAACAACAAAATATACATTTTTGGGTTATTTATTCACCAAATTTGCAAAATCTTCCACCAAAAATATTTTTCTTAGTCTAATATTTGATGTGAAGTAATGGGAACCTTGGATAGGTCAATAATTCATGATAACATTGATTTTGATTCAATATTATGTTTTGAGCAATGACAGTTTGAAAAAAAAAACAGCTTTGTTTTATTAGTCAACATTGCAACTTTTTCTAAATTACATTTAACCTCTAAGCTTTTTTATTTCACTTTTGTTATGTTTTTGTTTATTTTAATAGTATTTTTAGAATGTGCCGTGGGCTGCAAATGGCCTCCGGGGCACACTTTTGACACCCCTGCTATAGATAATAAAAAATTAAATGTGATAAATCTATGGATAAAAAGCAGAGCCTGGCGACGCATGCGCGTTTATCATTACTCTCTCTCTCTCTCTCTCTCTCTCTCTGTCTGTCTCTGCCCCTCCCTCACCAATGCTGCTGCGCGCACAATTTGTTTTTAAAATTAAAAAAAAAAGATTTAAATTTTTTTAAACCTTTTTTTAATTTTTTTTAAACTTTTTTAATTTTTTAAAAACAATTTTAAACAATTTTAAAACAATTTTAACAATTAACATTTTTTTTAGGGTTAGGGTAACATTTTTAAAAAAAAGTAAAAAAAAGTAAAAAAAAGTTTTAATTTTTAAAAAAATTAATTTTTTTAAAGTTTTTTGAAAAAATTAAAAGAAATGTAGAAATTTTTAAAATAATTTTTTTTTAGAAAAAGAAAAAAAAGAAAAAAAAAATTTTAAAAAAAAAAAAGAGAAAAAAAAGTGTTTTAAGTTAAAACATGATTTTCAAGGTAAAACAAAATTTCAAGGTACATTTTTTTTTCAGGGTAAAAACTTTTTTTCAAGGTAAATCATTTTCGAGGTAAAAAATTTTTTTCAAGGTAAAAAATCATTTGAGGTAAATTTTTTTTTTCAAGGTAAAATGTTTTTTTCAAGGGTAAAAATGATTTTCAAGGTAAAAAATGATTTTCAAATTTTTTTAACTTTTTAAAAATGTTTTTATTTTTATTTTATTTTTAACTTTTTTTATTTTATTTTTTTAAACTTTTTTTAAACTTTTTTAAATTTTTTTAAAACAATTTTAAACAATTTTAATTTTTTTTTATTTTTTAAAACAATTTTAACAATTAACATTTTTAACCCCTTCTTAACCCTGAACGTACATTGAAAATACACGCAACCCTAACTCCAAATGCCGGACATTTGAGGCATTTAAGAAACTCCGCCCTGACACCTCCGCAAAAGAGGACATGTCCGGTGAAAAGAGGACGTATGGTCAGTCTATCGTAGCCCGTTAGCTGCTCGCATGCTGTGTTTTGTGCCTCGGTGTGCATTGTTTACACAACGTGCGTTACGCTACTTAATATGTCCGTGTGGAAACTCGTTCGGTACACCTCCGAACCGAACCGGAACCCCTGTACCGAAACGGTTCAATACAAATACACGTACCGTTACACCCCTAGTTCAAAGTGTACAAACCTTCACTAAAATATGGACTTTTGTCAAGGCTGGAACCCATTATTCATATTTACATTGTTTCTTAAAGAGAAATTTGCATCACTATACGAACTTTCAAATTGCAAACCCTGTCCAAGAACCAATTATGTTTGTACATCGAGGTTCCACTCTACCGGTTCAGGCACCGTTTAACACCAGTACCATTTGAAAAGTACCAATGTTGTACACGTATTGGTTAATATGTTAACAATACCCGTCTCTACTGATACCTTGTGGCTCAACCAGGAGACGGAGGTAACAACGTAGCGCCCGGTTGGGTCCCACTCCACGTCACAGGCCGTGTAGTGCTCTGCTATGTTCATCATGGTGCAGTCTGACGTGTCGACAAAGGCAAGAGCTCCGTTCATGCTACCCGAGAAAACAACATAGGAAACAGAATATTACACACGTGACGAGTAATAATACAAACACATCAACAGAGAGCAGAGTGAGCCTCAGAACATTCGTGGAATCAGGAGCTAAGCTCTCATAAGAGGTGTCAGAAAAATGTTTTGTTTTTTTCATCTACGGCTCTTCGTGATGGTGTCACATACAAATTCACACACTAAAAAACTGACCTCCTGAGACCAGCAAGAACCACAAACTGTCCCTGGGGGCTCCAGAAGATACTGTTAGCCTGCTGCTTGTCGAACGTCTCTGTAGGTGCCAGAAAAGTCACACTCAGTGGCAGCTTAGAGGATGTTTAAGAAGTGTGCTGAGCCACTTACTTAAGAGCTTGTTCTTGCCGGTGCTTTCGACATGGTAGAAGGAAGCGTTGATTCTGGGCGATTCTCCGTGGAGAACAGCAAACTTGCTGCCATTGGGCTCCCATGCAAACGCTATAATGCTGTCTGTCAAAACAATCCCAGCACACAGATGATGATTTTGTTTCCCTTAGAGATTATCTTTATGTCATTGCATGGAAACAACAAAATTGAACAGCAATCCAGCGCAGTGCTTTTAAAACAACCTACCGTATTTTCCGCACTATTAGCCGCACCTAAAAACCACAAATTTACTCAAAAGCTGACAGTGCGGCTTATAACCCGGTGCGCTTTATATATGGATTAATATTAAGATTCATTTTCATAAAGTTTAGGTCTCGCAACTACGGTAAACAGCCGCCATATTTTTTCCCCGTAGAAGAGGAAGCGCTTCTTCTTCTACGCAAGCAACCGCCAAGGTAAGCACCCACCCCCATAGAAGAGGAAGCGCTTCTTCTTCTACTGTAAGCAACCACCCGCCCCCGTAGAAGAAGAAGAAGTGCGCGGATATTACGTTTCATTTCCTTTGTGTGTTTACATCTGTAAAGACCACAAAATGGCTCCTACTAAGCGACAGGTTTCCGGTTCATGAAAAGACGCAATCTCTTCATCTGCACACGGACTACTATTTCACAGCAACTGCCTAAAGACTTTCAAGAAAAGCTGGCTACTTTCCGTGCATATTGTAAAAACAAGATAGCTGAAAAAAAGATCCGGCCAGAGAACATTATCAACATGGACGAGGTTCCACTGACTTTTGATATTCCTGTGAACCGCACTGTGGATACAACGGGAGCACGTACGGTGAATATTCGCACCACAGGGAATGAGAAGTCATCCTTCACTGTGGTTCTAGCTTGCCATGCTAATGGCCAGAAACTTCCACCCATGGTGATATTCAAAAGGAAGACCTTGCCAAAAGAGACCTTTCCAGCCGGCGTCATCATAAAAGCTAACTCGAAGGGATGGATGGATGAAGAAAAGATGAGCGAGTGGTTAAGGTAAGTTTACGCGAAGAGGCCGGGTGGCTTTTTTCACGCAGCTCCGTCCATGTTGATATACGACTCCATGCGCGCCCACATCACGCTGGTTTTTAATATATTATTAAAGTTTGACTGACCTATCTGACTGTTTTTTTGACATTCCTTTAGCGCAGTTAGATGCGGCTTACAACACGGGGCGGCTTATAGGTGGACAAAGTTTTGAAATATGCCGTTCATTGAAGGCGCGGCTTATAACCCAGGGCGCCTTATGGTGCGGAAAATACGGTACTTTTTTTTTTTTAATTTACTGATAATTGATTAGGCATTTAGGCACTGTGTCAAAAAAAGTAGCAACCATAGTGACATCTCAAACCTCCAGTAGACATTGTCTATTTTCCCACTCAATGTTCACTTATCCGTTTCACCGTTACAAACTCAAAAATATACATGCAATAATCTTTTTTTCGATCATATTATTTTTCTGATCCTGAGAAGCCAAACTCAAAATTGTTCGATCAATTCGATTAATTGACCAGCCCTACTCTGCGTACAACAAACAATTTTGTGTACCGCTGGCATCCAACGGCGATTGGGCATTGCGTCGTGGTAAGGGATTTTCACTACCCCGTGCGCACAAGAACAAGTCCGGCATTTTACAACGTACCATTGCATCCCTAGTAGACAGTCACAACTCTTTTACCTTTCATCTCCACCACATCAACAGGAACTTCTTTCTCTCTCATGCGGAAGATTTCGAAGGTGGTGACCACGCCCTGGGAATGACCAAAAAAAATCCTAATGAAATAATCTGAATTGTTCATGAGTATGCCTAATGTTTGCCCAATGTACCTGAGTTCCTTTAGGCGTTCGGTCTACTTTCACACAGAGATAATCTCCATTCCTCTGCCAGTGCAGCTTGCAGTCAACCATATTGAAGAGAATGCGAACGCGGATCTCTTGACGAGAAGGCATTTGCATGAGAGTGACCCTGCCGGGGATGTCTTTGTCCTCGGGTACCCAGAATGCAATGACGTTGTCACCCGGAGACCATGAAAAGTCCCTGTGGACGCAAACATAAATGTCAAAATCCATAAATACTGGAGCTCAATAAAAACATTAATGACCCTTACTTAATTCCGCTGATCTTAAGACTCTTTTTGTTGAGTAGGCCCATAGACTGAAAGCAACACAACGATAGTTTGAATGTCACTTATTCATTATTTATATGGAGAAAAATGTCCTTTGTTGTTTTCTTACAGGAGTCTCATAGATGCTCAATGTGTCTGGCTGCATCCGGGCAAAAAACTTTCCGTCATGGCTCCACCTGAAAGGAAACAACACTTTTAAACTCTCCAGGAGAAACAAACGGTGACTAGGAGAACATGTCAGTAAATATGGTAGAGCGCTAACTTGAATATGGGCCACTGTGCGGCGCTCTCGCAGTGGAAACCTCTCTTCTTCTGTCCGGTAAGAATGTCCCAGATGATGATGGCCTGTGGGTCTTCTTTGGTGTCCATCAGTTGGCTGAAGGTCACGACATACCTGAACGATGACAGCACCACAACAAGTCAGAACAATTCAAAGAAAATGGCTGTGCTTATTACCCTAAAGACAGCACCATCTATGGATGAGACATTTCTATGACTTGAATTCAACATTGAAAAGACACACTCATGCAACACAAGTGCTGTATCAACACAAAGTGTCCTAATAAACAGAATACTACTGAGCCTTCAACAACACTGTAGGGCAGTGATTCTCAATCTGTAGTAAGTGTACTACTTGTGGTCCGAGGGCTCCATCTAGAGCAGGCCTGGGCAATTATTTTAACTCGGGGGCCAAATTTAGAGAAAAAAATGTGTCTGGGGGTCAGTATATCTATTTTTAGGAACACTAATACAAAACCTCACAATAAGGCAGTCCTTCTCAAACGGTGGAGCCTCTGGGAACATGTTTTTTTTGCCGTACCAGAATATGATGAAGCCAATGTCATACCTGCCAACTTTTGAAATCAGTAAAACCTAGTAGCCAAGGTCCAGGGGCCGCAGGCCCCGGTAGGTCCAGGACAAAGTCCTGGTGGGGGGTTCACTTCGCCCCCCGACGCAAAATGATTATTAGCATTCAGACAGGTTAAAATGTTGCTAAAACCATCACTTTTCTATCAGTCACAGTGACTTTTCAAAACAAAAATATTACAGCAAAAATCATATGGGTTGATTGACATGTTTATTCTGTAAGCTAACTTCAATAGTTTGAAATTATTTTGACAGTTAATGCCAGTTATCCTGTCAACCTTTCACAAGACTTCAATTTGTTAATTGAAAGTATAAACAGTATAAACAACTTTTACAGTAAACAAATGGTAAAACAGTACTAAACAATTCCATTAAAAAAAATTGGTGTCATTATTAACTTTCTGTCCAAGCTTGTATAATCTACTGCCTTGTTCAATTGTAAAAAATATTCTGTGCCTAAAATTCACATTTCTATCACAATTATCATACTGTAAACATGGTAAGCTAACTTCATTAAAATTAATAGTCCTGTCAATAGCATGGAATTACAATTCAAATGTAGTTTTTTTGTAAGCCTTTCAAAAGAATTCAAAATATGAAAAATTAATGAAAATTAATTGAAGCCATCAGACACTTGAAAAGTGGCACATCACATCTCTAATGTAATCATTTGAACTTTTCAACAGAAATAGCACTGCAAAAATATTAAGGACATACTTCTGTATTTTGGTAGTTATGCTGTCAACATTTAACAAGATTTCTTCAACTTGGACTTGAAAGCATAAATAGTATAAACACTTTTAACAGTATAACAGTACTAAACAATTCCAATAGATAACATTGGTGTCATTACCTTTTTGTGGCTAAAATCCAAATTTAGCAACGGCATTAGACTTGTGTTTTTTTGTCCCAACGTGGTCTTTTACATCGCTAATTCCTACGTGTCCGATCGAAAAATCTTGTCTGCACAAGGTGCAATTCGCGTAGTTTTCACCCTTTTTGGAACGGATAATTATTCCCGGATAGGCTTTTGAATATTCTTCACGGAATGACTGCAGTTTTCTTTTCGGTTTAAGACTCGTTTGCGATTTTTCTCCGGCTGATTTCATGATCGTTCGCTCGTTTGGAAACAAAGGCAACAGGTGCCTCGTGCTTGGCAGCGGTGCTATAAATAGCCTCGCGCATTAAAAAAAATTTTTTTTTTTAAATTAATGAAAAACCGTATTTTTTATCACTGCAACCGTAACCCGGAATAGGTTGATGAAAACTGTACTAATTACAGGAAAACCGGAGTAGTTGGCAGGTATGAATATGGGCTCTAAATATCAGTTACCAGCCTCTTTGAAGACTTAACATTCCGTATGGGTCTTGAAAAAAGACCCAGCAATTATTGCAGCATGGTATTTATTTGAGTTCAGGCCACTCTTTGGTAATGTGGCTACTGTGTATTTTTATCATTGTGGTTGTAGTTTCCAGTGGCGTAGACTTGCATTGCAAACATACCATGAGGTGTTTTCTCACACAATGTCCTTTTAGCGTAGCTAACGGAGATCGCAACATTCGCCCAAAAATACACGTTAGTACTGTTAAATTGAATTTTGATTACCTCTCACAGGGTGAGAAATCGATGAGCGACACCCCTTGATGGCTGAACCTTTGGATCTGCTTGAACTTCTCGCCGCCCCACAATGCGATGCCCCGTTGGTGGAACGTAGCCAGGTAGGTGCCTTTGGGAGACCACCGGACGTAGATCTCAGTCCAGCGCTGTGATCAATCACAAATAATTCCTTTAAGCCAAACAGTTGTGTTTCTTCAGGATGATATGAATGCCCGATCACGTACTGCTCTCTCTTCGACAACAACTGGCTCCTTGACATCGTTAGCGAATATGGCGGTCCTTTCGCCAGCTTCGTAGATCACACTGTACTGGTCCCGACAGTCTGCGTCCTCAATCCAGTGGCGCATGTTGCCCTGGACACACAGAATAAACAGATTTGCAATTAGCTCTGGTTAGATGGAGCATGCATGCTAAAATTTTCTCGCCTTTGTGGATTTGAGTTATAGTAGGATTAAAGTTAAGTTAAAGTTAAAGTACCAATGATTGTCACACGCACACTTGGTGTGGTGAAATTTGTCCTCTGCATTTGACCCATCCCCTTGTTCACCCCCTGGGAGGTGAGGGGAGCAGTGGGCAGCAGCGATGGCCAAGCCTGGCAATCATTTTTGGTGATGCTTATGTCTATTGTGTAAAGTGGAGCAGGAGCAGTGATCACATATATCAGATCAAAGAAAGATCACAATGTACACTTACAAAATCTTTAAAAGGCTGCTTCTCTGGAGTTTCCCACTCATCACTGATGTTCATGTACCTGCAAAATGAAAAGATAGTAGAAACTGTGAGAATGAGATATTTTTAAGTGTTCTTTTTCAATCCATAGTCATGTTTAAATCATCTAGTATTTTCCCATGTAGTGTGTCTTCTGGTGATCTCCTTGCTTTTATCTTATGTCCGCTAGTAAACTCTTTGTTTTGTCTTAAGGGCTACTGTTTGTCGGCTCACAGAGCAGTTTTGGCCAGTTCCTTATCTGTTTTGAAGAAACAGCTGCGCTCCTTTCTGGGCGATAGCGGCTGTTTTCGCTCTACATAAGCTGACTCTTTTTGTTTGGATTTAGACCTCGCTTGCTAATGCTATGGTTTCATGGTAAGGGCTGGTCTCCTGAAACTTCAGTAAAACATGGTATTGTACCATTCTGTCTCTGGAGTCATTTTTACTCAACATATATGTCATCCAAAAGAACTTGGGATTGACCAGTCTGTTTTATTCCCTGACAAGATTGGTCAAGCAACAAAACTTTTATCAAATGGATCACTAGAGGTGTCCCAGTACAATTTTTGCATGTAAAGATAAACGGTAATAATGATAATCGCGATAAAACTCCAGACGGTTAGTATTATCGAATTAAATTTAAATTATTGAAAAACATGTATTGATACCTGCGCTTTTATAAAATTATGGATCGACTAGCGTTAGCTTGCAAGCCAGCTGGAATGTTAACATAAATACAAGTAAAAACATAAAACCCATTACCATTACATTGTCTATTTATAAAATATTTCAGTGTGTGTATAAATACTTTTTGACAACATTCAACAATACCATGATAATAATGATAACCATGACAACTTTGGTCACAGTAACCGTGATAAGAATTTTTATATCGTTACATCCCTAGCGATACAATACTGATATTGCAGCCTTGGCTATCGGCCGATATAGATTCAATATTTGCACAAACCACACATATTATTTACTTATTATGTAGGGCGGAATGTGGAAAAAAAGCTTGACATGTTGCGATCATGGTGGTTCTGCATGCTCGACCGAAGTGCTGAAGCAAGGTCTGGACTGGATATTATCATCTTGTTTTCTTATACTTCTGAGTCTCATCAGCAACAGCATGTATGCATTCATTTCAGTCTGTCCAAGTCAGGAAGTAGCCTTTGCCATGAAGTTGAATGTGTCAAACTGTCAGGCTAGTAGGATTGCACGATTATGGTGAAAATAATAATAACAATTAATTTTTATCAGTATTGAAATCACAATTATTAATCATGATTATTTACTATATTATATGACATACAATATGTGAACAGGGATTTAATTTCAAAAACAAAATTTTAAAAATAATCAGTTATAAAATAAAAGGAGCAAAAGACAAAGAGCTAATTAAATTTGTGGACCCCTCAGATGTAAAGACATGATGTGCCTCCAACCTTTTCTTCTCTAAATACCCTAAACGTCAGGTGAGGTGAGGTAGCAGTAACCTCTAAGTGATGATAAATGGTTCAAATATTTTAAAAATATTTTTCTTAAGAGTGTAAAAATCCACCCAATCCCATTTTTTTCATGATCGCGTTTATATTTGCCTCTAAACCTTTCAAAATAAGCCAAAATCTGCACTGATTCAGGTACATAAACAGTAGCCTAATGAGGCTTAGACCATCGCCTAAAACCTGTATGTGCCTCTAAGTCACATGATTGCAACCAAGCTGTTGTTTCAGTTTTGTAAATTCACCAAAACGTCACAGTGGAGTTATTGAGTCTGTTTAGCTGATTGGAAATCTGGCTTCCTTTGGGTTCATGCCAATTACTTCTGTTTTGTTTGATCACTGCTGTGTTAGAGGCGCAGTGTGGAAATAATTAAGATATGTAAAGAAACATTTACAAAATGTTTCTGTGTATAACTAATTTCACATATCTGTGGCTTGTAGTATAAATAAATACTTTTTTCTTCTGAAATTTTGTGGGTGTTGCTGATATCCCGGTGCGCTCTAGAGTCCGGAAAATATGGTAGTTCTTATATCAGATGTAACTCTTTATAATCCGATTCCTGTTGGATGTAAAAAATATCCAACGTCAAATTGGCATATTCCTATGAATCACATGCCCTTTTTTTGCAAGGCTCAACTTACTTGTCAAAGTCGGTGAAAAGGTTGACCCGAAACGTATGTTGCTTGTCCAGTTTGTATCCATCTGCGTTTTTCACTGCCTCAGCAGCCTGGGTGGGCGAGGCATACTCCAGGAAGATGTACCTGCACAGAAAAAGGAATATGTTATGGAGCTTACTCACACTGGGCCATTTGAATCCAGCCCGATTCCCCCGACTAATAAAGTATCAGGAGAGTGGAAAAACAAGTTGACTTTATATACTTAATTGTGTTTTATTGTATACATTAAACCATATCCAATTGTATTTACAATCTGCAAAGTACCGTATTTTTCAGACTGTAAGTCGCAGTTTTTTTCATAGTTTGGCCGGGGGTGCGACTTATACTCAGGAGCGACTTATGTGTGAAATTATTAACACACTACCATAAAATATCAAATAATATTATTGATCTCATTCACGTAAGAGACTAGGCGTATAAGATTTCATGGGATTTAGCGATTAGGAGTGACAGATTGTTTGGTAAACGTATAGCATGTTCTATATGTTATAGTTATTTGAATGACTCTTACCATAATATGTTACGTTAACATACCAGTTGGTTATTTATGCCTCATATAACGTACACTTATTCAGCCTGTTGTTCACTATTCTTGATTTATTTTAAATTGCCTTTAAAATGTATATTCTTGGTTATGGGTTTTATCAAATACATTTCCACAAAAAATGCGACTTATACTCCAGTGCAACTTATATACAGTGTTTCCCACACATTCATTTATTTGTGGCGGCCCGCCACGAAAGAATTACGTCCGCCACAAATGGATTTTTCGGCTTTTGACTCGCTCGACCGCTCATAAAAGCAATGGGACTGTCTGTGAATGTTGCTTGTAGTTACACCTCAGGTGCAGTAGGTGGCGGTAACTCCGCCAATAGCACTTAATTCACCTGGTGGGCCAGAAGAAGAAGAAGAAGAAGAGGGACGGATGGACGGACGGAATCAAAATATTCGCCGGCTACTTTTCATGATGATGGCGCTTCCTACGTTTCTACCTCAAACGTCCAAAAGCTGCTGAAAGCCTTGATCCAGGATGCCATGGGGGAAAAAAAAATTAAATGGTGCCTTTTGGCGATAGTTAGCAGCTTGGTGGCTCATAGCCGGCTAGCTAACGCTTGCTAGCGTGGTAGCATTGCTTCATTTTTACAGGTGTTATAGGTAGATAGTAGTGATGGGTCCGGCAACACCGATGCATCGGCGCATGCGTCGAGCTCATAGAGCAAAACCCTGTGTCAGTGCGCGTACCGCTTTTAGAAAGTCACGTGACCGATCATGAGCTGTTTTGGTCACGTGACCGATACGCCAACTGTGTCGCACTGACGCCTCCTCTGTGCCCTGTGAGCGGCTCTTTTCTACAGCCGGAGAAATAATAACTAAGAAGAGAAAGCGTCTAAAATTGAATACGTTGGAAAAACTGTTTAAAAAAATAAATAAAAATGTGTAAAAAAAAAAAAAAATAATAATTTCCAGGTCCACAAGCATCCTCATTCACAACACGTTCTCTTAGATTTCCATGTTATGATACATGTTGACATTATTTATTGACTGTATCTAAAAAAGATAAAAATATATTTTTATTTAAATGAAGATATGAAATAATCCTAAATGAAATACAATGACTTGGTTTATATTATTGTATATACTAGGTCAGTGGTTCTCAACCTTTTTTCAGCAATGTACCCCCTGTGAATTTTTTTTTAATTCAAGTACCCCCTAATCAGAGCAAAGCATTTTTGGTTGAAAAAAAAAGATGAAGTAAAATACAGCACTATGTCATCAGTTTCTGATTTATTAAATTGTATAACAGTGCAAAATATTGCTCATTTGTAGTGGTCTTTCTTGAACTATTTGGAAAAAAAGATATAAAAATAGCTAAAAACTTGTTGAAAAATAAACAAGTGATTCAATTATAAATAAAGATTTCTACACCTAGAAGTAATAATCAACTTAAAGTGCCCTCTTTGGGGATTGTATTAGAGCTCCATCTGGATTCATGAACTTAATTCTAAACATTTCTTCACAAAAAAAAAAAATCTTTAACATCAATATTTATGGAACATGTCCACAAAAAATCTAGCTGTCAACACTGAATATTGCAATCACTAATTGTTCAAATCTGTATATAAATATGTACATAAAATGTTGTAATTATATTCCAACTCCGCGTTCTTCTTGGTCATCGCCGCTGCCGCCGCCGCCCCCCAACCACACCACCACAAATATATGCCTGTCCTGTGGGAAACACTGATATGTTTTTTTTCTTCTTTATTATGCATTATCGGCCAGTGCGACTTATACTCCGAAAAATACGGTAACTACAGTTTATGCTGCACTGGACTCAAAGACTGTAATATAATTTAAACATTAAACTGAAGATGGCAGTAATACAACATACAGTATATGGATGTAAACTGCAACGAAGAAGAAGCTTATGCTGCACAGCAGCATTGAGCATCGCATCGCGTCTTGTCAAAGTTATTCTAAATCATCTGTGACATTCAATTTATACCCGGAGATGGAAACAAACCCACTACAACAAAAGACAAGTGTCTGCAGGCAACCACTTTTTTCTACCTTTCGTGTGCATCATGATTAATTTTTCATCTAAACGGGAAGATATAAACATCCTATCATCGCAGTCAGAGCAGAGATTGTACAGTAAGCGATCGTTTTATTATGTTTGTATTTCTTGTTTAGCACTTAGTAATACTACTACATAATGCTCAGTGTTTCACTAAAGCTGCATCTGTTTAGCACACTGCTTCTAAAACTTGTAGCTCATCCTCCTTATATTTGGCTCAAAAATATAAGGTTGTGGATTATTTTTCCCAAATGAATCGTTGGCTTTCACAAAGTCTGCTTGATTAGCGTTGTTGTTGATGATGGGGAAGGGGTCTGTGGTTCCTACCTCTACGTCACGGATCATGTGACTGCCTTACACAACCTTTATTTAACCAGATAAGAAACTCATTGAGATCAAGATCTCTTTCACTGGTACTATAAGCTACAAGAGAACATCATACCCTTTAGTTGTGCCTTCGGTCGTCGGGTAAAACTCAGTGTTGATCTCGCCAAACTTGGAGAAAATCTTGCAGATGACGTTCTTGAGCTTTTCCAAACGTTCAGGGCCGACCTGGGGGACATTGTCCACCACCACCACTGAGTCGATACCGTCAGCCGCCTGGGGTTTTTCCCTCAGGATGTCATCCATGAGCTCTGTGGGTGAAAGGAGACAAGACAGAAACATGTTCACACCTCTAAAATTATTATTAGCAGTTTTGGAATCCTTGGAGTCCATGTACGTTCATCAAGAGTATCTATAGCAGAGTTGTACTCAAAGTAAGAGCACAAAAGCATGCAATGCACCATGATTTGTAAATAGATGAATAAATTGTGCCTGAGGAACACCAGATTGCTTACATTTGGCATAGAAAATTACCAAAATTTAGTTTTACCTTGGAGTAACATCTTACCACAACACATACAACATGGAATATGTATATGTGCATTCGCCGCTGGCTGGATTTCTGCAGTAGTCACGCTTGATCGTACAATCAACTGTGTTCGCCTTGTTTTAATCACCACTAAGCGCCAATACTGATGACGTAGAAAACATATCGTAGCTCATCCAGAATATCGGAATCTTCAGATTGAACACATACCCACGTCACAAAGTTTAGACACAATTTGGCAGGTTTAGACTCTGCAAAACTCCCCTGCAAAACATCTACGGTGAGTAAAATGTTTATCGGAGTCCCTATAATAATGTAAGGTTTTCGTTTATCTGTGTGTATGCCAAAAATATTCTATATTGATCAATTTGCACACTGATTTTTTGGACCCGCCGAGTGCCTGGTATTTGAAAATTGTTGACATAGTTGTGACGTCATCGCTCGTGTTTCCCCGAAAAGACGCGAGTCAGCACCGCCACTTGTCAACATCACGGGTGAAACATGTAAAGTGTGGGAATGTTTCCACCTATTCTTGTTAAAAATAGGAAATTTTGCAAAGCACATTTTGTTTTTATGACAGCATATCTTTGATACAGGAGCATTTAGCGGAGGAATGTCGGACACCTGGAGGATGCGGTCTCAACTCGGTAAGATTATTAACCTGTACCTTGCCAGCTAGCTAACAAGTGTGAGGCGAAGTTGTGTGAAAAATAGATTTAACTATCCTTTTTGCCAAAGCCCGTCAGCTAAACTGTGTCTAAATCAATTCAAGTACTTTTAAAAGCGGCGTCTATTTGCAATGCAATGAAAAAAGGCATAATATATAAATACATACATCCAATATTAAAGGTCAATCCCATTAGTGCATGCACTCTAAACATTAGGCACCAATGTGCCAGTATCAAAAGAATAAACATACAAGCTATTAGATAGCTAAAATGTTAAGAATCAATCAATGATACAATTATTTGCATTGAGTCTATTAGATTGCTAAAATGCCTGGAGTTAATCAATGTGTGCAGTTTTTCATACACATCAACACAAAATGTTTGTTTCTTTTTGAGCAAGTTAGTTTTGTTGTTTTATCGTTTGGTTATTGCTATTTTAACTGTCATTTTTTCCCTCATACTTTTGCTGTACTTACTTTTAAATGGACAAAAGTTTAATAGTTATTTAAATGTTTGTAACAGCCTAATGAGCAGCATAGTTGCAGTACAAATAAATATTAATGAATAATAATAATAATAATAATAATAATAATAACTGGGATTTATATAGCGCTTTTCTAAGTACCCAAAGTCGCTTTACATGTAGAACCCATCATTAAGTCATATTAGTTGTTAGTAAGCAGTAGGCACATGCCTAACAGTATCTCAAGCTGAGTTTCAAAGTTAATAGCTAAGTTAGAGCCACTGAATATGTGTATGCTTTATAATCCGACCAGTCGACTAATCGTTAAGATAGTCATCGCATAGTCGTTAGTTGCAGCCCTAGTTGTGATGTGACTCAAGTCGAGTCCGAGCAGGCATGTTTACTCAAATTTCCCATCACTTCCAATGCTAATTTTGTTAATTTAACTGATTATAAATACATTGTAACTGTGAAAACTCTTTACAAATCAGTTAAATTTACAGGTTACAGCTGAAATTTGGCCATATAGTTTAGAATTTTTTTTTTCCTTTAAAATGACATCATGGCCCTTTTTGCAAAGTTATCTCACATAGGAGACCTTTGCCCATTTTGGTTGTCATTGACTCCCATTGTAACTCTGATTTTTCACTATACTGAAAAGCTGACATACGGTAATGCTTTATATCTATGGATAGGCCTGAAGCTGTTAAAAATGTAAAGCATTGAAAGTTTTTTTGTTTTTTTTTATAAATATGACTTACTTATAACTAAATTATTTTAAGCACGTCCGGGAGATAGTGGGAGTTTTAGGAAAAAACGGTAATTGTTCCAAAAATAATAAGGCACCAAAACAGTGTCGTCATGAAATATTTACCTATCACAGGCTGTAATTACTTATTCTTAAGTAATACTCTTTGCAACTTGTTTATAGAAATTATGCATATTATGTGTTTTTCACATAATAAAATCATTTTACAAACATGCATAAACATAAAACAACGATTACATAGAAACGTTATAAAGATGGATAGGTCTGAGGCAGTTAAAGAATTTAAAGCTTAAGAAGTTTAAAAAAAATTAAACATATGACTTACTTGTAACTATTTTTTGGCCTAAAAATACTATAAAAAATAAACAAAAACATAACAAAAGTGGAATAAAAAAAAAGCTTACAGTTGAAATGTAATTAAGAAAAAGTTGCAATGTTGACTAATAAAACAAAGCTCTTTTTTTTTTTTTTTTACTTTAAAACTGTCTTTGCTCAAAACATAATATTGAATCAAAATCAATGTTTTTTATGAATTATTGACCTATCCAAGGTTACGATCTTCACATCAAATATTCCTCTTTGAAAAATGTTCTAGTAGAAGATTTTGCATATTTTGTGTGTTTGCCATAAAAAAAACATAGTTTTCTTTGACAAAAAGGGCAGAAAACAAACAAACAAAAAAACAACATATACATTTTTTTTTATAATAAAATAACTTTGAATTTACGGATAGATCTGAAGTTGATGTAGACTCTAGAGATTTAAGCATTAAATAAATAATGTATGTATGCCCTGGCACACCATCATCATTATTTAATGACCAAAGCAAAAAACTTTTTACACTTTTATACTGAAATAAATACACCTACAACTTAATAAATACAAATGTAGGTAAAGTTTAGATCCATGAAGGAAAGAAGAAAGTGAATGAATGTTTATAGCTGAATATACAGGTAAAAGCCAGTAAATTAGAATATTTTGAAAAACTTGATTTATTTCAGTAATTGCATTCAAAAGGTGTAACTTGTACATTATATTTATTCATTGCACACAGACTGATGCATTCAAATGTTTATTTCATTTAATTTTGATGATTTGAAGTGGCAACAAATGAAAATCCAAAATTCCGTGTGTCACAAAATTAGAATATTACTTAAGGCTAATACAAAAAAGGGATTTTTAGAAATGTTGGCCAACTGAAAAGTATGAAAATGAAAAATATGAGCATGTACAATACTCAATACTTGGTTGGAGCTCCTTTTGCCTCAATTACTGCGTTAATGCGGCGTGGCATGGAGTCGACTTGAAATCTCCATCTCCATAGAGCAGGTCAGCAGCAGGAAGCATGAAGTGCTCTAAAACTTGCTGGTAGTCGGCTGCGTTGACCCTGGAACTCAGGAAACAGAGTGGACCGACACCAGCTGGACTGCTGCTGAGTGGTCCAAAGTCATGTTTTCTGACGAAAGCAAATTTTGCATTTCCTTTGGAAATCGAGGTCCCAGAGTCTGGAGGAAGACAGGAGAGGCACAGGATCCACGTTGCCTGAAGTCTAGTGTAAAGTTTCCACCATCAGTGATGGTTTGGGGTGCCATGTCATCTGCTGGTGTCGGTCCACTCTGTTTCCTGAGATCCAGGGTCAACGCAGCCGTCTACCAGCAAGTTTTAGAGCACTTCATGCTTCCTGCTGCTGACCTGCTCTATGGAGATGGAGATTTCAAGTTCCAACAGGACTTGGCGCCTGCACACAGCGCAAAATCTACCCGTGCCTGGTTTACGGACCATGGTATTTCTGTTCTAAATTGGCCCGCCAACTCCCCTGACCTTAGCCCCATAGAAAATCTGTGGGGTATTGTGAAAAGGAAGATGCAGAATGCCAGACCCAAAAACGCAGAAGAGTTGAAGGCCACTATCAGAGCAACCTGGGCTCTCATAACACCTGAGCAGTGCCAGAAACTCATCGACTCCATGCCACGCCGCATTAACGCAGTAATTGAGGCAAAAGGAGCTCCAACCAAGTATTGAGTATTGTACATGCTCATATTTTTCATTTTCATACTTTTCAGTTGGCCAACATTTCTAAAAATCCCTTTTTTGTATTAGCCTTACACAATATTCTAATTTTGTGACACACGGAATTTTGGATTTTCATTTGTTGCCACTTCAAATCATCAAAATTAAATGAAATAAACATTTGAATGCATCAGTCTGTGTGCAATGAATAAATATAATGTACAAGTTACACCTTTTGAATGCAATTACTGAAATAAATCAAGTTTTTCAAAATATTCTAATTTACTGGCTTTTACCTGTATTTACATAAAAAAATGTGTTTTCTTTTGAATGATTTTTGTTATGAATTAAGCAACGTTTATGACAACCTTTTTCCAAAACACTATATAGAATGTGAGATATAACAGGATAATGCGTACATGTATCATTTGTTTTCAAAACGCTTACAAAAAAGTGGGACCCCAAAAATGTACTGTGGGACCCCATTTTTATGACTTGATGGGGTCCCTGGGACCCCATTTGGAAAAGTCCTAGCGCCAACACTGTTGTGGTTTCATGTGGATCATTTACTTTGCCCACATACCTACAGATTTAGCGGCATTGTATCGCTTATTGTGGTACTATGATTAATTTATAACATACGGTGGGCTATTAGCCATTTAGCGAGGCGAGAATGAGAGGGAAGACGATACACGCGTATTACAGTTCTACGCAGCAGTATTAATGAAATATGTTCGTTCTAATACAAACTGTGGCAGTTGACCGCACCAATTGAATGATTTTATATTCTGAACACTATCGGCATTTCCCCACACCTTACAGTGCAGGGAGGCCAGCTAGCAGCAGGCCATAAAGCCGGGGTGTTTCCTGCCCGCACTCACCCTCATCTTCGACGTCATCGTCGAAGTCCTCCGGGTCGCTGAAGGAGGGCTCCTCTTCGTCATACTCGGGGTCGTCCGCCATGTCTTGCACCTAAACAGGAGGCTCCGACGGCGTTCCTTGTGACCGCGGAATTGAAGTTAAGAAAAACTCGGGAGACTGACGGCCCTCGACCGGTGCGGCACCATGTGCAGATTGTGTGAAAATGGACGACGTGGGGGCGGGGAAAACGCGGCACCGGAAGCGATTCACAAAAACCGGAAGTATGGAGGAGATGCAACAAAGCTGTACAGCATATGGATGGGGCAGCACACGCGGCATTCTTGTTGGTGTTGTTATCCTTATAGATATAAGTTAGTGAAATTACGCCGGATATAACAACGCTCTGCCAACGGAAGAAAAAGGAAGCCATTCGCCGGTACATTAAACTAGGTTTCCCGCGAGAAGAAGACAGGACAACGTTTTTAACTTTAATCACCGTTTATATTTGACTACCACATACGTTGTTATGTAGTCTGTAGCGTCATAGCATATCTGTAAATAGCAGCCTGATATTAATTCGACAACTCACACATGGCTATGGATAAAGAGTGTATGTTGCTGCTGCCCAGCGTGTGTGCACTACTGGCGGACTCCAACAAGCCTCTGCCGGATGACACCAGCCTGGAGAAACTTCTGGACCGTCTAACGGAACTCTCCGAGGCTGGTTAGCGTGACTTGTGTTACTTTAATGTGTGATATTTTTGAAATTTTGTAAGATACTAGAACGCCATGTAATGTAATGTAATGTAACGCCATGATAGTCGACTAGTCGCCGACTATCTTTACGATTAGTCGACTAATCGGGTTATGGCACTACATCACGTCAGTGGCTGTAATTTAAATACCGGCTTTTAAATTTTGGGTAACACTTTAGTATTCTGTTCATAACTTTTATGGACAGAATTTCTAGGCGCAGTCAAGGCGTTGAGGGGATCTGGTTTGGTGGCTGCAGGATTAGGTCTCTGCTTTTTGCAGGTGATGTGGTCCTGATGGCTTCATCTGGCCAGGATCTTCAGCTCTCACTGGATCGGTTCGCAGCTGAGTGTGAAGCGACTGGGATGAGAATCAGCACCTCCAAGGTTATCCATGGTTCTCGCCCGGAAAAGGGTGGAGTGTAGGGCTGCAGCTAACGATTATTTTTCTATCGATTAATCTATAGATTATTTTTCCGGTTAATCTATAGATTATTTTTTCGATTAATCTATAGATTATTTTTCCTTTTACCGATTATTTTTTTAAATTTAAAATGAAGAGGAAAAAATAAATGTAGGCCAGTTTTTTCAAAAGGCATGGCTTTTATTTACAAAAAAAAAAGTATGGCCACTCAGTCAACATTGACAACAACATGACAAAATATTCTGTAACAATGTAAACATTTAAAACTTTTAACATTTAACAAAATTAAAAGTAGCTTATTTGCTTTTTAATGTGCAAATATAAAAGTAAACATCCAGTGCAAATCTTAATATTCTGGAATAGTACAAGCATTTAAAAAGTAAAAGTATTGCTTATTTTGCTTTAAAATGTGCAAAAATAAAGATAAACATCCAATACAAAAAAGTGCAAAACGGAAATATTCTGTAACAAGTGTAAACATTTCAACAAAAGTAAAAGTATTGCTTATTTGCTAAAATGTGCAAAAATAAAGCTAAACATCCAATACAAAAAAATGTACAGTGTAAACATTTCAACAAAAGTAAAAGTATTGCTTATTTTGCTTAATAACACAACAATGATAGTATGATTAAAGTGAAAGTTAATTGTTGGTTTGTACATAGTATATGTAACTGTTAATGTTGTAAAAGGTATTTGCACAACTAATTAACGTTAGCGTTTGTGACACGTCTTGTGCCGTGGGGTTCTTTCAGGACCGACAGACTGAACGCCAGACGGCTTTGCCAGGTTTACAATCTTTTAATTTTACACAAAGTCTTTTCTCTTCCAACTCTTTTCTCTTTCTTTCCTCGCTTTTCAGCTCCTCTTCCTCGCTCGCTCGTCGTCCCCTGTCTCTTGCGGCGTCGCTCCCGGCGCGCCCCGCCTCGCCACTCGCTCGCCGCCGCCGCCTCTCCACAGCGTTAAAGAGGAGCGCGTCTTTGTAAACACTGAACAGGCACACCAAACGCGCCTCTCAGAGCAAACGGTGCTTTAGTTTATGAATTTACAACGCAGATACAAATGACACATTCATGTTTTTGTGTAATAATGACAACGTATACGCACGCGGACGATTGACTTGTTGATGGTGATGGCAAGAACGCTGTCGGGGGTTTTCTTTTCAAATGTTCGTTCATAGCCGTTGTGCTGCTATGATAGGCCATTTCCGCTCGACACAGTGTGCATACAACAACATTATTAGGCCGTTTATTGAAATACTCCCACACTTTTGACGACTTTTGGCGTGCTTTTTTCCCCTCGCTCGCATCGTCTGCTTTGCGCTCCGCCATGACTGTAGTGTGACGTAAATATGCGACGCGCCGACGCACAAAAACGGCGTCGACATATTTACGTAACCGATGACGTCGACTACGTCGACGCGTCGTTTCAGCCTTAGTGGAGTGCCATTTCCGGGTTGGGGAGGAGATCTTGCCCCAAGTGGAGGAGTTCAAGTACCTCGGAGTCTTGTTCACGAGTGAGGGAAGAGTGGATCGTGAGATCGACAGGCGGATCGGTGCGTAGTCTTCAGTAATGCGGACGCTGTATCGATCCGTTGTGGTGAAGAAGGAGCTGAGCCGGAAGGCAAAGCTCTCAATTTACCGGTCGATCTACGTTCCCATCCTCACCTATGGTCATGAGCTTTGGGTTATGACCGAAAGGACAAGATCACGGGTACAAGCGGCCGAAATGAGTTTCCTCCGCCGGGTGGCGGGTCTCTCCCTTAGAGATAGGATGAGAAGCTCTGCCATCCGGGGGGAGCTCAAAGTAAAGCCGCTGCTCCTCCACATCGAGAGGAGCCAGATAAGGTGGTTCGGGCATCTGGTCAGGATGCCACCTGAACGCCTCCCTAGGGAGGTGTTTAGGGCACGTCCGACCGGTAGGAGGCCGCGGGGAAGACCCAGGACACGTTGGGAAGACTATGTCTCCCGGCTGGCCTGGGAACGCCTCGGGGTCCCACAGGAAGAGCTGGACAAAGTGGCTGGGGAGAGGGAAGTCTGGGCTTCCCTGCTTAGGCTGCTGCCCCCGCGACCCGACCTCGGATAAGCGGAAGGAGATGGATGGATGGATGGACTTTAGTATGGGGAACATATTGTAAGTAACACAGACTTAGTTTAGAGCAGTGGTTCTTAACCTGGGTTCGATCGAACCCTAGGGGTTCGGTGAGTCGGCCCCAGGGGTTCGGCGGACCCTCCGTCGCGGATGTCGAGACACACCTGACTCATTGTGTAAATAAAAACTTCTCCATATCGGCGTATTATGGATACGGCAACAGCAGAAGTCACACTGATTTGCAGGTGTGTAAATTGTTGTGAGTAGTGATGGGTTGATGAGGCGTCATGAAGCGTTTCGACACATTGCAAAACTGTATTGATACTGTGTCGATACTGTGTCACTAAATACTGACATCTGCTGGACATTAAAAATCCCTACAGGCAACCTATGGACCGACTCAACTGACACTGATTTGATGCCCTAGTACAGGGGTCACCAACCTTTTTGAAACCAAAAACTACTTCTTGGGTACTGATTAATGCGTAGGGCTACCAGTTTGATACACACTTAAATAAATAAATATATTGTCATTTGTAAGTTACACGTAAGTGTGATTTAAACAAGAATAGCTAAATAAATACATTTATATATATAAAAAATGGGTATTTCTGTCTGTCATTCCGTCGTACATTTTTTTTTCCTTTTACGGAAGGTTTTTTGTAGAGAATAAATGATGAAAAAAACACTTAATTGAACGGTTTAAAAGAGGAGCAAACACCAAAAAAATTAAAATAACATTTTGAAACATAGTTTATCTTCAATTTCGACTCTTTAAAATTCAAAATTCAACCGACAAAAAGAAGAGAAAAACTAGCCAATTTGAATCTTTTTGAAAAAATTTAAAAAAGAATTTATGGAACATCATTAGTAATTTTTCCTGATTAAGATACATTTTAGAATTTTGATGACATGTTTTAAATTGGTTAAAATCCAATCTGCACTTTGTTAGAATATTTAACAAATTGGACCAAGCTATATTTCTAACAAAGACAAATCAGTATTTCTTCTAGATTTTCCAGAACAACAATTTTAAAAGAAATTCAAAATACTTTGAAACAAGATTTAAATTTGATTCTACAGATTTTCTAGATTTGCCAGAATATTTTTTTTTGAATTTTAATCATAGTAAGTTTGAAGAAATATTTCACAAATATTCTTCGTCGAAAAACCAGAAGCTAAAATATTTATTATTCTTTACAATAATAAAAAAAGCTCTATACTCTGGGCAGGGTCCTTGAGGGTGCATGGGAGTTTGCCCAACCAGTCTACATGTGTTTTGTGGACTTGGAGAAGGCATTCGACCGTGTCCCTCGGGAAGTCCTGTGGGGAGTGCTCAGAGAGTACGGGGTATCGGACTGTCTGATTGTGGCAGTCCGCTCCCTGTATGATCAGTGTCAGAGCTTGGTCCGCATTGCCGGCAGTAAGTCGGACACGTTTCCAGTGAGGGTTGGACTCCGCCAAGGCTGCCCTTTGTCACCCATTCTGTTCATAACTTTTATGGACAGAATTTCTAGGCGCAGTCAAGGCGTTGAGGGGATCTGGTTTGGTGGCTGCAGGATTAGGTCTCTGCTTTTTGCAGATGATGTGGTCCTGATGGCTTCATCTGGCCAGGATCTTCAGCTCTCACTGGATCGGTTCGCAGCTGAGTGTGAAGCGACTGGGATGAGAATCAGCACCTCCAAGGTTATCCATGGTTCTCGCCCGGAACAGGGTGGAGTGCCATCTCCGGGTTGGGGAGGAAATCTTGCCCCAAGTGGAGGAGTTCAAGTACCTGGGAGTCTTGTTCACGAGTGAGGGAAGAGTGGATGGTGAGATCGACAGGCGGATCGGTGCGGCGTCTTCAGTAATGCGGACGCTGTATCGATCCGTTGTGGTGAAGAAGGAGCTGAGCCGGAAGGCAAAGCTCTCAATTTACCGGTCGATCTACGTTCCCATCCTGACCTATGGTCATGAGCTTTGGGTTATGACCGAAAGGACAAGATCACGGGTACAAGCGGCCGAAATGAGTTTCCTCCGCCAGGTGGCGGGTCTCTCCCTTAGAGATAGGATGAGAAGCTCTGCCATCCGGGGGGAGCTCAAAGTAAAGCCGCTGCTCCTCCACATCGAGAGGAGCCAGATGAGGTTGTTCGGGCATCTGGTCAGGATGCCACCTGAACGCCTCCCTAGGGAGGTGTTTAGGGCACGTCCGACCGGTAGGAGGCCGCGGGGAAGACCCAGGACACGTTGGGGAAGACTATGTCTCCCGGCTGGCCTGGGAACGCCTCGGGGTCCCACAGGAAGAGCTGGACGAAGTGGCTGGGGAGAGGGAAGTCTGGGCTTCCCTGCTTAGGCTGCTGCCCCCGCGACCCGACATCGGATAAGCGGAGGAAGATGGATGGATGGATGGACTTTAGTATGGGGAACATATTGTAAGTAACACAGACTTGGTTTAGAGCAGTGGTTCTTAACCTGGGTTCGATCGAACCCTAGGGGTTCGGTGAGTCGGCCCCAGGGGTTCGGCGGACCCTCCGTCGCGGATGTCGAGACACACCTGACTCATTGTGTAAATAAAAACTTCTCCATATCGGCGTATTATGGATACGGCAACAGCAGAAGTCACACTGATTTGCAGGCGTGTAAATTGTTGTGAGTAGTGATGGGTTGATGAGGCGTCATGAAGCGTTTCGACACATTGCAAAACTGTATTGATACTGTGTCGATACTGTGTCACTAAATACTGACATCTGCTGGACATTAAAAATCCCTACAGGCAACCTATGGACCGACTCAACTGACACTGATTTGATGCCCTAGTACAGGGGTCACCAACCTTTTTGAAACCAAAAACTACTTCTTGGGTACTGATTAATGCGAAGGGCTACCAGTTTGATACACACTTAAATAAATAAATATATTGTCATTTGTAAGTTACACGTAAGTGTGATTTAAACAAGAATAGCTAAATAAATAAATGTATATATATAAAAAAATGGGTATTTCTGTCTGTCATTCCGTCGTACATTTTTTTTTCCTTTTACGGAAGGTTTTTTGTAGAGAATAAATGATGAAAAAAACACTTAATTGAACGGTTTAAAAGAGGAGAAAACACGAAAAAAATTAAAATAACATTTTGAAACATAGTTTATCTTCAATTTCGACTCTTTAAAATTCAAAATTCAACCGACAAAAAGAAGAGAAAAACTAGCCAATTTGAATCTTTTTGAAAAAATTAAAAAAATAATTTATGGAACATCATTCGTAATTTTTCCTGATTAAGATACATTTTAGAATTTTGATGACATGTTTTAAATTGGTTAAAATCCAATCTGCACTTTGTTAGAATATTTAACAAATTGGACCAAGCTATATTTCTAACAAAGACAAATCAGTATTTCTTCTAGATTTTCCAGAACAAAAATTTTAAAAGAAATTCAAAATACTTTGAAACAAGATTTAAATTTGATTCTACAGATTTTCTAGATTTGCCAGAATATTTTTTTTGAATTTTAATCATAGTAAGATTGAAGAAATATTTCACAAATATTCTTCGTCGAAAAACCAGAAGCTAAAATATTTATTATTCTTTACAATAAAAAAAAAAAAAAAATTACTTGAACATTGATTTAAATTGTCAGGAAAGAAGAGGAAGAAATTTAAAAGGTAAAAAGGTATATTTGTTTAAAAATCCTAAAATCATTTTTAAGGTTGTATTTTTTCTCTAAAATTGTATTTCTAAAAGTAATAAGAAGCAAAGTAAAAAATAAATGAATTTGTTTAAACAAGTGAAGACCCATCCATCCATCCATTTTCTACCGCTTATTCCAAGTGAAGACCAAGTCTTTAAAATATTTTCTTGGATTTTCAAATTCTATTTGAGTTTTGTCTCTTTTAGAATTAAAAATGTCTAGCAAAGCGAGACCAGCTTGCTAGTAAATAAATACAATTTAAAAAATAGAGGCAGCTCACTGGTAAGTGCTGTTCTTTGAGCTATTTTTAGAACAGGCGAGCGGGCGACTGATCTGGTCCTTACGGGCTACCTGGTGACCGCGGGCACCGCATTGGTGACCCCTGCCCTAGTATATACAATAATATAAACCAAGTCATTGTATTTCATTTAGGATTATTTCATATCTTCATTTAAATAAAAATATATTTTTATCTTTTTTAGATACAGTCAATAAATAATGTGAACATGTATCATAACATGGAAATCTAAGAGAACGTGTTGTGGATGATTGTGGACTGGGAATTGTTTTAATTAAATTTTTTTACACATTTTTATTAAAAAAAAAAAAAAAAGTTTTTCCGACGTATTACATTTTAGACGATTTCTCTTCTTAGTTATTATTTCTCGGGCTGTAGAAAAGAGCCGCTCACAGGGCACAGAGGAGGCGTCAGTGCGACACAGTTGGCGTATCGGTCACGTGACCAAAACAGCTCATGATGGGTCACGTGACTTTCTAAAAGCGGTACGCGCACCGACACAGGGTTTTGCTCTATGAGCTCGACGCATGCGCCGATGCATCGGTGTTGCCGGACCCATCACTAGTTGTGAGTTCATGCACTGTGTTGGTTTAGTTATTTGAACAAGGTGATGTTCATGCATGGTTCATTTTGTGCACCGGTAAAAAAACCATATCATTTTGTCTTGAATTTGAAAAAAAAAGATATATATTTTTTACTGAAGAAGGGTTCGGTGAATGCGCATATGAAACTGGTGGGGTTCGGTACCTCCAACAAGGTTAAGAACCACTGGTTTAGAGTTATTTGGACACTAGGGCAGTGTTTTTCAACCACTGGAGCAGTGGTTCTTAACTTCGTTGGAGGTACCGAACCCCACCAGTTTCATATGCGCATTCACCGAACCGTAAACATAAAATGATGTTGTTATATTAAAAGAAATACTAATAAAGATATATTTTACAAACGGAAAGTTACAGGAATGTACACATAATCCCATGTTTACATCTCATTGTGCAACATGTGAATGTTTAAGTGGGAACTAAATGCGATATCTGAAAGGGGTACACATTATTTCTAAAGTAAGACATATATAATACTAGTACACAGCTCATGAAAAACAATATGTTATAGTCATTGTAAGTGGGCCAAAACACTTGTATTAGAAAATAATCTCATGGAAATGACTGCTGTCATTTGATTATAATAATAAAACGTTGAAATTGTTATTTAGTCAGGTTTGGGACAGGTGTGCTGCAGGTGTGACCACAGTGTATGTGCACGTCTGACGTCGCTCACATGCGCTCCACCGAATGCTCAAGGAGTTTTTGCATTTGCTCACACACAGGGAAAATTAGAGGGAACATTGTATGGGGGTATCCATAATACGCCGACAGGGAGAAGTTTTTATTTACAAGATGAGTCAGGCGTGTCTTGACCTCCGCGGCAGAGACTCTGTCGAACCCCTAAGGCCGACTCATCGAACCCAGGTTAAGAGCCGCTGCAAAGGAGGGAGGCACTTACTAAACTTATAAAACAACAAAAATATTTTTTTTTTTTACTTTGACAAGGACTTGGAGCTGAGGTAGTAATGTTTTTAAATGTATGCTTTAATTATGATAAAATTGGTTTTTTTGCCCTTATAAATGTATTAATGTAACTTCCTATTTCACATGAATTTGTTTTAGTACAAAACATGCATTAAAATCAAATTCAAATTTGATTTAAAAAAAAAACTAAATCAAAAAAGTTTGAAAAATGTTTTGTAAAATGTTGTAATGGGGGTCTCCATTCCAAAATGTAATGCCCCGTTAATGCCAATGCGTTTCATTCATTAGAGACGCTGATGATTAATTTGTAGATCAATGTTTTTCAACCACTGTGCCGCGGCACACTAGTGTGCCGTGCGAGATTATCTAGTTTCACCTATTTGGGTTAAAAATATTTTTTGCAAACCAGTAATTATAGTCTGCAAATGATGTGTTGTTGTTGAGTTTCTGTACTGTCTGGAGATCGGCAGACTTACCACGTTATACTCTTCCATATAAGTAGGTGGCAGCAGGTAGCTAATTGCTTTGTAGATGTCGGAAACAGCGGGAGGCAGCGTGCAGGTAAAAAGGTGTCTAATACTTAAACCAAAAATAAACAAAAGGTGAGTGCCCCTAAGAAAAGGCATTGAAGCTTAGGGAAGGCTATGCAGAACGAAACTAAAACCGAACTTGCTTACAAAGTAAACAAAAACAGAATGCTGGACGACAGCAAAGACTTACTGTGGAGCAAAGACAATGTACATCCGAACATGACACGACAATCAACAATGTCCCCGCAAAGAAGGATGAAAACAGCTGAAATATTCTTGATTGCCAAAACAAAGTAGATGCGGGAAATATCGCTCAAAGGAAGACATGAAACTGCTACAGGAAAATGATATGATGGCATCATATTGACCACACTCATAGCCACGCCCCCACCACATTGACAATATGGAGGCACCCCTGTGCACTCCTACTGTATTAAGGCTGCAGCTAACGATTATTTTTCTATCGATTAATCTATAGATTATTTTTTCGATTAATCGGTTAATCTATAGATTATTTTTTTCGATTAATCTATAGATTATTTTTCCTTTTATCGATTATTTTTTTATTTAAAATGAAGATGAAAAAATAAATGTAGACCAGTTTTTTCAAAAGGCATGGCTTTTATTTACAAAAAAAAAAGTATGGCCACTCAGTCAACATTGACAACAACATGACAAAATATTCTGTAACAATGTAAACATTTAAAACTTTAACATTTAACAAAATTAAAAGTAGCTTATTTGCTTTTTAATGTGCAAATATAAAAGTAAACATCCAGTGCAAATCTTAATATTCTGCAATAGTATAAGCATTTCTAAAGTAAAAGTATTGCTTATTTTGCTTTAAAATGTGCAAAAATAAAGATAAACATCCAATTCAAAAAAGTGCAAAACGGAAATATTCTGTAAAAACAGTGTAAACATTTCAACAAAAGTAAAAGTATTGCTTATTTGCTAAAATGTGCAAAAATAAAGATAAACATCCAATACAAAAAAGTGCAAAACAAAATATTCTGTAACAACAGTGTAAACATTTCAACAAAAGTAAAACTTTTGCTTATTTTGCTTAATAACACAACAATGATAGTACGATTAAAGTGAAAGTTAATTGTTGGTTTGTACATAGTATATGTAACTGTTAATGTTGTAAAAGATATTTGCACAACTAATTAACGTTAGCGTTAAAGAGGAGCGCGTCTTTGTAAACACTGAACAGGCACGCCAAACTCTCCTCTCAGAGCGAAACGGTGCTTTAGTTTATGAATTTACAACGCAGATACAAATGACACATTCATGTTTTTGTGTAATGATGACAACGTATACTCACGCGGACGATTGACTAGTTGATGGTGATGGCAAGAACGCTGCCGTTGTGCTGCTATGATAGGCCATTTCCGCTCGACACAGTGTGCATACAACAACATTATTAGCAGAGGTGGGTAGAGTAGCCAGAAATTGTACTCAAGTAAGAGTACTGTTACTTTAGAGATTTATTACTCAAGTAAAAGTAAGGAGTAGTCACCCAAATATTTACTTGAGTAAAAGTAAAAAGTATGTTGTGAAAAAACTACTCAAGTACTGAGTAACATACACACACATATCATATATATATATATATATATATATATATATATATATATATATATATATACATACATTGATATATACAGTATATAATTTATATTTATTTATTTTGCCGTTTTTGTTTACATGTTAAAGGTGTTTTAATGAATATACATGCATGTTTAACATATAGATTCCTTTCTTTCATGAAGACAAGAATATAAGTTGGTGTATTACCTGATTCTGATGACTTGCATTGATTGTAATCAGACAGTAGTGATGATAACGTCCACGTTTTCAAATGGAGGAGAAAAAAAGTTCCTCCTTTCTGTCTAATACCACATGAAAGTGGTTGTTTTTTGGCATCTTATTTGTCCACCTTCCATATTCGTTTTTATACACTTTACAAGAAATACATTGGCGGCAAACTCCGTAGCTTGCTAGCTTGTTTGCGCTGGCTTTCGGAGACTCTTTTTTTGAAAGCGCAGGCGCAATGGAGCGGGACTTTTATTGTGAAGACAGGAACTGTGCAGTCAGTCTTTAGGCTTTTGACGGGGTGTACGGTTGAAATACGGTCTTTTTTCCTTCACACTTTTGATTGATTGATTGATTGGAACTTTTATTAGTAGATTGCACAGTACAGTACATATTCCGTACAATTGACCACTAAATGGTAACACCCCAATAACTTGTTTCAACTTGTTTAAGTCAGGTCATGTGACCCCTGGCTCTGTTTGATTGGTCCAACGTCACCAGTGACTGCATCTGATTGGTGGAACGAAGTGAAACGTCACCAGTAAGGCAGGCACTTTGAAGGTCTGTCTGACAGACCAAAACAAACAAAGCCTGCATTAACAGATCGATGAAAATTAGTAGCGAGCTGAATGTAGATAAAAGTAGCGGAGTAAAAGTAGCGTTTCTTCTTAGGCCGTTTATTGAAATACTCCCACACTTTTGACGACTTTTGGCGTGTTTTTTTCCCCTTGCTCGCACCGCTCGCATCGTCTGCTTTGCGCTCCGCCATGACGGTAGTGTGACGTAAATATGCGACGCGTCGACGAACAAAAACGTCCTCGACGTATTTACGTAACCGATGACGTCGACTATGTCGACGCGTCGTTTCAGCCCTATACTGTATACAAACATAGGTCACAACATATGAACAAGAGCAAAGCTACACTAGAGTTTGACGATTTTGTTGTTGTTGCCCTTTACAACATCTGTATTTAATTTGACAGTTGAAGGCGTGTCTCTTCCGGAGAGCTGTCCATGTCTGCTTGACTTCCTCTCCGCTGTGACCCACAACACCACTTGTGACCCCAGCATCCTCTCCTTCGCTCTCAAGCTCGGCGGCCTGATGGCGGCCACGGAGGACGGCTTCACAGCTGTGCAGGTAGCTTTTCAGTTGACGGGACTTTGACTTGCTGACTATAAGCAGCGGCGTCCCTTTTCCTTGCAGGAGCGCTCCACGCTGGACTTGTCCTTTAAGGTTCAGCACTGGCAGGATGCTGGGCTGTGGGAGGATCCATGTGTTCGCATTGGATGGATTCACGGTTTTAGAAGGATGCTGCTGCACCCGAAGGCGCTTTGTTTCTTTGTGCTGTCAGGTACGCCTTTATCAGTTTATTCTGACCGTATGTTCTGCTTCACCTTAAGCACGGATGGTTACCTAAAATGTGGCACGGGTCGTTATACGGTGTATGATTGGGTCAATGCATACATCAGTGCAAAGATGATAACTGTTACCAAGTTTTGAGCAAATAAACAACGTTCATTTAAAGTATTTTCCTGTATGACATTCTGACAATTACATTGCATTTGTGTCCAAATATTGGGCTGTTTTTTAAGTCATAAAGCGAGTGATAACCTGTGATTAATCATGATTAATCCAAATTCAAAATCATGATTAACAATGATTATTCCAAATTCAAAATTGTGATTAATCATGATTATGATTATTCAAGTAATGCATTCAAGTAAAACATTTACAAATATTTTCCTGTATGACATTCTGATAGTAAAATTGCATTTGTGTCCAAATTTTGGGCTATTTTTTTAAATTAATTTAAATTACAGAAGCGATTTAACAACCTGTGATCAATTAATCACATTTAAAATCGTGATTAACTATGATAATTCAAAATTGTGATTAATCATGATTAATCCAAATTCAAAAACGTGATTAATTATGATTATTCCAAATTGAGTTATAGATTTGAGTAAAATTTAAAGTATGTTCCTGTATGACATTCTGACAATTACATTGCATTTGTGTCCAAATATTGGGCTGTTTTTTTCTATTTTTAATTAATCTAAATTATACAAGTGAGTAATATAACCTGTGATTAATCATGATTAATTCAAATTCCAAATCGTGATTAATTATGATCAATCCAAATTTAAAGTCCTGATTACCTATGGTAATTCAAAATTGTGATTAATCCAAATTAAAAATAGTTTAATCATGATTAGTCCAATTTCAAAATCCTCCGTATCTATGATTATTCCAAATTCAAATTGGGATTAACTATGATTTTCCAAATTCAAGGTGGTAATTATTCATGATTTATCCAAATTCAAAATGTGATTATATCACTCCAAATTGTGATTAATCATGATTAGTTCAGAATCATGATTTCCTATGGTAATTCTCAATTCAAATCTTTGATTAATCATCTTTAACCCAAATTCATATTTTTAATTAATTATGATTATTCCAAATTCAAGTAATGCATTCAAGTAAAACATTTTTAAAATATTTTCCTGTATCACATTCTGATAGTAAAATTGCATTTGTGTCCAAATTTTGGGCTATTTTTTTAAAATTAATTTAAATAACAGAAGCGATTTAACAACCTGTGATCAATTAATCAAATTTAAAATCGTGATTAACTATTAATCATGATGAATCCAAATTCAAAAACGTGATTAATTATGATTATTCCAAATTCAGTTATAGATTTTGAGTAAAATATTTAAAGTATGTTCCTGTATGACATTCTGACAATTACATTGCATTTGTGTCCAAATATTGGGCTGTTTTTTTCTATTTTTAATTAATCTAAATTATACAAGTGAGTAATATAACCTGTGATTAATCATGATTAATCCAAATTCTAAATCGGGATTAATTATGATCAATCCAAATTCAAAGACCTGATTACCTATGGTAATTCAAAATTGTGATTAATCCAAATTAAAAATAGTTTAATCATGATTAGTCCAATTTCAACATCCTCTGTATCTATGATTATTCCAAATTTAAAAATTGGGATTAATCCTAATTCAAAATTGGGATTAACTATGATTTACCAAATTCAAGGTGGTAATTATTCATAATTAATCCAAATTCAAAATGTGATAATATCACTCCAAATTAAAAATTGTGATTAGTCATGATTAGTTCAGAATCATGATTTACTATGGTAATTCCCAATTCAAATTTTTAATTAATGATCATTAACCCAAATTCATATTTGTAATTAATTATGATTATTCCAAATTCAAGTTATGCATTCATGTAAAACATTTTAAAATATTTTCCTGTATGACATTCTGATAGTAAAATTGCATTTGTGTCCAAATTTTGGGCTATTTTTGAAACTAATTTAAATTACAGAAGCGATTTAACAACCTGTGATCAATTAATCCAATTTAAAATCGTGATTAACTATGATAATTCAAAATTGTGATTAATCATGATGAATCCAAATTCAAAAACGTGATTAATTATGATTATTCCAAATTCAGTTATAGATTTGAGTAAAATATTTAAAGTATGTTCCTGTATGACATTCTGACAATTACATTGCATTTGTGTCCAAATATTGGGCTGTTTTTTTCTATTTTTAATTCATCTAAATTATACAAGTGAATAATATAACCTGTGATTAACCATGATTAATCCAAATTCCAAATCGTGATTAATTATGATCAATCCAAATTTAAAGTCCTGATTACCTATGGTACGTAATTCAAAATTGTGATTAATCCAAATTAAAAATAGTTTAATCATGATTAGTCCAATTTCAACATCCTCTGTATCTATGATTATTCCAAATTTAAAAATTGGGATTAATCCTAATTCAAAATTGGGATTAACTATGATTTACCAAATTCAAGGTGGTAATTATTCATAATTAATCCAAATTCAAAATGTGATAATATCACTCCAAATTAAAAATTGTGATTAGTCATGATTAGTTCAGAATCATGATTTACTATGGTAATTCCCAATTCAAATTTTAAATTAATGATCATTAACCCAAATTCATATTTGTAATTAATTATGATTATTCCAAATTCAAGTAATGCATTCAAGTAAAACATTTTAAAAATATTTTCCTGTATGACATTCTGATAATAAAATTGCATTTGTTTCCAAATTTTGGGCTATTTTTTAAATTAATTTAAATTACAGAAGCGATTTAACAACCTGTGATCAATTAATCAAATTTAAAATTGTGATTAACTATGATAATTCAAAATTGTGATTAATCATGATGAATCCAAATTCAAAAACGTGATTAATTATGATTATTCCAAATTCAGTTATAGATTTTGAGTAAAATATTTAAAGTATGTTCCTGTATGACATTCTGACAATTACATTGCATTTCTGTCCAAATATTGGGCTGTTTTTTTCTATTTTTAATTAATCTAAATTATACAAGTGAGTAATATAACCTGTGATTAATCATGATTAATCCAAATTCTAAATCGGGATTAATTATGATCAATCCAAATTCAAAGTCCTGATTACCTATGGTAATTCAAAATTGTGATTAATCCAAATAAAAAATAGTTTAATCATGATTAGTCCAATTTCAACATCCTCTGTATCTATGATTATTCCAAATTAAAAATTGTGATTAATCCTAATTAATCCTAATTCAAAATTGTGATTAACTATGATTTTCCAAATTCAAGGTGGTAATTATTCATCCATCCATCCATTTTCTACCGCTTATTCCCTTTGGGGTCGCGGGGGGCGCTGGAGCCTATCTCAGCTACAATCGGGCGGAAGGCGGGGTACACCCTGGACAAGTCGCCACCTCATCACAGGGCCAACACAGATATGATTTATCCAAATTCAAAATGTGATTATATCACTGCAAATTGTGATTAATCATGATTAGTTCAGAATCATGATTTCCTATGGTAATTCCCAATTCAAATATTTGATTAATGATCTTTAACCCAAATTCATAATTGTAATGAATTATGATTATTCCAAATTCAAGTTATGCATTAAAGTAAAACATTTAAAATACTTTACTGTATGACATTCTGATAGTAAAATTGCATATGTGTCCAAATATTGGGCTGTTTTTTAAATTAATTTAATGAAACCAGCGAGTACTAACCTATCAATCGAAATTCAAAATAATGATTAATCATGATTAATCCAAATTCAAAATTATGATTTAATTATGATGATTCCAAATTGAAGTAATGCATTCAAGTAAAACAATTAAAAAGGTTCCTGTATGACATTCTGATACCAAAATTGCGTTTGTGTCCAAATATTCTGCTGTTTATTAAGTCAATTTGAATTGTCCAAGTGATTAATAACCTGTGATTAAATCCTGATTATTCCAAATAAAACATTGTGATTAACCATGATGAATCTAAATTTAAAATTGGGATTAATTATGCTTATTCAAAATTCAAAATGTAATTAATCATGATTAATTCAAATTCAAAATGATGATGAATCATTTGACAGCAGTATTTATTACACAATGATGGATAACTTGCGGTGAACTATTGAACCAGGGTGACAAGCAGATACAAAAAATCGGAATATATGTTTGTTTCATGATGAAATCATTTATTACACAATAATTTACACAATAAAATAATTTATTACACAATGATGGACAATTTGCGGGTGAACTATTGAACCAGGGTGACAAGCAGATAAAATAAAAAAAATACAAAATCAGAATATATGTTCGTTTCATGATGAAATAATCCATCCATCCATCCATTTTCTACCGCTTGTCCCTTTTGGGGTAGCCTATCTCAGCTGCATTCGGGCGGAAGGCGGGGTACACCCTGGACAAGGCACCACTTCATCGCAGAACCAACACAGATAGACAGACAACATTCACACACTAGGGACCATTTAGTGTTGCCAATCAACCTATCCCCAGGTGCATGTCTTTGGAGGTGGGAGGGGCCTATCCCCAGGTGCATGTCTTTGGAGGTGGGAGGAAGCCGGAGTGCCCGGAGGGAACCCACGCAGTCACGGGGAGAACATGCAAACTCCACACAGAAAGATCCTGAGCCCGGAATTGAACTCAGGACTACTCAGGACCTCCGTATTGTGAGGCACATGCACTAACCCAGTGGTTCTCAAACTTTTTTTGTCATCCCCCACTTTGGACAAGGGGGAGTTTTCAAGCCCCACCTGCCCCCATCACCCCAACAGAGCGCTAATGCCAAGCTTTAACATTTTAAAATTTATTGAACATCAAGTTGTATACATTCAAACTCAATAACATAAAATAACATCAAGTTCAATAATAAATAAAATAACTGTGCAGTTGTGGTATAACTTGCATCAAGTTCAATAATAAATAAAATAACTTCTATCAAGTTCAATAATAAATAAAACAAAAGTGTTATAACTTGCATCAAGTTCAATAATAAATCAAAACAAGTGTTATAACTTGCATCAAGTTCAATAATAAATCAAACAAAGTGTTATAACTTGCATCAAGTTCAATAATAAATCAAAAAAAGTGTTATAACTTGCAGCACGTTCAATAATAAATCAAAAAAGTGTTATAACTTGCATCAAGTTCAATAATAAATCAAATAACTTGCATCAAGTTCAATAATAAATCAAAAAAAGTGTTATAACTTGCATCACGTTCAATAATAAATCAAAAAAAGTGTTATAACTTGCATCAAGTTCAATAATAAATCAAATAACTTGCATCAAGTTCAATAATAAATCAAAAAAAGTGTTATAACTTGCATCAAGTTCAATAATAAATCAAACAAAAGTGTTATAACTTGCATCAAGTTCAATAATAAATCAAACAAAAGTGTTATAACTTGCATCAAGTTCAATAATAAATCAAAAAAAGTGTTATAACTTGCATCAAGTTCAATAATAAATTAAAAAAAGTGTTATAACTTGCATCAAGTTCAATAATAAATCAAATAACTTGCATCAAGTTCAATAATAAATAAAATAAAAGTGCCACTTTGCAATCTTTGCAAAAAAAAAAAGGAGGAGCTATGCATTTGGCAAGACAGGGCAAGTGACAGCACTTTTCCCCGGGAGAGCCACCTTGCTTCACTGTGAAACAGCACGGCTGTATGATCAGCTCCCATTTCCTCACACAGTGCAGAGAATAGTCGCACTTTCAGTGGTCGTGTTTTGATCAAATTTACCGCGCTCACAACATCTGTTAAAACCTCATTGAGTTCGGGGCTGAGCTGTTTCCCGGTGAATGACACAGTGTGTGCCCGTCAGATTTTTGTTTCTCTGCAGGCGCTGGCTCTGGGTCGACGACCTTTGAGGTGCGAGTCACAAATGTATATATTTGTGTAATTGTGGTCCACACATTAGCCTGCTACCCATCCGCGCGAAAGTTTGTTCCGCTTAGCCCCGCCCCCATTAGTTACTGTTGCTATGTCTGTCAAACTTTCGCTCCTACCGAGAAATTTAAAGCCTACAGTAAAAATAAGTACCGGTAATTTCCATTTATTTATATAGCGGATTTCACAGACAGAATCACAAAGTGATTTACAGTGTGTATAGAAAATGAAAGCATAGTAAAAAAAAAAAAATCTAAGAATATAATAATAAAAAAAATGTTTTAAAGTGAAATTTCCTCCCGTTCCTCGCGCTCCACCTGTCATGTCTCTATTCCCCACCAGTGGGGCGCGCCCCACACTTTGAGAAACGCTGCACTAACCCCTGTACCACCGTGCTACCCTGATGAAGTAATATTAAAGTCAAAATATATGCAATGTTTCTGTCAGAATAAAAACACATTTAGTGAGAAAAATGAAGTACTTGACTGACTCACGTTATTTGGCGGGCCACATAAATCCACGTGGCGGGCCTGATTTGGCCCCCAGGCCTTGAGTTTGACAACTGTGACTGTCGGGTTCAAACACTGATGACATCTATTAGACAATACAAGAGGCAAAGAATTAAACAGAGACAGAATTCAATTTGGACTCAATTGAGGAGACACGCCTGGACACACTGTACCCTTGTACAGTATCTCAGCACGCTCTGCCAAAAGATTGTATGCCTCCTAGAGATGCGCGGTTTGCGGGCTCAACCGCGGAATCCGCGGATCGGGCGGATGAAATTAAAAAAAATTAGATTTTAAATAGATTCAGGCGGGTGGCAGTTAAACCAATTGGTAAATATATATACATAGTTAAATGTTGTTACCCACATACGAAAAACGAGCAGGCACCTGCAGCATATGCCACAACAGAAGAAAAAAAAAGAAGAGATGGACACTTTTACGGAGCGGAGAAGGGACGCCTCGCCGGGGTCTGGGACCGAGGCCCCTTCCCCCGAGAGGGCCCCACCTAGAGCCGTAGCTGAGGCGATCCGCGAGAAGGGCCCGACGCACGTCCAGGGTCACCACCGCGCCCACCGCACCGACACCCCGCCTCGTCCGCCTTCGCCGCGGCCGGCGTCACGCGCAGCAGGTAAGCAGCTTACCTGCCCGCCACCCCCGTGGCCGGGGGCTCGTAACAGGGGTCACTCCGCGCGCTCCGCCCGCGCAGCTTACCTGCCCGCCACCCCTGTTGCCGGGGGCGCGTAACAGGGGTCACTCCGCGCGCAGTGGGGCTCACCCTGGTTGATATAGACAGCAGGACGGTGGCCATGGAAGTCGGAACCCGCTAAGGAGTGTGTAACAACCCACCTGCCGAATCAACTAGCCCTAAAAATGGATGGCGCTGGAGCGTCGGGCCCATACCCGGCCGTCGCCGGCAGCGAGACGCGCTTGGAGGTGCGCTCAGCGCGGCTCCCATATGATTGCGCACTGGTGTGCGTCTGGGTCGTGACAGCGTGGCACGCGAAAGTCTGTGCTGCATTGGATCAGTCTCCTTTCTTTAACAGGCAAAAGCTTTATAACCTCACCATACCTGCCAACTTTTGAAATCAGAAAAACCTAGTAGCCAGGGTCCAAGGGCCGCAGGCCCCGGTAGGTCCAGGACAAAGTCCTGGTGGAGGGTTCAGGGCTTCGCCCCCCGATGCAAAATGATGATTAGCATTCAGACAGGTTAAAATGTTGCTAAAACCATCACTTTTCTATCAGTCACAGTGACTTTTCAAAACAAAAATATTACAGCAAAAATCATATGGGTTGATTGACATGTTTATTCTGTAAGCTAACTTCAATAGTTTGAAATTATTTTGACAGTTAATGCCAGTTATCCTGTCAACCTTTCACAAGACTTAAATTTGTTAATTGAAAGTATAAACAGTATAAACACTTTTTACAGTAAACAAATGGTAAAACAGTACTAAACAATTCCATTAAAAAAAAAATTGGTGTCATTATTAACTTTCTGTCCAAGCTTGTATAATCTACTGCCTTGTTCAATTGTAAAAAATATTCTGTGCCTAAAATTCACATTTCTATCACAATTATCATACTGTAAACATGGTAAGCTAACTTAATTAAAATTAATAGTCCTGTCAATAGCATGGAATTACAATTCAAATGTAGTTTTTTTGTAAGCCTTTCAAAAGAATTCAAAATATGAAAAATTAATGACAATTAATTGAAGCCATCAGACACTTGAAAAGTGGCACATCACATCTCTAATGTAATCATTTGAACTTTTCAACAGAAATAGCACTGCAAAAATATTAAGGACATACTTCTGTATTTTGGTAGTTATGCTGTCAACATTTAACAAGATTTCTTCAACTTGGACTTGAAAGCATAAATAGTGTAAACACTTTTAACAGTATGTCGTGCTGTGAAATACAGCCGACAGGATTGCGCACCAAACACGAAGCAAGGCCAAAGCGCATGCATGCTGCAGGAGAACAAAGGACTTCTTTCATTTAAGGTTTGTGATAAACCATCAAACTCATTCGTTAAAAGGACTCTATAGTAATATAAAGCGAATTTTTCTGGACATTATCATGCAAGAAAAGTTTATTTTTGGGACCGCGATCACCGCGTAATGATTTTTAAAGGTTGCATTACAAACATTTAACTGTCCCATGTGATCAGCCAGTGCGATTGGAAGTCCATGCTCAATTATTGCCTCCGTAAATAAAACTTCGGCATTTATCACATCCAAAGAATCTGTTTGGGCGACGAAAAACGTTGAAAGTTTTCCACTTGTATCGCTAGCAACGGCATTAGACTTGTGTTTTTTTGTCCCAACGTGGTCTTTTACATCGCTAATTCCTCCGTGTCCGATCGAAAAATCTTGTCTGCACAAGGTGCAATTCGCGTAGTTTTCACCCTTTTTTTTTTTTAAATGAATGAAAAACCGTATTTTTTATCACTGCAACCGTAACCCGGAATAGGTTGATGAAAACCGTACGAATTACGGGAAAACCGGAGTAGTTGGCAGGTATGCCTCACTAATGCCTTGCATCGTCTATATTAGATATATAACAACGGGCGGGTGCGGGCGGATGGCGGGCGGGTGCAGTTCTGATCAAACGTTACATCGGGTGGATGGCGGATGGTTGACGACTTTCTGATGCGGTTGCGGATGAAATATTTGCCTATCCGCGCATCTCTAATGCCTCGCCTCCTTCTTTTATTTTGGACCCTCCCCGACCACCTGGCCACCGCTGTTTGCAAAGGACAAAGGTCGCAAAAAAGTTCACAGAAAAGGTCGTAAACAATTCACAGAAAAGGCCAGTTCGAAAAGAGTTCGTAAAATACTTCAAAAAGAGGTCGTCTGGAAATTGGGCAGATCCGGTCATCTCTCCGCTTTGAAGTACTTGGGCCAGGACAACATCCTTCTGTTGAAGGATGTTGAAAGAACACAGGAACACCATCTTGCTTCCGGAGTTTTACGAGCCTTACTCTTGGCAGGTTTCAAAAGACAGCCTTTTGTCTTCTTGTCAGGAACACAATGTAATACAACGTTTTTGTGATCATTTAGAAACAATTATTCTAACAGTGACCACATAAGAACTGTTTTTTTTGTTTCCTGTCTAGATTCTACAAAGCCCCTTTTGCAGCTCCAGAGGGATGCCAGTCTATTTGTGGCTTCGGCTGCCAGCCAGTTGTTGGCCCACATCCTGCTCACCTATCAGGAGACCTTGCATGAAGAAGATGGCAGCACGGAGTCACAATACACACATGTCATCCAGCAAACCACAGACTACATGAAGGCGTCTCTGCCACCCAAAGACCGCACACAGATAGCTCCAAGTCTGCAGGTCCTCCAGCTCCTGGCCATGATCCTGAACCGGGCTGGTCCTCCTCTTCGGGACCAGCTGCTCCAGGCCGTGGCAAGCTCCCTGGAGGATGTGGTGGAGGTGGGCTACAGTCAGCTGACACCAGCGCTCATGGACATTATTATGTCTGTGTACAGGTACACTACAACTTCTCTTTGTCCACGGTCAATGCTGCAGCTGATACAATCATTGAAGAGTACAGCTGAAAGGTCAATCATGGATGCTGGCCTTCCATGATACTTTAAATCAAGGGTGTCCAAAGGGTGCAGCTCATTTTGGAACATGCCAAAAATAAACGTAAAAAAGTGTAATAAATGAGCGTACAGGTGTAATGTAACGACAAAAAGTTACAAAAATGACTCGACTAACTCAAAAAATAATAATGAATTAAAATCAATTATTGACCGATTCAAAGCCCCAATTACTTCACATTAAATATTCCACTTTGAAATATTTTGGGGGAAAAATATTGCATATTTTGTGTGTTTGCCATATAAAAGTTTCCACAGACAAAAAGGGCATAAATCAAAAACATGAACAAATTAAAGCTGCAAGCAGCGTTGGTCGGGCCCGCGTATTTGGCAGGTGCTAGTCCTAAGTGTCCCAATACTTTTGTCCAGTTTTAGTCCCAAGTGTCCCAATACTTTTCGCAAGTTGTAGTCCTAAGTGTCCCAATACTTTTGTCAAGTTGTAGTCCCAAGTGTCCCAATACTTTTGTCCAGTTTTCGGCCTAAGTGTCCCAATACTTTTGTCCGGTGGTAGTCATAAGTGTCCCAAGACTTTTGTCTAGTGTACCTACCTTGTCTGCATTGTGTGGGCACGCTGGTGCTTCCTGCTTTTAAGCAGCCATCTTAAAAAAACAGCAGCGCAGCGGGTCTTTGAAGGGTCATAAAATCAAAACCGGAGCAGGTATTAAAACGCTGTTCTGTTATTTTATACACAAGGGTTTAATCTCTCTCCTGTGTTAGTTTGAAGCCGAAACGACAAACGCGCTCAGAGGAGATAGTTTTTGAAGGAAGGTGACCGGTTTTTACAAAAAATGTGTTTTGAAGGGGGAATAGCAAACTTCCTGTTGATTTTTGCTGGGGGTTGTCAATTTATGTTTCATGTCTCTCCGACCTTCCCAGTGGGAGTTACAGGCAGTTTTGTCATTTTTTTCTTCCGAGGAGCAGTATTTTCTGTGGTTTATTCAAAAATTGCGGTAGAGCGCAATTTTGAGATTTGGGGTTAGGTTTTTTTATTAGATCGCAATTTCTGCTAGTCCTGATGTGTGCGTTCAGTTTGGTGAGTTTTGAAGCATGTTAAGGGGGTCAAATTACAGCTCAAAGAGGCAAAAGTGACTGTTTTTAGTACTTTTTTGTCTTGAAGGGGGAATTGCCAGCTTCCGGTTGATTTTAGCCCGACAATGTACCATTATGAAATGTAGGTCTAAGTCAGACCTACATAGAGGTTTTTGTTTCATGTCTCTCCGACCTTCCTAGTGGGAGTTACAGGCAGTCTAGTTTTTTTCCCCCTAGGGGGCGCTAGAGCGCAATTTTCAGTTTTGTGGTTCGTTTTTTTTTTAAAAAGGCAATTTTCGCAGGTCCTGATGTGTGGGTCAAATATGGTGAGTTTTGAAGCATGTTAAGTGGGTCAAATTACATCTCAAAGAGGCAAAAGTGACTGTTTTTAGTACTTTTTTGTCTTGAAGGGGGAATTGCCAGCTTCCTGTTGATTTTAGCCCGACAATGTACTATTATGAAATGTAGGTCTAAGTCAGACCTACATAGAGGTTTTTGTTTCATGTCTCTCCGACCTTCCTAGTGGGAGTTACAGGCAGTCTAGTTTTTTTTTTCCTAGGGGGCGCTAGAGCGCAATTTTCAGTTTTGTGGTTCGTTTTTTTTTTAAAAAGGCAATTTTCGCAGGTCCTGATGTGTGGGTCAAATATGGTGAGTTTTGAAGCATGTTAAGTGGGTCAAATTACAGTTTAATGTGGCGGCGGAAGAATAAAGAATAAAGAATAAAACCTTACAAATTCAATAGGTCCTTATGTCCCATTGCATAAGGGACTTATGTCCCATTGCATAAGGACTCCCTTTGGGAGTCCTTATGCAATGGGCCATGCGGGCCCTAATTATAATCAACTAATAGATCTGAAGTTGATCTACAGTTTTTTTTAATGCTTTTGTGAGTGGATCCCCAATTGTTTTAGTGGGATTTTTTTTAACTGTCATTGCTCAAAAAATAATAACAAATTAAAATAAATGTATTGACTGTTTTAATTACTTCACATCAAATGTTCCATTTTGAAAATATGTATTTGGGGGAAATATTGCATATTTTGAGTGTTAGCCGTATGAAAAACAAAGTTTTCTTTGACAGAAAGTGCATAGAACATCAATATGAAAACAAACATTAAAAACTCATAATCTGTCAAATATATATTATTATTATTATTTATTTATCTATTTTAAAAACTTTTATGAGTGGGGCCCTTTTGCATCCCCAATAGTGGGATTTAAAGAAAAAAAAAACTAAAATAATAATGAATCAAAATCAATGTTGTTATAAATTATTGGCCTATTCAAGGCCCCAATTACTTCACATCAAATATTCCACTTTGAAATATTTTGGGGGAAAAATATTGCATATTTTGTGTGTTTGCCATATAAAAACAAAGTTTCCTCAGACAAAAAGGGCATAAATCAAAAACATGAAAACATTATAATCAACTAATAGATCTGAAGTTGATCTACAGGTTTTTTTTAATGCTTTTATGAGTGGATCCCCAATTATTTTAGTGAGATTTTTTTAAACTGTCATTGCTCCAAAAATAATAACAAATTAAAATAAATGTATTGACTGTTTTAATTACTTCACATCAAATATTCTATTTTGAAAATATTTATTTGGGGGAAATATTGCATATTTTGAGTGTTTGCCGTATGAAAAACAAAGTTTTCTTTGACAGAAAGTGCATAGAACATCAATATGAAAACAAACATTAAAAACTCATAATCTGTCAAATATATATTATTATTATTATTTATCTATTTTAAACACTTTTATGAGTGGGGCCCTTTTGGATCCCCAATAGTGGGATTTAAAGAAAAAAAAACTAAAATAATAATGAATCAAAATCAATGTTGTTAGAATTATTGGCCTATTCAAGGCCCCAATTACTTCACATCAAATATTCCATTTTGAAATAGTTTTGAGGAAAATATTGCATATTTTGTGTTTTTGCCATATAAAAACAAAGTTTCCTCAGACAAAAAGGGCATAAATCAAAAACATGAAAACATTATAATCAACTAATAGATCTGAAGTTGATCTACAGTTTTTTTTAATGCTTTTATGAGTGGATCCTCAATTATTTTAGTGTTGTTTTTTTTTAACTCATTGCTCAAAAAATAATAACAAATTAAAATAAATGTTGTTACGAAGTATTGACTACAAAAAAAAAATTGGGGGGGAGGAAATATTGCGTATTTTGTGTGTTTGTCATATGAAAAACTAAGTTTCTTTGACAAAAACAACATGAAACAAACATTAAAAACTCCATCTGTAAAAATATATATTATTATTAATTATTTATCTATTTTAAACACTTTTATGAGTGGGGCCCTTTTGGATCCCCAATAGTGGGATTTAAAGAAAACAAAACCTAAAATAATAATGAATCAAAATCAATGTTGTTATGAATTATTGGCCTATTCAAGGCCCCAATTACTTCACATCAAATATTCCACTTTGAAATATTTTGGGGAAAAAATATTGCATATTTTGTGTCTTTGCCATATAAAAACAAAGTTTCCTCAGACAAAAAGGGCATAAATCAAAAACATGAAAACATTATAATCAACTAATAGATCTGAAGTTGATCTACAGGTTTTTTTTTAATGCTTTTATGAGTGGATCCCCAATTATTTTAGTGAGATTTTTTTTAAATGTTATTGCTCAAAAAATAATAACAAATTAAAATAAATGTATTGACTGTTTTAATTACTTCACATCAAATATTCCATGTTGAAAATATTTATTTGGGGGAAATATTGCATATTTTGAGTGTTTGCCGTATGAAAAACAAAGTTTTCTTTGACAGAAAGTGCATAGAACATCAATATGAAAACAAACATTAAAAACTCATAATCTGTCAAATATATATTATTATTATTATCTATTTATCTATTTTAAAAACTTTTATGAGTGGGGCCCTTTTGCATCCCCAATAGTGGGATTTAAAGAAAAAAAACCTAAAATAATAATGAATCAAAATCAATGTTGTTATGAATTATTGGCCTATTCAAGGCCCCAATTACTTCACATCAAATATTCCACTTTGAAATATTTTGGGGGAAAAATATTGCATATTTTGTGTGTTTGCCATATAAAAACAAAGTTTTTTCAGACAAAAAGGGCATAAATCAAAAACATGAAAACATTATAATCAACTAATAGATCTGAAGTTGATCTACAGTTTTTTTTTTAATGCTTTTATGAGTGGATCCCCAATTATTTTAATGGGATTTTTTTTAAACTGTCATTGCTCCAAACATAATAACAAATGAAAATAAATGTTGCGAAGTATTGACTCCAAAAAAAAATTTGGGGGGAGGAAATATTGCATAGTTTGGGTGTTTGTCATATGAAAAACTAAGTTTTCTTTGACAAAAACAACATGAAACAAACATTAAAAACTCAATCTGTAAAAATATATATTATTATTAATTATTTATCTATTTTAAACACTTTTATGAGTGGGGCCCTTTTGGATCCCCAATAGTGGGATTTAAAGAAAACAAAACCTAAAATAATAATGAATCAAAATCCACGTTGTTATGAATTATTGGCCTATTCAAGGCCCCAATTACTTCACATCAAATATTCCATTTTGAAATAGTTTTGAGGAAAATATTGCATATTTTGTGTTTTTGCCATATAAAAGCAAAGTTTCCTCAGACAAAAAGGGCATTAATCAAAAACATGAAAACATTATAATCAACTAATAGATCTGAAGTTGATCTACAGGTTTTTTTAATGCTTTTATGAGTGGATCCCCAATTATTTTAGTGAGATTTTTTTTAACTGTTATTGCTCAAAAAATAATAACAAATTAAAATAAATGTATTGACTGTTTTAATTACTTCACATCAAATATTCCATTTTGAAAATATTTATTTGGGGGAAATATTGCATATTTTGAGTGTTTGCCGTATGAAAAACAAAGTTTTCTTTGACAGAAAGTGCATAGAACATCAATATGAAAACAAACATTAAAAACTCATAATCTGTCAAATATATATTATTATTATTATTATTTATTTATCTATTTTAAAAACTTTTATGAGTGGGGCCCTTTTGGATCCCCCAATAGTGGGATTTAAAGAAAACAAAACCTAAAATAATAATGAATCAAAATCCACGTTGTTATGAATTATTGGCCTATTCAAGGCCCCAATTACTTCACATCAAATATTCCATTTTGAAATAGTTTTGAGGAAAATATTGCATATTTTGTGTTTTTGCCATATAAAAACAAAGTTTCCTCAGACAAAAAGGGCATAAATCAAAAACATGAAAACATTATAATCAACTAATAGATCTGAAGTTGATCTACAGGTTTTTTTAATGCTTTTATGAGTGGATCCCCAATTATTTTAGTGGGATTTTTTTTAAACCGTCATTGCTCCAAAAATAATAACAAATGAAAATAAATGTTGTTACGAAGTATTGACTCCAAAAAAAAATTGGGGGGGAGGAAATATTGCGTATTTTGTGTGTTTGTCATATGAAAAACTAAGTTTTCTTTGACAAAAACAACATGAAACAAACATTAAAAACTCAATCTGTAAAAATATGTATTATTATTTATTTATCTATTTTAAACACTTTTATGAGTGGGGCCCTTTTGGATCCCCAATAGTGGGATTTAAAGAAAAAAAAACTAAAATAATAATGAATCAAAATCAATGTTGTTATGAATTATTGGCCTATTCAAGGCCCCAATTACTTCACATCTAATATTCCACTTTAAAATATTTTGGGGGAAAAATATTGCATATTTTGTTTGTTTGCCATATAAAAGTTTCCACAGACAAAAAGGGCATAAATCAAAAACATGAAAACATTATAATCAACTAATAGATCTGAAGTTGATCTACAGTTTTTTTTTAATGCTTTTATGAGTGGATCCCCAATTATTTTAATGGGATTTTTTTTAAACTGTCATTGCTCCAAACATAATAACAAATGAAAATAAATGTTGCGAAGTATTGACTCCAAAAAAAAATTTGGGGGGAGGAAATATTGCATAGTTTGGGTGTTTGTCATATGAAAAACTAAGTTTTCTTTGACAAAAACAACATGAAACAAACATTAAAAACTCAATCTGTAAAAATATATATTATTATTAATTATTTATCTATTTTAAACACTTTTATGAGTGGGGCCCTTTTGGATCCCCAATAGTGGGATTTAAAGAAAACAAAACCTAAAATAATAATGAATCAAAATCCACGTTGTTATGAATTATTGGCCTATTCAAGGCCCCAATTACTTCACATCAAATATTCCATTTTGAAATAGTTTTGAGGAAAATATTGCATATTTTGTGTTTTTGCCATATAAAAACAAAGTTTCCTCAGACAAAAAGGGCATTAATCAAAAACATGAAAACATTATAATCAACTAATAGATCTGAAGTTGATCTACAGGTTTTTTTTAATGCTTTTATGAGTGGATCCCCAATTATTTTAGTGAGATTTTTTTTAACTGTCATTGCTCAAAAAATAATAACAAATTAAAATAAATGTATTGACTGTTTTAATTACTTCACATCAAATATTCCATTTTGAAAATATTTATTTGGGGGAAATATTGCATATTTTGAGTGTTTGCCGTATGAAAAACAAAGTTTTCTTTGACAGAAAGTGCATAGAACATCAATATGAAAACAAACATTAAAAACTCATAATCTGTCAAATATATATTATTAATATTATTTATTTATCTATTTTAAACACTTTTATGAGTGGGGCCCTTTTGGATCCCCAATAGTGGGATTTAAAGAAAAAAAAACTAAAATAATAATGAATCAAAATCAATGTTGTTATGAATTATTGGCCTATTCAAGGCCCCAATTACTTCACATCAAATATTCCACTTTGAAATATTTTGGGGAAAAAATATTGCATATTTTGTGTGTTTGCCATATAAAAACAAAGTTTGCTTTTATGATCTCCAATTATTTTAGTGGGATTTTTTTTAAACTGTCATTGCTCCAAAAATAATAACAAATGAAAATAAATGTTGTTGCGAAGTATTGACTCCAAAAAAAAATTTGGGGGGAGGAAATATTGCATATTTTGTGTGTTTGTCTTATGAAAAACTAAGTTTTCTTTGACAAAAACAACATGAAACAAACATTAAAAACTCAATCTGTAAAAATATATATTATTATTATTTATTTATCTATTTTAAACACTTTTATGAGTGGGGCCCTTTTGGATCCCCAATAATGGGATTTAAAGAAAAAAAAACCTAACATAATAATGAATCAAAATCCATGTTGTTATGAATTATTGGCCTATTCAAGGCCCCAATTACTTCACATCAAATATTCCATTTTGAAATAGTTTTGAGGAAAATATTGCATATTTTGTGTTTTTGCCATATAAAAACAAAGTTTCCTCAGACAAAAAGGGCACAAATCAAAAACATGAAAACATTATAATCAACTAATAGATCTGAAGTTGATCTACAGGTTTTTTTAAAATGCTTTTATGAGTGGATCCCCAATTATTTTAGTGGGATTTTTTTTTAAACTCTCATTGCTCAAAAAATAATAACAAATTAAAATAAATGTTGTTACGAAGTATTGACTACAAAAAAAAATTGGAGGGGGGGAAATATTGCGTATTTTGTGTGTTTGTCATATGAAAAACTAAGTTTTCTTTGACAAAAACAACATGAAACAAACATTAAAAACTCAATCTGTAAAAATATATATTATTATCAATAATTTATCTATTTTAAACACTTTTATGAGTGGGGCCCTTTTGGATCCCCAATAATGGGATTTAAAGAAAAAAAAACCTAACATAATAATGAATCAAAATCCATGTTATGAATTATTGGCCTATTCAAGGCCCCAATTACTTCACATCAAATATTCCATTTTGAAATAGTTTTGAGGAAAATATTGCATATTTTGTGTTTTTGCCATATAAAAACAAAGTTTCCTCAGACAAAAAGGGCATAAATCAAAAACATGAAAACATTATAATCAACTAATAGATCTGAAGTTGATCTAAAGGTTTTTTTAAATGCTTTTATGAGTGGATCCCCAATTATTTTAGTGGGATTTTATTTTAAACTCTCATTGCTCAAAAAATAATAACAAATTAAAATAAATGTTGTTACGAAGTATTGACTACAAAAAAAAAATTGGGGGGGAAGAAATATTGCATATTTTGTGTGTTTGTCATATGAAAAACTAAGTTTTCTTTGACCAAAAACAACATGAAACAAACATTAAAAACTCAATCTGTAAAAATATATATTATTATTAATTATTTATCTATTTTAAACACTTTTATGAGTGGGGCCCTTTTGGATCACCAATAGTGGGATTTAAAGAAAACAAAACCTAAAATAATAATGAATCAAAATCCATGTTGTTATGAATTATTGGCCTATTCAAGGCCCCAATTACTTCACATCAAATATTCCATTTTGAAATAGTTTTGAGGAAAATATTGCATATTTTGTGTTTTTGCCATATAAAAACAAAGTTTCCTCAGACAAAAAGGGCACAAATCAAATACATGAAAAAATAAGAAAGACTTAAAATCAACAAACAGATTTGAAGTTGAAAGTAAAAAAAATATATAAATATAATATTTCAGATTTTTTTTTAAATACTTTTATGAATGGATCCTCAATAATTTTAGTGGGATTTTTGTCACAGTCATTGCTCAAAAAATAATAACAAATTAAAAATAAATGTTGTTACGAAGTATTGACTACAAAAAAAAAAATTGGGGGGGAGGAAATATTGCGTATTTTGTGTGTTTGTCATATGAAAAACTAAGTTTCTTTGACAAAAAAAACATGAAACATATTAAAAACTCAATCTGTAAAAATATATATTATTATTAATAATTTATCTATTTTAAACACTTTTATGAGTGGGGCCCTTTTGGATCCCCAATAGTGGGATTTAAAGAAAACAAAACCTAAAATAATAATGAATCAAAATCCACGTTGTTATGAATTATTGGCCTATTCAAGGCCCCAATTACTTCACATCAAATATTCCATTTTGAAATAGTTTTGAGGAAAATATTGCAGATTTTTTGTTTTTGCCATATAAAAACAAAGTTTCCTCAGACAAAAAGGGCACAAAATCAAATACACGAAAAAATAAGAAAGACTTAAAATCAACAAACAGATTTGAAGTTGAAAGTAAAAAAATTATATAAATATAATATTTCTGATTTTTTTTTAAATACTTTTATGAATGGATCCTCAATAATTTTAGTGGGATTTTTGTCACAGTCATTGCTCAAAAAATAATAACAAATTAAAATAAATGTTGTTAGGAAGTATTGAGATATTTAATTACTTCACATTAAATATTCCACTTTGAAATAGTTTTGAAGAAAATATTGCATATTTTGTGTGTTTGCCATATAAAAACAAAGTTTCCTCAGACAAAAAGAGCATTAATCAAAAACATGAAAAAAATAATACAAAATGATTATTGACTAATAGATCTGAAGTAGATCTTTAGCCTTAAGCGTTGAAAGTTAAAACAAATACTATATGAGTGGATCCCCAAGGATTTTATTGGGGGTTTTTTTGCTCAAAAAATAATAAATTAAAACAAATGTTACAAAGTATTGACCGATTTATTTACTTCACATCAAACATTCCAGTTTGAAATATTTTTGGGGGAAAATATTGCATATTTTGTGTTTTTGCCATATAAAAACAAAGTTTCCTCAGACAAAAAGGGCACAAATCAAAAACATGAAAAAAATAATAAAAACTTAAAATCAACAAACAGATTTGAAGTTGAAAGTAAAAAAAAAAATTATTTATTTTTAATACTTTTATGAGTGGATCCCCAATTATTTTAGTGGGATTTTTGTCACTGTCATTGCTAAAAAAAATGATAACACATTCAAATAAATGTTGTTACGAAGTATTGAAACTCAATCTGTAAAAATATATATTATTATTTATTTATCTATTTTAAACACTTTTATGAGTGGGGCCTTTTTGGCTCCCCAATAGTGGGATTAAAAAAGACCAACTAAAATAATAATGAATCAAAATCAATGTTGTTATGAAATATTGACCGATTCAAGGCTCCAATTACTTCAAATATTCCACTTTGGGGAAAAATATTTCATAATTGGTGTTTTTGCTTTATCAAAAGAGGGTGTTGACATAAAAAACATAAAACAATGCTTGATGTCGACAGATAGACCTGAAGTTGATCTTGAGATTCGATAATAATAATCATAATAATAATAAATGACTTATTTGAAACATTTTTATGACAGAGACCCTTCTGTGTCCCTGGGACCAATTTTGAGGGGAGCCCTAAAGGTAAAAAAAAAAGTATATATTGTATTGGTTTTGATCATAAAAACTATCATTTCAGGGTGCGGCTCTCAGTGGAACAAGTTTGGACACCCCTGCTTTAAATGCACATATTATGGAGCTAGTAAAATGATATGAAAATAACATCTGGAGGTTGCCTACAGCCACAGTTGATAATGCCAGTGTAACCCAGGCGGCTATTTGCTTTTATAGACCACACACCTGGCAACTATAGGACAATTAATGGTTGATTAATTACAGCTCGAACAAGGATGAAGGCGCCCCGCATCACGCCGTCAGCCGTCTTCTGTCCGCCATGTTGAACGCCAACAAGGCTGCTGACTTCCTTCACGCTGCGGCCGCCTTTCTCCATGGAGGCCATCAGTAAGACATCTTTTTAACTGTAAACGCTGTAGATCAGAGCATTTTTGCTAGTTTTATTCGTATAAACCAATAAAAACATAGCTTTTGATATTTGGCGCCATCTTAGAAGTATGCTAACGTTAGCATGCTTACATTTTGTGCTAGCATTTTTGCTAGTTTTAATCGTATAAACCAAAAAAACATAACATACTTCTAAGATGGTGCCAAGTATCAAAAGCTATGTTTTTTTGGTTTATACGAATAAAACTAGCCAAAATGTAAGCATGCTAACGTTAGCATACTTCTAAGATGGCACCAAGTATCAAAAGCTATGTTTTTTTGGTTTATACGAATAAAACTAGCAAAAATGCTAGCATAAAATGTAAGCATGCTAACGTTAGCATACTTCTAAGATGGCGCCAAGTATCAAAAGCTATGTTTTATTGGTTTATACGAATAAAACTAGCAAAAATGCTAGCATAAAATGTAAGCATGCTAACGTTAGCATACTTCTAAGATGGCGCCAAGTATCAAAAGCTAACGTTAGCATGCGTACATTTTATGCTAGCATTTTTGTTAGTTTTATTCGTATAAACCAAAGAAACATAGCTTTTGATACTTGGCGCCATCTTAGTAGTATGCTAATGTTAGCATGCTTACATTTTATGCTAGCATTTTTGCTAGTTTTATTCGTATAAACCAAAAAAACATAACATACTTCTAAGATGGCGCCAAGTATCAAAAGCTATGTTTTTTTGGTTTATACGGATAAAACTAGCAAAAATGCTAGCATAAAATGTAAGCATGCTAACGTTAGCATACTTCTAAGATGGCGCCAAGTATCAAAAGCTATGTTTTTTTGGTTTATACGAATAAAACTAGCAAAAATGCTAGCATAAAATGTAAGCATGCTAACGTTAGCATACTTCTAAGATGGCGCCAAGTATCAAAAGCTATGTTTTTTTGGTTTATACGAATAAAACTAGCCAAAATGCTAGCATAAAATGTAAGCATGCTAACGTTAGCATACTTCTAAGATGGCGCCAAGTATCAAAAGCTATGTTTTTTTGGTTTATACGAATAAAACTAGCAAAAATGCTAGCATAAAATGTAAGCATGCTAACGTTAGCATACTTCTAAGATGGCGCCAAGTATCAAAAGCTATGTTTTTTTGGTTTATATGAATAAAATTAGCAAAAATGCTAGCATAAAATGTAAGCATGCTAACGTTAGCATACTTCTAAGATGGCACCAAGTATCAAAAGCTATGTTTTTTTGGTTTATACGAATAAAACTAGCAAAAATGCTAGCATAAAATGTAAGCATGCTAACGTTAGCATACTTCTAAGATGGCGCCAAGTATCAAAAGCTATGTTTTTTTGGTTTATACGAATAAAACTAGCAAAAATGCTAGCATAAAATGTAAGCATGCTAACGTTAGCATACTTCTAAGATGGCGCCAAGTATCAAAAGCTATGTTTTTTTGGTTTATACGAATAAAACTAGCAAAAATGCTAGCATAAGATGTAAGCATGCTAACGTTAGCATACTTCTAAGATTGCGCCAAGTATCAAAAGCTATGTTTTTTTGGTTTATACGAATAAAACTAGCAAAAATGCTAGCATAAAATGTAAGCATGCTAACGTTAGCATACTTCTAAGATGGTGCCAAGTATCAAAAGCTATGTTTTTTTGGTTTATATGAATAAAACTAGCCAAAATGCTAGCATAAAATGTAAGCATGCTAACGTTAGCATACTTCTAAGATGGCGCCAAGTATCAAAAGCTATGTTTTTTTGGTTTATACGAATAAAACTAGCAAAAATGCTAGCATAAAATGTAAGCATGCTAACATTAGCATACTTCTAAGATGGCACCAAGTATCAAAAGCTACGTTTTTTTGGTTTATACGAATAAAACTAGCAAAAATGCTAGCATAAAATGTAAGCATGCTAACGTTAGCATACTTCTAAGATTGCGCCAAGTATCAAAAGCTATGTTTTTTTGGTTTATACGAATAAAACTAGCAAAAATGCTAGCATAAAATGTAAGCATGCTAACGTTAGCATACTTCTAAGATGGCGCCAAGTATCAAAAGCTATGTTTTTTTGGTTTATATGAATAAAACTAGCAAAAATGCTAGCATAAAATGTAAGCATGCTAACGTTAGCATACTCCTAAGATTGCGCCAAGTATCAAAGGCTAACGTTAGCATGTGTACAGTTTATGCTAGCATTTTTGCTAGTTTTGTTCGTATAAACCAAAGAAACATAGCTTTTGATACTTGGCGCCATCTTAGAAGAATGCTTACTTTAGCATGCTTACATTTTATGCTAGCATTTTTGCTAGTTTTATTTGTATAAACCAAAAAAACATAGCATACTTCTAAGATGGCACCAAGTATCAAAAGCTATGTTTTTTTGGTTTATACGAATAAAACTAGCAAAAATGCTAGCATAAAATGCACGCATGCTAATGTTAGCATACTTCTAAGATGGCGCCAAGTATCAAAAGCTATGTTTTTTTGGTTTATACGAATAAAACTAGCAAAAATGCTTGCATAAAATGTAAGCATGCTAACGTTAGCATACTTCTAAGATGGCGCCAAGTATCAAAAGCTATGTTTTTTTGGTTTATACGAATAAAACTAGCAAAAATGCTAGCATAAAATGTAAGCATGCTAACGTTATCATACTTCTAAGATGGCGCCAAGTATCAAAAGCTATGTTTTTTTGGTTTATACGAATAAAACTAGCAAAAATGCTAGCAGAAAATGCACGCATGCTAATGTTAGCATACTTCTAAGATGGCACCAAGTATCAAAAGCTAACGTTAGCATGCGTACATTTTATGCTAGCATTTTTGCTAGTTTTAATCGTATAAACCAAAAAAACATAACATACTTCTAAGATGGTGCCAAGTATCAAAAGCTATGTTTTTTTTGGTTTATACGAATAAAACTAGCCAAAATGCTAGCATAAAATGCACGCATGCTAATGTTAGCATACTTCTAAGATGGCGCCAAGTATCAAAAGCTATGTTTTTTTGGTTTATACGAATAAAACTAGCAAAAATGCGAGCATAAAATGTAAGCATGTTAACGTTAGCATACTTCTAAGATGGTGCCAAGTATCAAAAGCTGTTTTTTTGGTTTATATGAATAAAACTAGCAAAAGTGCTAGCATAAAATGTACGCATGCTAATGTTAGCATACTTCTAAGATGGCACCAAGTATCAAAAGCTATGTTTTTTTGGTTTATACGAATAAAACTAGCAAAAATGCTAGCATAAAATGTAAGCATGCTAACGTTAGCATACTTCTAAGATGGCGCCAAGTATCAAAAGCTATGTTTTTTTGGTTTATACGAATAAAACTAGCAAAAATGCTAGCATAAAATGTACGCATGCTAATGTTAGCATACTTCTAAGATGGCACCAAGTATCAAAAGCTATGTTTTTTTGGTTTATACGAATACAACTAGCAAAAATGCTAGCATAAAATGCACGCATGCTAATGTTAGCATACTTCTAAGATGGCACCAAGTATCAAAAGCTATGTTTTTTTGGTTTATACGAATAAAACTAGCCAAAATGTAAGCATGCTAACGTTATCATACTTCTAAGATTGCGCCAAGTATCAAAAGCTATGTTTCTTTGGTTTATACGAATAAAACTAGCAAAAATGCTAGCATAAAATGTAAGCATGCTAACGTTAGCATACTTCTAAGATGGCGCCAAGTATCAAAAGCTATGTTTTTTTGGTTTATACGAATAAAACTAGCAAAAATGCTAGCATAAAATGTAAGCATGCTAACGTTAGCATACTTCTAAGATGGCGCCAAGTATCAAAAGCTATGTTTTTTTGGTTTATACGAATAAAACTAGCAAAAATGCTAGCATAAGATGTAAGCATGCTAACGTTAGCATACTTCTAAGATTGCGCCAAGTATCAAAAGCTATGTTTTTTTGGTTTATACGAATAAAACTAGCAAAAATGCTAGCATAAAATGTAAGCATGCTAACGTTAGCATACTTCTAAGATGGTGCCAAGTATCAAAAGCTATGTTTTTTTGGTTTATATGAATAAAACTAGCCAAAATGCTAGCATAAAATGTAAGCATGCTAACGTTAGCATACTTCTAAGATGGCGCCAAGTATCAAAAGCTATGTTTTTTTGGTTTATACGAATAAAACTAGCAAAAATGCTAGCATAAAATGTAAGCATGCTAACATTAGCATACTTCTAAGATGGCACCAAGTATCAAAAGCTACGTTTTTTTGGTTTATACGAATAAAACTAGCAAAAATGCTAGCATAAAATGTAAGCATGCTAACGTTAGCATACTTCTAAGATTGCGCCAAGTATCAAAAGCTATGTTTTTTTGGTTTATACGAATAAAACTAGCAAAAATGCTAGCATAAAATGTAAGCATGCTAACGTTAGCATACTTCTAAGATGGCGCCAAGTATCAAAAGCTATGTTTTTTTGGTTTATATGAATAAAACTAGCAAAAATGCTAGCATAAAATGTAAGCATGCTAACGTTAGCATACTCCTAAGATTGCGCCAAGTATCAAAGGCTAACGTTAGCATGTGTACAGTTTATGCTAGCATTTTTGCTAGTTTTGTTCGTATAAACCAAAGAAACATAGCTTTTGATACTTGGCGCCATCTTAGAAGAATGCTTACTTTAGCATGCTTACATTTTATGCTAGCATTTTTGCTAGTTTTATTTGTATAAACCAAAAAAACATAGCATACTTCTAAGATGGCACCAAGTATCAAAAGCTATGTTTTTTTGGTTTATACGAATAAAACTAGCAAAAATGCTAGCATAAAATGCACGCATGCTAATGTTAGCATACTTCTAAGATGGCGCCAAGTATCAAAAGCTATGTTTTTTTGGTTTATACGAATAAAACTAGCAAAAATGCTTGCATAAATGTAAGCATGCTAACGTTAGCATACTTCTAAGATGGCGCCAAGTATCAAAAGCTATGTTTTTTTGGTTTATACGAATAAAACTAGCAAAAATGCTAGCATAAAATGTAAGCATGCTAACGTTATCATACTTCTAAGATGGCGCCAAGTATCAAAAGCTATGTTTTTTTGGTTTATACGAATAAAACTAGCAAAAATGCTAGCAGAAAATGCACGCATGCTAATGTTAGCATACTTCTAAGATGGCACCAAGTATCAAAAGCTAACGTTAGCATGCGTACATTTTATGCTAGCATTTTTGCTAGTTTTAATCGTATAAACCAAAAAAACATAACATACTTCTAAGATGGTGCCAAGTATCAAAAGCTATGTTTTTTTTGGTTTATACGAATAAAACTAGCCAAAATGCTAGCATAAAATGCACGCATGCTAATGTTAGCATACTTCTAAGATGGCGCCAAGTATCAAAAGCTATGTTTTTTTGGTTTATACGAATAAAACTAGCAAAAATGCGAGGATAAAATGTAAGCATGTTAACGTTAGCATACTTCTAAGATGGTGCCAAGTATCAAAAGCTGTTTTTTTGGTTTATATGAATAAAACTAGCAAAAGTGCTAGCATAAAATGTACGCATGCTAATGTTAGCATACTTCTAAGATGGCACCAAGTATCAAAAGCTATGTTTTTTTGGTTTATACGAATAAAACTAGCAAAAATGCTAGCATAAAATGTAAGCATGCTAACGTTAGCATACTTCTAAGATGGCGCCAAGTATCAAAAGCTATGTTTTTTTGGTTTATACGAATAAAACTAGCAAAAATGCTAGCATAAAATGTACGCATGCTAATGTTAGCATACTTCTAAGATGGCACCAAGTATCAAAAGCTATGTTTTTTTGGTTTATACGAATACAACTAGCAAAAATGCTAGCATAAAATGCACGCATGCTAATGTTAGCATACTTCTAAGATGGCACCAAGTATCAAAAGCTATGTTTTTTTGGTTTATACGAATAAAACTAGCCAAAATGTAAGCATGCTAACGTTATCATACTTCTAAGATTGCGCCAAGTATCAAAAGCTATGTTTCTTTGGTTTATACGAATAAAACTAGCAAAAATGCTAGCATAAAATGTAAGCATGCTAACGTTAGCATACTTCTAAGATGGTGCCAAGTATCAAAAGCTATGTTTTTTTGGTTTATACGAATAAAACTAGCAAAAATGCTAGCATAAAATGTAAGCATGCTAACGTTAGCATACTTCTAAGATGGCACCAAGTATCAAAAGCTAACATTAGCATGCGTACATTTTATGCTAGCATTTTTGCTAGTTTTATTCGTATAAACCAAAAAAACATAGCTTTTGATACTTGGCGCCATCTTAGAAGTATGCTAACGTTAGCATGCTTACATTTTATGCTAGCATTTTTGCTAGTTTTATTCGTATAAACCAAAAAAACATAGCATACTTCTAAGATGGTGCCAAGTATCAAAAGCTATGTTTTTTTGGTTTATACGAATAAAACTAGCAAAAATGCTGCCATAAAATGTACGCATGCTAATGTTAGCATACTTCTAAGATGGCACCAAGTATCAAAAGCTATGTTTTTTTGGTTTATACGAATAAAACTAGCAAAAATGCTAGCATAAAATGTAAGCATGCTAACGTTATCATACTTCTAAGATGGCACCAAGTATCAAAAGCTATGTTTTTTTGGTTTATACGAATAAAACTAGCAAAAATGCTAGCATAAAATGTAAGCATGCTAACGTTAGCATACTTCTAAGATGGCGCCAAGTATCAAAAGCTATGTTTTTTTTGTTTATACGAATAAAACTAGCAAAAATGCTAGCATAAAATGTAAGCATGCTAACGTTATCGTACTTCTAAGATGGCGCCAAGTATCAAAAGCTATGTTTTTTTGGTTTATACGAATAAAACTAGCAAAAGTGCTAGCATAAAATGTACGCATGCTAATGTTAGCATACTTCTAAGATGGCGCCAAGTATCAAAAGCTATGTTTTTTTGGTTTATACGAATAAAACTAGCAAAAATGCTAGCATAAAATGTAAGCATGCTAATGTTAGCATACTTCTAAGATGGTGCCAAGTATCAAAAGCTATGTTTTTTTGGTTTATACGAATAAAACTAGCAAAAGTGCTAGCATAAAATGTACCGGTACGCATGCTAATGTTAGCATTCTTCTAAGATGGCACCAAGTATCAAAGCTATGTATTTTTGGTTTATACGAATAAAACTAGCAAAAGTGCTAGCATAAAATGCACGCATGCTAATGTTAGCATACTTCTAAGATGGCACCAAGTATCAAAAGCTATGTTTTTTTGGTTTATACGAATAAAACTAGCAAAAATGCTAGCATAAAATGCACGCATGCTAATGTTAGCATACTTCTAAGATGGCACCAAGTATCAAAAGCTATGTTTTTTTGGTTTATACGAATAAAACTAGCAAAAATGCTAGCATAAAATGTAAGCATGTTAACGTTAGCATACTTCTAAGATGGTGCCAAGTATCAAAAGCTGTGTTTTTGGTTTATATGAATAAAACTAGCAAAAGTGCTAGCATAAAATGTACACATGCTAATGTTAGCATACTTCTAAGATGGCGCCAAGTATCAAAAGCTATGTTTTTTTGGTTTATACGAATAAAACTAGCCAAAATGTAAGCATGCTAACGTTAGCATACTTCTAAGATGGCGCCAAGTATCAAAAGCTATGTTTTTTTGGTTTATACGAATAAAACTAGCAAAAATGCTAGCATAAAATGTAAGCATGCTAATGTTAGCATACTTCTAAGATGGTGCCAAGTATCAAAAGCTATGTTTTTTTGGTTTATACGAATAAAACTAGCAAAAGTGCTAGCATAAAATGTACCGGTACGCATGCTAATGTTAGCATTCTTCTAAGATGGCACCAAGTATCAAAGCTATGTATTTTTGGTTTATACGAATAAAACTAGCAAAAGTGCTAGCATAAAATGCACGCATGCTAATGTTAGCATACTTCTAAGATGGCACCAAGTATCAAAAGCTATGTTTTTTTGGTTTATACGAATAAAACTAGCAAAAATGCTAGCATAAAATGCACGCATGCTAATGTTAGCATACTTCTAAGATGGCACCAAGTATCAAAAGCTATGTTTTTTTGGTTTATACGAATAAAACTAGCAAAAATGCTAGCATAAAATGTAAGCATGTTAACGTTAGCATACTTCTAAGATGGTGCCAAGTATCAAAAGCTGTGTTTTTGGTTTATATGAATAAAACTAGCAAAAGTGCTAGCATAAAATGTACACATGCTAATGTTAGCATACTTCTAAGATGGCGCCAAGTATCAAAAGCTATGTTTTTTTGGTTTATACGAATAAAACTAGCCAAAATGTAAGCATGCTAACGTTAGCATACTTCTAAGATGGCGCCAAGTATCAAAAGCTATGTTTTTTTGGTTTATACGAATAAAACTAGCAAAAATGCTAGCATAAAATGTAAGCATGCTAACGTTAGCATACTTCTAAGATTGCGCCAAGTATCAAAAGCTAACGTTAGCATGTGTACAGTTTATGCTAGCATTTTTGCTAGTTTTGTTCGTATAAACCACAGAAACATAGCTTTTGATACTTGGCGCCATCTTAGAAGTATGCTAACGTTAGCATGCGTACATTTTATGCTAGCATTTTTGCTAGTTTTATTCGTATAAACCAAAGAAACATAGCTTTTGATACTTGGCGCCATCTTAGAAGTATGCTTACTTTTCCGGTGTCATCATACTAAGGTTAGCATGTCAATGATTTATGCTAGCATTTTAACTAATTTTATTCATTTGAATCTCAAAATCATGGCTTTTGATACTTGGCGCCATCTTAGAAGTATGCTGACTTTTCCTATGTCATCATGCTAACAGCATTTTAGCTCATTTTGATGATTTAAACCTAGAATGATTTAGTTTTGACACAGGTTCAAACACCGATGGCATCTATTAAACAGACAAGAAGCAAGGAATTAAACAAGAGACAGGATTCAATTTAGTTGTACTCTTGTACAGTGTCGTCCCACGCTCTGACGAAAGGATTGCACGCCTCCTCTTTTATTTGGACTTTCCCTGATTACATGGCAACAGCTGTTTTTAAGGGGCGAGAGGGTCGTAAACAGCCGTTGCCCTCGGTCACAAAACAGTTCAAAGAAAAGATGCCTGGAGATTGCGTCAGGTCCTGCTTCCTCCCTTTGTAGATCTCGGGTCAGGACAAAATCTCCCTGTGGATCACAATAGATCAAAGAAACCGACACCTTCATGTCGCTTCCCATCGTACATAGTGGAGTTTTACAAGCCTTTTGCTTGGTAAGATCAAAGATTTGTCCTCTCGCCGGGAACACATGGAAACACAAAGATTTGTGATAACTTACATACAATTATTCAGACAGTCTCCATTTTGCAAGTATGCTAACTGTTCCTATTATAACAAGTTAACGTTAGCATGTTTTACGCTAGCTTTTTAGATTCACTCAAACCCAGGCCAGGGGTTCACAGCACAGATAGCAGGCCCATCAAAATTTCTCGCGGAAATATTTTAGCTAGCATTAACATACATACTGTAGACGGTAACATCTCCTCAGATGTAAACATTTGTAATGCAAGTCAAACATATGATGGCGGTAGCTGCCGAAATAGTTTGTGAGGGCACCAAAGGGATTTTCTATACCGCTTGTCCTCATTATGGTCACAGTCTTTCAATTAGGGCTGCAGCTAACGATTATTTTTCTATCGATTAATCTATAGATTATTTTTTTCGATTAATCGGTTAATCTATAGATTATTTTTTCGATTAATCTATAGATTATTTTTCCTTTTACCGATTTTTTTTTTTAATTTAAAATGAAGAGGAAAAAATAAATGTAGGCCAGTTTTTTCAAAAGGCATGGCTTTTATTTACAAAAAAAAAAGTATGGCCACTCAGTCAACATTGACAACAACATGACAAAATATTCTGTAACAATGTAAACATTTAAAACTTTTAACATTTAACAAAATTAAAAGTAGCTTATTTGCTTTTTAATGTGCAAATATAAAAGTAAACATCCAGTGCAAATCTTAATATTCTGGAATAGTATAAGCATTTCAAAAGTAAAAGTATTGCTTATTTTGCTTTAAAATGTGCAAAAATAAAGATAAACATCCAATACAAAAAAGTGCAAAACGGAAATATTCTGTAACAAGTGTAAACATTTCAACAAAAGTAAAAGTATTGCTTATTTGCTACAATGTGCAAAAATAAAGCTAAACATCCAATACAAAAAAGTGTACAGTGTAAACATTTCAACAAAAGTAAAAGTATTGCTTATTTTGCTTAATAACACAACAATGATAGTATGATTAAAGTGAAAGTTAATTGTTGGTTTGTACATAGTATATGTAACTGTTAATGTTGTAAAAGGTATTTGCACAACTAATTAACGTTAGCGTTTGTGACACGTCTTGTGCCGTGGGGTTCTTTCAGGACCGACAGACTGAACGCCAGACGGCTTTGCCAGGTTTACAATCTTTTAATTTTACACAAAGTCTTTTCTCTTCCAACTGCGCGGATCGCGCACCTGGGCACGATTGCGGCGTCGCTCCCGGCGCGCCCCGCCTCGCCGCTCGCTCGCCGCCGCCGCCTCTCCACAGCGTTAAAGAGGAGCGCGTCTTTGTAAACACTGAACAGGCACGCCAAACGCGCCTCTCAGAGCGAAACGGTGCTTTAGTTTATGAATTTACAACGCAGATACAAATGACACATTCATGTTTTTGTGTAATAATGACAACGTATACGCACGCGGACGATTGACTTGTTGATGGTGATGGCAAGAACGCTGTCGGGGGTTTTCTTTTCAAATGTTCGTTCATAGCCGTTGTGCTGCTATGATAGGCCATTTCCGCTCGACACAGTGTGCAGACAACAACATTATTAGGCCGTTTATTGAAATACTCCCACACTTTTGACGACTTTTGGCGTGCTTTTTTCCCCTCGCTCGCATCGTCTGCTTTGCGCTACGCCATGACAGTAAAGTAGAGTGACGTAAATATGCGACACGCCGACGCACAAAAACGGCGTCGACGTATTTACGTAACCGATGACGTCGACTACGTCGACGCGTCGTTTCAGCCTTACTTTCAATGCAATAAAGTACAAAATAATGTACAATAACGATTGAAAGTGTGTATTAGTAGTGTTTATGTTTATAAAAATAATGCCATTGTTTGTGCAGTGATCCTGTCAACACAACCCTGGCAGTCAAAGTCCTCCTGATGCCTCTCCATGTTTGCATTCACAACTCCCTCCTGGCCACAGGTATGTTAGTATTAGCACCCGCTAAAAAAAAAAAAAGTGCTAAGTTGTGACAGTAGAAAAATTATAACGCATTTTTATTCTTTTGTTGTTTTTTAACCTTGTCTTCTAGCCCCGAGAGGCAGACAAAGCACTTTTATTTGGATTTGAAAATATACAGTAGGGAAGGGATTCATATGGCCCCACATTGTTGCACATTGGTTGTGCTGCCACAGCGGTAGAAGAAGTCTACCTGGGCATACACCTGTCCTACTACGTCACTCTGTGGAATGACTTGGCATACCTGCCAACTACTCCGGTTTTCCCGTAATTAGTACAGTTTTCATCAACCTATTCCGGGTTACGGTTGCAGTGATAAAAAATACGGTTTTTCATTAATTTAAAAAAAAAGGGGTGAAAACTACGCGAATTGCACCTTGTGCAGACAAGATTTTTTGATCGGACACGGAGGAATTAGCGATTTAAAAGACCACGTTGGGACAAAAAAACACAAGTCTAATGCCGTTGCTAGCGATACAAGTGGAAAACTTTCAACGTTTTTCGTCGCCCAAACAGATTCTTTGGATGTGATAAATGGCGAAGTTTTATTTACGAAGGCATGGACTTCCAATCGCACTGGCTGATCACATGGGACAGTTAAATGTTTGTAATGCAACCTTTAAAAATCATTACGCAGTGATCGCGGTCCCAAAAATAAACTTTTCTTGCATGATAATGTCCAGAAAAACTCACTTTATATTACTATAGAGTCCTTTTAACGAATGAGTTTGATGGTTTATCACAAACCTTAAATGAAAGAAGTCCTTTGTTCTGCTGCACCATGCATGCACTTTGGCCTTGCTTCGTGTTTGGTGCGCAATCCTGTCGGCTGTATTTCACAGCACGTCTTTGACAACTTGAAGTGGCATAAAACATTTAAAACAAAGGGGTTATAGGAACAATCACTTTCAGTGTTTTATGCCACTTCAAGTAAACTTATCATAAAGTTACCAAATCATTTTTGCAGTATGATCAATCTGATAGAATACATTTGGATTTTAGCCACAAAAAGGTAATGACACCAATGTTATCTATTGGAATTGTTTAGTACTGTTATACTGTTAAAAGTGTTTATACTATTTATGCTTTCAAGTCCAAGTTGAAGAAATCTTGTTAAATGTTGACAGCATAACTACCAAAATACAGAAGTATGTCCTTAATATTTTTGCAGTGCTATTTCTGTTGAAAAGTTCAAATGATTACATTAGAGATGTGATGTGCCACTTTTCAAGTGTCTGATGGCTTCAATTAATTTTCATTCATTTTTCATATTTTGAATTCTTTTGAAAGGCTTACAAAAAAACTACATTTGAATTGTAATTCCATGCTATTGACAGGACTATTAATTTTAATGAAGTTAGCTTACCATGTTTACAGTATGATAATTGTGATAGAAATGTGAATTTTAGGCACAGAATATTTTTTACAATTGAACAAGGCAGTAGATTATACAAGCTTGGACAGAAAGTTAATAATGACACCAATTTTTTTTTAAATGGAATTGTTTAGTACTGTTTTACCATTTGTTTACTGTAAAAAGTGTTTATACTTTCAATGAACAAATTGAAGTCTTGTGAAAGGTTGACAGGATAACTGGCATTAACTGTCAAAATAATTTCAAACTATTGAAGTTAGCTTACAGAATAAACATGTCAATCAACCCATATGATTTTTGCTGTAATATTTTTGTTTTGAAAAGTCACTGTGACTGATAGAAAAGTGATGGTTTTAGCAACATTTTAACCTGTCTGAATGCAATCAATCATTTTGCGTCGGGGGGGCGAAGCCTGAACCCCCCACCAGGACTTTGTCCTGGACCTACCGGGGCCTGCGGCCCCTGGACCCTGGCTACTAGGTTTTTCTGATTTCAAAAGTTGGCAGGTATGAGGGTGGAATGGTTTGAATCGGATGAAAACGCGCCAAAATGTGGAGAAGATTAATAATAATAAATACATGAATTTTGGTGTAGAAAAGCATATGTGTGAATGTTTGGTGCATTCACACAATTAATGTGCTCCTAATTAGTACACAATTTGCTCAATTCTGTTTTATTTTTTTGGCGGGCCGTAGTTTGCCCACCCCTGCTCTACTGCCATCTGGCGGCTAAAGTGGACATTGCACCCCTCCCCCAATTGGTCACATTTCACGTGTTAGGTAAAACTGTGACGAATATGAATCCCCTTCCTACTGTACATCTTTGTCAATAAGAGAATATATTCTCAGTGTCTGCAGGAGACGAGCATCACGTACTGATGGCGGCGCAGCTGAAGAGCAAGAGCGCCTTCGTCTCCCTCATTTGTGTCAGCCTGAGAAACGCACCGCAAATTGCGTTGATGGTGAGACTGGGACGCACTTGCACACTGTGCAGAAGTTGCATCAAAGAAACAAACCACAATAGTTCACATTTAAAGTGGCAAATGAATGAAGCAGCGTTACCGTGACGACGACTCTCTGCCCTGCAGCCTCCCGACGTCCTCCCGTGTCCCCCGGCTTCCATCGTCCTGGCGGTGGTGTCGCTGTTGAGAGCGTGCAGCGGCCACCACTCCTCTGGCTGCAGTGATGAGGCCTTCAGGTGTCTGCTTGCCAGTGGGAAAGTTCAGAAATGCGCGTTGGAGGTTCTGGCGTCGCTCAGCGGCAGCCCGGGTAATTGTTCTTTCCCTTTATTTTCAACCAAAATGATTACCAAAAGTAGGTATCGGTTTTTCGTACACAGTTTCGGTTATAAAGCATTACCCCAAATAAACTAGCGTATTTTCCGGACTATAGAGGGCACCGGCCGGTGTATAAGCCACACCCACTAAATCAGAGGTGCTCACACTTTTTCTGCAGGCGAGCTACTTTTCAATTGATCAAGTCGTGGGGATCTACCTCATTCATATATATCATTTATATTTACTTATTTATGAAATATATGTTTTTGTTAACAAGTTAAAGGTGTTTAATGATAATGCAAGCATGTTTAACACATATAGTTAATATTGTTAATAAATTAAAGGGGTTTAATGATAATACAAGTATGTTTAATACATATAGTTAATATTGTTAACAAGTTAAAGGTGTTTAATGATAATGCAAGCATGTTTAACACATATAGTTAATATTGTTTAAAAAATTAAAGGGGTTTAATGATAATACAAGTATGTTTAATACATATAGTTAATATTGTTAACAAGTTAAAGGTGTTTAATGATACTACAAGCATGTTTAACACAGTTAATATTGTTAAAAAATTAAAGGTGTTTAATGATAATACAAGAATGTTTAATACATATACCGTATTTTCCGCACCATAAGGCGCCCTGGGTTATAAGCCGCGCCTTCAATGAACGGCATATTTCAAAACTTTGTCCACCTATAAGCCGCCCCGTGTTATAAGCCGCATCTAACTGCGCTAAAGGGAATGTCAAAAAAACAGTCAGATAGGTCAGTCAAACTTTAATAATATATTAAAAACCAGCGTGATGTGGGCGCGCATGGAGTCGTATATCAACATGGACGGAGCTGCGTGAAAAAAGCCACCCGGCCTCTTCGCGTAAACTTACCTTAACCACTCGCTCATCTTTTCTTCATCCATCCCTTCGAGTTAGCTTTTATGATGACGCCGGCTGGAAAGGTCTCTTTTGGCAAGGTCTTCCTTTTGAATATCACCATGGGTGGAAGTTTCTGGCCATTAGCATGGCAAGCTAGAACCACAGTGAAGGATGACTTCTCATTCCCTGTGGTGCGAATATTCACCGTACGTGCTCCCGTTGTATCCACAGTGCGGTTCACAGGAATATCAAAAGTCAGTGGAACCTCGTCCATGTTGATAATGTTCTCTGGCCGGATCTTTTTTTCAGCTATCTTGTTTTTACAATATGCACGGAAAGTAGCCAGCTTTTCTTGAAAGTCTTTAGGCAGTTGCTGTGAAATAGTAGTCCGTGTGCGGATGGAGAGATAGCGTCTTTTCATGAACCGGATCCCTGTCGCTTAGTAGGAGCCATTTTGTGGTCTTTACAGATGTAAACACACAAAGGAAATGAAACGTAATATCCGCGCGCTTCTTCTTCTTCTACGGGGGCGGGTGGTTGCTTACAGTAGAAGAAGAAGCGCTTCCTCTTCTATGGGGGCGGGTGCTTACCTTGGCGGTTGCTTGCGTAGAAGAAGAAACGCTTCCTCTTCTACGGGGAAAAAAGATGGCGGCTGTTTACCGTAGTTGCGAGACCGAAACTTTATGAAAATGAATCTTAATATTAATCCATATATAAAGCGCACCGGGTTATAAGCCGCACTGTCAGCTTTTGAGTAAATTTGTGGTTTTTAGGTGCGGCTAATAGTGCGGAAAATACGGTAGTTAATATTGTTAACAACTTAAAGGTGTTTAAAGATAACACAAGCATGTTTAACACATATAGTTAATATTGTTAACAAGTTAAAGGTGTTTAAAGATAATACAAGCATGTTTAACACATATAGTTAATATTGTTAATAAGTTAAAGGTGTTTAAAGATAATACAAGCATGTTTAACACATATAGTTATTTTGTTAACAAGTTAAATGTGTTTAAAGATAATACAAGCATGTTTAACACATATAGTTAATATTGTTAATAAGTTAAAGGTGTTTAAAGATATTACAAGCATGTTTAACACTAATAGATTCCTTTCTTTCATGAAGACAAGAATAAAAGTTGGTGTATTACCTGATTCTGATGACTTGCATTGATAGGAATCAGACAGTAGTGATTATAATGTCCGCATTTTCGAATGGAGGAGAAAAAAGTCCTCCTTTCTGTCCAATACCACATGAAAGTGGTTGGTTTTTGGCATCTTATTTGTCCAGCTTCCGTACTCCTTTGTATACACTTTACAAGAAATACATTGTCGGCAAACTCCGTAGCTTGCTAGCTTGTGCACGCCAGCTTTCTGAGACTCTTATTTTGTTAGCGCAACTGTGCAACTGTGCAGTCGGTCTTTGGAGTTTTGACGACAGGTACGGCGCCAGAGTCTGTTGAAATAAAGTGTTTCTCGCCTTCCAGTCGGTCATTTTAATGAGCTGGCAGCAGCCAGCGTCATCTCAGAAGACCCTCGGGTGCCGTGAATGTCAATCAAGTGACGAAAGTGACGTCATAGTGAAGATTTATGATCGCTCATTTTTAGGACTATTTTTTTAATGCCTGGCTGGTGATCGACTGACACACCCTCCGCGATCGACCGGTAGATCGCGATCGACGTAATGAGCACCCCTGCACTAAATGAAAACAAATATTTTTTAAATGTTGTGCAATGACTTATTTACCATACCAACTTTATTTATAAAGCCCTTTAAAAACAACCACAGTTGAAGAACAAAGGGATGGAGGGATCGATGTACAGCCATTTTCTACCGCTTGTCCCTTTTGGGGTGGCGGGGGGTGCAGGAGCTTGTCTCAGCTGCATAGGGGCGGAAGGCGGTGTACACCCTGGACAAGTCGCTGTACACCACAAAGAAATAGAGGCAAAGGACAGTCAAAAACATCACATTTAAAACAGAAGTAAAATACACGTTGAAAAGCAAATCCAAATTACCCTAAGAACAATTTGTTAGATAAAAAGCAGTTTAAAAAGTTAAAAAACAGTTTAAAAAAATGTAAAAACATTTTAAAGTCTCATGCTGGGTTAAAAGCCAGTGAATAAAAATGGGTTTTAAGAAGGGTCTTAAAAGTAGCCAAAGAAGGGGCCTGTCTCATGTTATAAAGCATTGCCCCAAATAAACAAGCGTATTTTCTGGACTATAGAAGGCACCGCTGTATAAACCACACCCACTAAATAAAAATATATTTATGAATGGATCCTCAATCATTTTAGTGGGATTTTTTGTCACAGTCATTGCTCAAAAAATAATAACAAATTCAAATAAATGTTGTTACGATGAATTGAGATATTTAATTACTTCACATCAAATATTCCACTTTGAAATAGTTTTGAAGAAAATATTGCATATTTTGTGTGTTTGCCATACAAAAACTAGGTTTCCTCAGACAAAAAGAGCATTAATCAAAAACATGAAAAAAATAATACAAAATTATTATTGACTAATAGATCTGAAGTAGATCTTTAGTCTTAAGCGTTGAAAGTAAAAAAAAAATACTATATGAGTGGATCCCCAAGGATTTTATTTGGGGTTTTTTTGCTCAAAAAATAATAACTTAAAACAAATGTTACGAAGTATTGACCGATTTATTTACTTCACATCAAACATTCCAGTTTGAAATATTTTTTGGGGAAAAATATTGCATATTTTGTGTTTTTGCCAAATAAAAACAAAGTTTCCTCAGACAAAAAGGGCACAAATCAAAAACGTGAAAAAATAATAAAAACTTAAAATCAACAAACAGATCTGAAGTTGAAAGTAAAAAAAAAAATTATTTATTTTTAATACTTTTATGAGTGGATCCCCAATTATTTTAGTGGGATTTTTGTGCAATGACTTATTTGCACAGAAATATTTTGTACATTCACATAGTTTAATTGTTTCCAAACGGTGTCTGTAACACGGCAGTAAAACGGCTGATCAAACAAAACAGAAGTCACCGTCATGGACCCACTAGCTGCGGACGCTAGCTCTCTAATCAGCTGAACAGACTCAATAACTCCACGGTGACGTTTTGGCAAATTTACTGAGGAATTTGTCAGACTGAAACCTACAAAAAGAATGTCGTTGTAAGTTAATAATACTAACACAGACACTTGTAAACGTTTTAGCATATTTGCTAATGCTAACAAGGACTGCATTATGATAGCACGTACAAATATGCATAAAAACACTCCGAGACATCACACATGGGACGGTTTAGTAGGTAAGAATTGTTTTAGTTATATTGTAAAACATACACACTTTGCTTGGCGTGATGAATGAAGAATCCATATGAGTAGAAACACTATGGACGATTAGAAGACGGTACACCACTCCTACTTCCGGTTGAAAGTTCAGTCTAGACCAGACCTGGGCAAATTAAGACCACATGCGGCCCGTTGAGCTTTTCAATCTGGCCCGCCGGACATTCCCAAATAATTGTTTTAGATGTTTAAGATGTAAAATGTAGCTGCCATTATGATGTGCACTCATGTTTTCTAATGACCAACTATGCTAAGTCTTTCAATGCTTGGAATCTGCATCATATACTAGTTACTATGGTCATCTAATTAGTTACTATGGTCATCTAATTAGTTACTATGGTCATCTAATTAGTTACTATGGTCATCTAATTACTTACTATGGTCACTATGAGATATCTCAGATTGTAGGTGGTTTTTTTTTCACTGTTTGTTGCATTTTGGTTACGTTTCGGTTGATTGTAAAATATGTTGTCAATATTCAGCGTTTTATCATTCATAGTTAATATTGTAAATCCCACATTCTTTATTTTCATTTCCATTCTGGGTGTCTCATTCAGTAAAAAAAAAAATCAAATTCCATCACGTTTGTTAAGGTGGCCTGTCATAAAGTTTTTAGCTTTCAATCATTATTGTGAGGTTTTGTATTAGCATACCTGCCAACTACTCCGGTTTTCCCGTAATTAGTACGGTTTTCATCAACCTACGGTTGCAGTGATAAAAAATACGGTTTTTCATTAATTAAAAAAAAAAAAATTGTTTTAAGTTTTATTCACGAAATCGCGTAACAACAATGACAATCGACACTGCTTCCCGTAACTTCCTATCGAGCCATTCCGAATGCCATGCGCGAGGCTATTTATAGCACCGCTGCCAAGCACGAGGCACCAGTTGCCATTGTTTCCAAACGAGCGAACGATCATGGAATCAGCCGGAGAAAAATCGCATACGAGTCTTAAACCGAAAAGAAAACTGCAGTCATTCCGTGAAGAATATTCAAAAGCCTATCCGGGAATAATGATCCGTTCCAAAAAGGGTGAAAACTCCGCGAATTGCACCTTGTGCAGACAAGATTTTTCGATCGGACACGGAGGAATTAGCGATGTAAAAGACCACGTTGGGACAAAAAAACACAAGTCTAATGCCGTTGCTAGCGATACAAGTGGAAAACTTTCAACGTTTTTCGTCGCCCAAACAGATTCTTTGGATGTGATAAATGCCGAAGTTTTATTTACGGAGGCAATAATTGAGCAAACAAAAAGGTAATGACACCAATGTTATCTATTGGAATTGTTTAGTACTGTTATACTGTTAAAAGTGTTTATACTATTTATGCTTTCAAGTCCAAGTTGAAGAAATCTTGTTAAATGTTGACAGCATAACTACCAAAATACAGAAGTATGTCCTTAATATTTTTGCAGTGCTATTTCTGTTGAAAAGTTCAAATGATTACATTAGAGATGTGATGTGCCACTTTTCAAGTGTCTGATGGCTTAAATTCATTTTCATTAATTTTTCATATTTTGAATTCTTTTGAAAGGCTTACAAAAAAAAACTACATTTGAATTGTAATTCCATGCTATTGACAGGACTATTAATTTTAATGAAGTTAGCTTACCATGTTTACAGTATGATCATTGTGATAGAAATGTGAATTTTAGGCACAGAATATTTTATACAATTGAACAAGGCAGTAGATTATACAAGCTTGGACAGAAAGTTAATAATGACACCAATTTTTTTTTTAATGGAATTGTTTAGTACTGTTTTACCATTTGTTTACTGTAAAAAGTGTTTATACTGTTTATACTTTCAATTAACAAATTGAAGTCTTGTGAAAGGTTGACAGGATAACTGGCATTAACTGTCAAAATAATTTCAAACTATTGAAGTTAGCTTACAGAATAAACATGTCAATCAACCCATATGATTTTTGCTGTAATATTTTTGTTTTGAAAAGTCACTGTGACTGATAGAAAAGTGATGGTTTTAGCAACATTTTAACCTGTCTGAATGCAATCAATCATTTTGCGTCGGGGGGGCGAAGCCTGAACCCCCCACCAGGACTTTGTCCTGGACCTACCGGGGCCTGCGGCCCCTGGACCCTGGCTACTAGGTTTTTCTGATTTCAAAAGTTGGCAGGTATGTATTAGTCTTCCTAAAAATAGATATTCCGGCCCCCAGAAACACTTTTTTTTATCTAAATCTGGCCCCCTGAGTAAAATAATTGTCAAGGCCAGAAGGGCAATGCAGCATTGCAGAACCTGCTGTGAGCAAACTCGTCCCAAAGATGGCGCCATAGCACAAGCAATAACACATCTATTCGGTGTCTTTGCTTGTTTATGTTTTTTATATCGTCAGTGAAGACAAATCCATTAATTGTCGGCACCGTTTTGTTAGCCGCAGGGATCAAAGCGTAGTAAAATAGTTCGGAATTTACGGTAGTCTTTTTGCACATGCCTAACAAAACCACGAAAGAAAGTCACAAATGGTTTGCAAATAGAGGAGTTCTTAAAGTTTGCAAATAGAGGAGTTCTTAAAGGGGAACTCCATTTTGGGGGAATTTTGCCTATGGTTCACAATCTTTATGAGGGACAAGGAGACAAAAAACTTTTTTTTTCCGCTTTCTAACATGTAAAAAAATTAGGCTAGCTATAGAGCTAATGGGAGCAATCAATTCTGCCTCTAAATCACTTTAACAATTCTTCATTTACGTTGTGTAACATGTATAATAACCAAACTGTAGCGACAGTGTTATTGTAAGAGCGAACACTGAGGAACTCTTTTTCTAGCCGACTAACATCGGCAAGCTAATTACGGAAAGAGATAAGCTGGCTTTTACAACAACACGAAATGTTGTAATGCACAACACAATACGACAAGAAGCCAATCTGTACCGACTAAAAGACATGAACAATCGTATTACAGTAGCTGTAAAGTATTGTTTTGTGTTTTGTTTGTACACAGCTAGCCAGACAGTTTATGATAATACCTAAATTTGTGATATCATCCAAAACTAATGTAAAGTATCAAAGAAGAGAAGAATAAGTGATTATTACATTTTAACAGAAGTGTAGATAGAACATGTTGAAATGGAAAATAAGCAGATATTAACAGTAAATGAACAAGTAGATTAATAATGACTTTTTTTTTTACAGCTTGTAGAAAATAATAGGTGTATAAATGACACAATATGTTACTGCATGTGTCAGCAGACTAATTAGGAGTCTTTGTTTGTTTACTTACTACTAAAAGACAAGTTGTCTAGTATGTTCAACATTTTATTTAAGGACTAAATTGCTATAATAAACATATGTTTCATGTATCCTAAGATTTTCAAATAAAGCCAATAATGACATTATTTTGTGGTCTCCTTTATTTAGAAAAATATCGAAATACATTTTGGTACCAAGTTTTATTTATATATATATATATATATATATATATATATATATATATATATATATATATATATATATATATATATATATATATATATATATATATATATATTAGAGATGCGCGGATAGGCAATTATTTAATCCGCAACCGCATCAGAAAGTCGTCAACCATCCGCCATCCACCCGATGTAACATTTGATCAGAACCGCACCCGCCCGCACCCGCCCGTTGTTATATATCTAATATAGACGATGCAAGGCATTAGTGAGGTTATAAAGCTTTTGCCTGTTAAAGAAAGGAGACTGATCCAATGCAGCACAGACATTCGCGTGCCACGCTGTCACGACCCAGACGCACACCAGTGCGCAATCATATGGGAGCCGCGCTGAGCGCACCTCCAAGCGCGTCTCGCTGCCGGCGACGGCCGGGTATGGGCCCGACGCTCCAGCGCCATCCATTTTCAGGGCTAGTTGATTCGGCAGGTGGGTTGTTACACACTCCTTAGCGGGTTCCGACTTCCATGACCACCGTCCTGCTGTCTATATCAACCAGGGTGAGCCCCACCCCTTTCGTGAGCGCACTGCGCGCGGAGTGACCCCTGTTACGCGCCCCCGGCAACAGGGGTGGCGGGCAGGTAAGCTGCGCGGGCGGAGCGCGCGGAGTGACCCCTGTTACGAGCCCCCGGCCACGGGGGTGGCGGGCAGGTAAGCTGCTTACCTGCTGCGCGTGACGCCGGCCGCGGCGAAGGCGGACGAGGCGGGGTGTCGGTGCGGTGGGCGCGGTGGTGACCCTGGACGTGCGTCGGGCCCTTCTCGCGGATCGCCTCAGCTACGGCTCCCGGTGGGGCCCTCTCGGGGGAAGGGGCCTCGGTCCCGGACCCCGGCGAGGCGTCCCTTCTCCGCTCCGTAAAAGTGTCCATCTCTTTTTTTTTCTTCTTCTGTTGTGGCATATGCTGCAGGTGCCTGCTCGTTTTTCGTATGTGGGTAACAACATTTAACTATGTATATATATTTACCAATTGGTTTAACTGCCACCCGCCTGAATCTATTTAAAATCTTAATTTTTTTTATTTCAACCGCCCGACCCGACCCGCGGATAAAATCTAATTTTTTTTAATTTCATCCGCCCGATCCGTAGATAATCCGCGGACTCCGCGGTTGTGCCTGCAAACCGCGCATCTCTAATATATATATATATATATATATATATATATATATATATATATATATATATATACACCAAAATTTAAAAAAAATACAAAAGGATTGTACTGGTAATGATATTTATCCTTTAAATGGATGGATTCTACAAAATCTGTCACTTTTGTGTGTTTCAGGAGCTAACAACACAATGAAGTCTGTGTTTGAAGTTCTGATCCAGTATATGAAGAACCCTGATTGGGACCCGACAGTAAGTACTTTTATTCTGTGCGACATCAGTACCAAAGGTTTAATGATGTGTTGTTTTCAGGTTCTTCACAAGTCATACAAGGCCTTCATACAGTGGATGAACATTTGCACGTCTTTTCCACAGCAGCTCAGAGAAGGTAGTGTTCACCTGCTGTAAACATGACACATACTGTATGATGTCTGCTGTAAACATGACACATACTGTATGATGTCTGCTGTAAACATGACACATACTGTATTATGTCTGCTGTAAACATGACATATACTGTATGATGTCTGCTGTAAACATGACACATACTGTATTATGTCTGCTGTAAACATGACACATACTGTATTATGTCTGCTGTAAACATGACACACACTGTATGATGTCTGCTGTAAACATGACACATACTGTATTATGTCTGCTGTAAACATGACACATACTGTATTATGTCTGCTGTAAACAAGACATATACTGTATGATGTCTGCTGTAAACATGACACACACTGTATGATGTCTGCTGTAAACATGACACATACTGTATTATGTCTGCTGTAAACATGACACATACTGTATTATGTCTGCTGTAAACAAGACATATACTGTATGATGTCTGCTGTAAACATGACATATACTGTATGATGTCTGCTGTAAACATGACATATACTGTATTATGTCTGCTGTAAACATGACACACACTGTATGATGTCTGCTGTAGACATGACACACACTGTATGATGTCTGCTGTAAACATGACATATACTGTATGATGTCTGCTGTAAACATGACACACACTGTATGATGTCTGCTGTAGACATGACACACACTGTATGATGTCTGCTGTAAACATGACATATACTGTATGATGTCTGCTGTAAACATGACATATACTGTATAATGTCTGCTGTAAACATGACATATACTGTATAATGTCTGCTGTAAACATGACATATACTGTATGATGTCTGCTGTAAACATGACATATACTGTATAATGTCTGCTGTAAACATGACATGTACTGTATGATGTCTGCTGTAAACATGACATATACTGTATTATGTCTGCTGTAAACATGACACATACTGTATCATGTCTGCTGTAGACATGACACATACTGTATTATGTCTGCTGTAAACATGACACATACTGTATCATGTATGCTGTAGACATGACACATACTGTATCATGTATGCTGTAGACATGACACATACTGTATTATGTCTGCTGTAAACATGACACACACTGTATGATGTCTGCTGTAAACATGACATATACTGTATGATGTCTGCTGTAAAATTGACATATACTGTATGATGTCTGCTGTAAACATGACACATTCTGTATGATGTCTGCTGTAAACATGACACATACTGTATCATGTCTGCTGTAAACATGACACATACTGTATTATGTCTGCTGTAAACATGACACATACTGTATGATGTCTGCTGTAGACATGACACATACTGTATTATGTCTGCTGTAAACATGACACATACTGTATGATGTCTGCTGTAGACATGACACATACTGTATTATGTCTGCTATAAACATGGCACATACTGTATTATGTCTGCTGTAAACATGACACATACTGTATCATGTCTGCTGTAAACATGACACATACTGTATTATGTCTGCTGTAAACATGGCACATACTGTATTATGTCTGCTGTAGACATGACACATACTGTACTATGTCTGCTCTCCATTGTCAGATCTCATGACCACGGTTCAGAAGCGTGTCTGTGACCCGCGCTGGGAGGTAAGAGACTCCAGCGTGGAGTTGTTGGGACAGCTGGCCGGCGTCCTCGCCCTGAAATCAGAAGACCTGCCCAGCACATCCACTCCCCTCCTCAGGGCGGCGCTGCAGGACCCTGAGAGCTACGTGAGAGCCAGCGTCATCGCTGCACTGGCGAGGACTCTGGCGCCCAGCTGGCAGCAGGGGGCGGCGCCGCATCAGGGACAGGTTGGCAAAAACATTTGATGGCTTTTTTTTTTTTTTTTCAACCCTAAATTCCGGACTATAAGCTGCTATTTTTTTCCAACGCTTATAAAACGGTGCGGCTGATTTATGGATTTCTCTTCGCTGACGGCCATGATGCGCATAGTTATAAAAAAACAAACAAAGAAAAGATGCTATTTTTTGTGCTACGGCGCAATCTTCGAGACGTGTTCGCTCACTGCAGGTGCTTCTGTTTAGAGTACAACTGATGTTCCCTTTTCTAGTCGTCCGTAGCGTTTCTACTCGTATGGATTCTCCAGTCATCACGCCAAGCAAGTTTTACAATATAACTAAAACAATTCTTGATTAACAATAATAGATTTTATTTGTAAAAAGTACTTTACATTGAGTAAACAACCTCAAAGTGCTACAGTGTATAAAAAAATAAAATAAAATAAAAATAATAAAATAAAAAAAGTAAAAAAGAATTAAATAAAAAGATAATAAAAACTTTTTTTTTAAAAACTAGAACAGCCAAATAGCTAAAACTAGTATGCATATATCTAAAAAAAAGAGGCTTTTTTAAAAAGAAGGGTTTTTAAGCCTTTTTTAAAAGCATCCACAGTCTGTGGCACCCTCAGGGGGTCAGGGAGAGAAAAAAAAAACAGATTACTAAGCCGTCCCATGTGTGACGTCTGTTGGAATGTTTTCATGCATATTCGTACGTGCTATCGTAATCTAATCAAGCTAGCGCCGTTAGCATTAGTTAATATGCTAAAACGTTTACTGTGTTAGTATTACCGTACTAACTTACAATGGCATTCTTTGTTTCACAAATTCCTCAGTAAATTCATCCAAAACGTCACCGTGGAGTTATTGAGTCTGTTTAGCTGATTGGAGAGCTAGCTTACGCAGCTAATGGGTGCATGACAATGACTTCTGTTTTTGTTTGATCAGCCGTTTTACTGCCGTGTTACAGGCACAGTTTGGAAACGATTAAGCTATGTAAAAAATATATTTGTGTAAATAACTAATTTCAAAAATTTGTTGTGTATTTTCCAGCTTGTACTAGAAATATAAAGAGTTGTATTTTACTGGCCATCTTGTCTCTTCTAGAACAGTTTTAGTTTCAGTACAATTTGAAGAAAGATGACATATGTATATTTATATATCATTGTTACATTGTTTGTTATATATACATATACAATTGTAATAACTGTTAGCATGCTAATATTAGCATGCTAACGTTTTTTTCACCGTCCACCGCAGAGTCATAAAACTTGGTAGTGACATAGGCTCACTGTTAGCATGCTAATATTAGCGTTTTTTAAAATCCATTTTCGCAGTCATTACACTTGGTACATGACGCATGCTAACTATATATATATATATATATATATATATATATATATATATATATATATATATATATATATATATATATGTATATATATATATATTAGGAGTGTAACGGTACACAAAAATTTGGGTTCGGTACGTACCTCGGTTTAGAGGTCACGGTTCGGTTCATTTTCGGTACAGTAAGAAAACAACAAAATATACATTTTTGGGTTATTTACCAAATTTGCAAAATCTTCCACCAAAAATATTTGTCTTAGTGTAATATTTGATGTGAAGTAATGGGAACCTTGGATAGGTCAATAATTCATAATAACATTGATTTTGATTCAATATTATGTTTTGAGCAATGACAGTTTGAAAGAAGAAAAAACAGCTTTGTTTTATTAGTCAACATTGCAACTTTTTCTAAATGACATTTAACCTTTAAGCTTTTTTATTTCACTTTTGTTATGTTTTTGTTGATTTTAATAGTATTTTTAGAATGTGCCGTGGGCCTTTTAAAGCATTAGCTGTGGGCCGCAAATGGCCCCCGGGGCACACTTTTGACACCCCTGCTATCGATAATAAAACATTAAATGTGATAAATCTATGGATAAAAAGCAGAGCCTGGCGACGCATGCGCGTTTATCATAACTCTCTCTCTCTCTCTCTCTCTCTCTGTCTCTGCCCCTCCCTCACCAATGCTGCTGTTTGTTTTGTTTTTAACCCCTTCTTAACCCTGAACGTCCATTGAAAATACACGCAACCCTAACTCAAAACGCCGGACATTTGAGGCATTTAAGAAACTCCGCCCTGACAGCTCCGCAAAAGAGGACATGTCCGGTGAAAAGAGGACGTATGGTCAGTCTATCCTAGCCCGTTGGCGGCATGCTAGCAGCTAACGGCAGTGTGACATATTACGCTACTTAATATGTCCGTGTGGAAACTCGTTCGGTACACCTCCTAACCGAACCGGAACCCCCGTACTGAAACGGTTCAATACAAATACACGTACCGTTACACTCCTAATATAAAAATATATATATATATATATATATATATATATATATATATTAAAAAAAAAATTTTTTTTTTTTTTTTGCGGCTTATATAGGGAAACATATGTTTTTCTTCTAAAATTGAGTGGGTGTGGCTTAAATTGCAAACTGTGGAAGTGTGTTCCAACATTGGCCTGTAAAACAGCCCTTGGGAAATCCTCAGTAAGTTCCACTGAACTGCATTCATACATGTTTGATAAAATATACCCACCAGTGGACACCATCTCATTAAATCCAAAACAATGACAAACCTCTGCTGCCTTTGTAGACTTCGACCACATTTAATGATTCACATGGCCAATTGTTAGAAAACCATAGCTTCATTACAAGAGGAAAGGAAAGGATGACTAAACATTCACAAGGGCACAGAAAAGATAAATAATGAAACTTAGACCAGGGGTGTCTGTTAGAATAATTGTAAGTTATCACAAAAAACTTTGTGTTGAAATTAGTTCCAGGCAAAAGGACAGGGGCTGTCTTTGAGGAAGAATGCTCGTAAAACTCCACTGTGACTTCAAAATGGAGAGATGACAGGATCTGCCCAATTTCCAGACTAACTCTTTTTGAAGTATTTTATGTACCGTATTTTCCGCACTATTAGCCGCACCTAAAAACCACAAATTTACTCAAAAGCTGACAGTGCGGCTTATAACCCGGTGCGCTTTATATATGGATTAATATTAAGATTCATTTTCATAAAGTTTCGGTCTCGCAACTACGGTAAACAGCCGCCATCTTTTTTCCCCGTAGAAGAGGAAGTGCTTCTTCTTCTACGCAAGCAACCGCCAAGGTAAGCACCCGCCCCCATAGAACAGGAAGCGCTTCTTCTTCTACTGTAAGCAACCACCCGCCCGCGTAGAAGAAGAAGAAGCGCGCGGATATTACGTTTCATTTCCTTTGTGTGTTTACATCTGTAAAGACCACAAAATGGCTCCTACTAAGCGACAGGTTTCCGGTTCATGAAAAGACGCAATCTCTCCATCCGCACACGGATTACTATTTCACAGCAACTGCCTAAAGACTTTCAAGAAAAGCTGGCTACTTTCCGTGCATATTGTAAAAACAAGATAGCTGAAAAAAAGATCCGGCCAGAGAACATTATCAACATGGACGAGGTTCCACTGACTTTTGATATTCCTGTGAACCGCACTGTGGATACAACGGGAGCACGTACGGTGAATATTCGCACCACAGGGAATGAGAAGTCATCCTTCACTGTGGTTCTAGCTTGCCATGCTAATGGCCAGAAACTTCCACCCATGGTGATATTCAAAAGGAAGACCTTGCCAAAAGAGACCTTTCCAGCCGGCGTCATCATAAAAGCTAACTCGAAGGGATGGATGGATGAAGAAAAGATGAGCGAGTGGTTAAGGTAAGTTTACGCGAAGAGGCCGGGTGGCTTTTTTCACGCAGCTCCGTCCATGTTGATATACGACTCCATGCGCGCCCACATCACGCTGGTTTTTAATATATTATTAAAGTTTGACTGACCTATCTGACTGTTTTTTTGACATTCCTTTAGCGCAGTTAGATGCGGCTTACAACACGGGGCGGCTTATAGGTGGACAAAGTTTTGAAATATGCCGTTCATTGAAGGCGCGGCTTATAACCCAGGGCGGCTTATGGTGCGGAAAATACGGTAACTCTTTTTGAACTATTATACGACCTCTCCTTTTGAACTGTTCGGTAACCAAAGGCAACGCTGTTTACGACCCACTTCCCTCTGGAAGCAGCTGTGGTCAGGTGGGGGGGAGAAAGTCAAATAAAGAAGGAGGAATGCAATCTTTGGGCAGAGCGTGGGTTTACACCGTAAGAAGTTACAGGTCAACACGTTTTCTCCTCAATATTGACTCCAAATTGAATTCTGCCTCTGTTTGATTCTTTGCCTCTTGTCTTGTTTAATAGATGTCATCAGTGTTTGAACCTGACTGTGTACAAACTACAGCTCGCGGGCCAAATACGTTCGGCCTATGTAAAAAAAAAAATTTTTTGGGATTTTTTTTAAATACCGTATTTACCGCACCATAAGCCGCCCCGTGTTATAAGCCGCGCCTTCAATGAACGGCATATTTCAAAACTTTGTCCACCTATAAGCCGCCCCGTGTTATAAGCCGCATCTAACTGCGCTAAAGGAATGTCAAAAAAACAGTCAGATAGGTCAGTCAAACTTTAATAATATATTAAAAACCAGCGTTCTAACAACTCTGTTCACTCCCAAAATGTACGGTAATGTGCAATCACAAACATAGTAAAATTCAAAATAGTGCAGAGCAATAGCAACATAATGTTGCTCGAACGTTAATGTCACAACACACAAAATAAACATAGCGCTCACTTTCTGAAGTTATTCTTCATTCATAAATCCCTCGAATTCTTCTCCTTCGTTGTCCGAATTGAAAAGTTGGGCGAATGTGGGATCCAAAATGGCCGGCTCCGTCTCGTCGAAGTAATCGGAGTCAGTGTCGCTGTTGTTGTCCAGCAGTTCTGTGAATCCTGCCTTCCGGAAAGCTCGGACCACAGTTGTGACCGAAATATCCGCCCAGGCATTTACGATCCACTGGCAAATGTTGGCGTATGTCGTCCGGCGCTGTCTCCCTGTCTTAGTGAAGGTGTGTTCGCCTTCTGTCATCCACTGTTCCCACGCCGTTAGCAGTCTAGCTTCGAATGCCCTGTTGACACCAATATCTAGCGGCTGGAGGTCTTTTGTCAATCCACCCGGAATGACGGCGAGTATTGAATTAAGCGCGTAAGCGTGTCTCTTAATGTGATGTTATGAGCTAGCAAATATAACAACTACACTACCCAGCATGCAACGATAGTGACGAGCATGCGCAGTAGCCCTGAGAAGCGTTGTTGTATGCTGGCAGTTAGAATGTGGTTATGAGCACGCTGCGAGTAAACGTTGAGAACTCAGTTAACACGCCTCGTCTGCATTATTTATAATTAGTCAGACAACACACTTAATAGGAGCCATTTTGGGGTCTTTACATAAACACACAAATGGAAATGAAACGTCACATATCCCAGCATGCACCGCGCGCTTCTTCTACGGGGAAAAAAGATGGCGGCTGTTTACCGTAGTTGCGAGACCGAAACTTTATGAAAATTAATATTAATATTAACCCATATATAAGGCGCACCGGATTATAAGGCGCACTGTCAGCTTTTGAGAAAATTTGTGGTTTTTAGGTGCGCCTTATAGTGCGGAAAATACGGTAATCTATAAACAAAATTACATTTTCAAAACAAAAACAAAACAAAAAATGTATGTACAGTCCATCTTATGTTCAGGTCACTAAAAATTAGGGAATACAACAACAGATAACATATAATCTATAAACATAATTACACTTTCAACATAAGCCTTTGAGGACTTCCCATCTTTTTTTATGTTTTTTGGCATCATTATCGTTTTCAACCATGTAACTTTCTAAAGTTAAAAAATACTGAATAAATGTTTTAAAGAAAGTAATACTAAGTGAATATCTGTTTTTTGCCTTAAAAATAAACCTTTTACCAAGTACTATAATTAAATTGATTAAATCATGATTGTCAATGAACTCTCCCAAAATAACAGAAACCACATCAAGCTTCATAAACAAACCAATCCTTAAACACATTTCTAGTAGAAGATTTTGCATATTTTGTGTGTTTGCCATAAAAAAAAACATACCGTATTTTCCGCACCATAAGCCGCCCTGGGTTAAAAGCCGCGCCTTCAATGAACGGCATATTTCAAAACTTTGTCCACCTATAAGCCGCCCCGTGTTGTAAGCCGCATCTAACTGCGCTAAAGGAATGTCAAAAAAACAGTCAGATAGGTCAGTCAAACTTTAATAATATATTAAAAACCAGCGTGATGTGGGCGCGCATGGAGTCGTATATCAACATGGACGGAGCTGCGTGAAAAAAGCCACCCGGCCTCTTCGCGTAAACTTAAACTTACCTTAACCACTCGCTCATCTTTTCTTCATCCATCCATCCCTTCGAGTTAGCTTTTATGATGACGCCGGCTGGAAAGGTCTCTTTTGGCAAGGTCTTCCTTTTGAATATCACCATGGGTGGAAGTTTCTGGCCATTAGCATGGCAAGCTAGAACCACAGTGAAGGATGACTTCTCATTCCCTGTGGTGCGAATATTCACCGTACGTGCTCCCGTTGTATCCACAGTGCGGTTCACAGGAATATCAAAAGTCAGTGGAACCTCGTCCATGTTGATAATGTTCTCTGGCCGGATCTTTTTTTCAGCTATCTTGTTTTTACAATATGCACGGAAAGTAGCCAGCTTTTCTTGAAAGTCTTTAGGCAGTTGCTGTGAAATAGTAGTCCGTGTGCGGATGGAGAGATTGCGTCTTTTCATGAACCGGAAACACCAAGAAGCACCACCTTTAAAATCATCCAGGTGAAGTTCGCTTGCTAGCGCTGTTGCCTTCATTGGAATAGTGATGGTGCTGACACTTCTGCTTGCTGCTCTCTGCTCAACAACCCACTGTTCGAGTTTGTCCTCCAACAGTTGCCATCTTGCTTTGTTCCCTCGGAAACTCTGTTTTGTCTTCTTTACCTGGCGCAGGTCATCTTCTTGCTTCCTCCACCTACGCACCATTGATTCATTTATGTTATATTCTCTTGCTGCTGCTCTATTTCCGTGTTCTTCGGCATGACTTATTGCCTTAAGTTTAAATTCTGAGTTATACGCGTGTCGCTTAGTAGGAGCCATTTTGTGGTCTGGTCTTTACAGATGTAAACACACAAAGGAAATGAAACGTAATACCCGCGCGCTTCTTCTTCTACGGGGGGCGGGTGCTTACCTTGGCGGTTGCTTGCGTAGAAGAAGAAGCGCTTCCTGTTCTACCGGGAAAAAAGATGGCGGCTGTTTACCGTAGTTGCGAGACCGAAACTTTATGAAAATGAATCTTAATATTAATCCATATACAGGTAAAAGCCAGTAAATTAGAATATTTTGAAAAACTTGATTTATTTCAGTAATTGCTTTCAAAAGGTGTAACTTGTACATTATATTTATTCATTGCACACAGACTGATGCATTCAAATGTTTATTTCATTTAATTTTGATGATTTGAAGTGGCAACAAATGAAAATCCAAAATTCCGTGTGTCACAAAATTAGAATATTACTTAAGGCTAATACAAAAAAGGGATTTTTAGAAATGTTGGCCAACTGAAAAGTATGAAAATGAAAAATATGAGCATGTACAATACTCAATACTTGGTTGGAGCTCCTTTTGCCTCAAATACTGCGTTAATGCGGCGTGGCATGGAGTCGATGAGTTTCTGGCACTGCTCAGGTGTTATGAGAGCCCAGGTTGCTCTGATAGTGGCCTTCAACTCTTCTGCGTTTTTGGGTCTGGCATTCTGCATCTTCCTTTTCACAATACCCCACAGATTTTCTATGGGGCTAAGGTCAGGGGAGTTGGCGGGCCAATTTAGAACAGAAATACCATGGTCCGTAAACCAGGCACGGGTAGATTTTGCGCTGTGTGCAGGCGCCAAGTCCTGTTGGAACTTGAAATCTCCATCTCCATAGAGCAGGTCAGCAGCAGGAAGCATGAAGTGCTCTAAAACTTGCTGGTAGACGGCTGCGTTGACCCTGGATCTCAGGAAACAGAGTGGACCGACACCAGCAGATGACATGGCACCCCAAACCATCACCCAACCATGCAAATTTTGAATTTCCTTTGGAAATCGAGGTCCCAGAGTCTGGAGGAAGACAGGCGAGGCACAGGATCCACGTTGCCTGAAGTCTAGTGTAAAGTTTCCACCATCAGTGATGGTTTGGGGTGCCATGTCATCTGCTGGTGTCGGTCCACTCTGTTTCCTGAGATCCAGGGTCAACGCAGCCGTCTACCAGCAAGTTTTAGAGCACTTCATGCTTCCTGCTGCTGACCTGCTCTATGGAGATGGAGATTTCAAGTTCCAACAGGACTTGGCGCCTGCACACAGCGCAAAATCTACCCGTGCCTGGTTTACGGACCATGGTATTTCTGTTCTAAATTGGCCCGCCAACTCCCCTGACCTTAGCCCCATAGAAAATCTGTGGGGTATTGTGAAAAGGAAGATGCAGAATGCCAGAGCCAAAAACGCAGAAGAGTTGAAGGCCACTATCAGAGCAACCTGGGCTCTCATAACACCTGAGCAGTGCCAGAAACTCATCGACTCCATGCCACGCCGCATTAACGCAGTAATTGAGGCAAAAGGAGCTCCAACTAAGTATTGAGTATTGTACATGCTCATATTTTTCATTTTCATACTTTTCAGTTGGCCAACATTTCTAAAAATCCCTTTTTTTTATTAGCCTTAAGTAATATTCTAATTTTGTGACACGGAATTTTGGATTTTCATTTGTTGCCACTTCAAATCATCAAAATTAAATGAAATAAACATTTGAATGCATCAGTCTGTGTGCAATGAATAAATATAATGTACAAGTTACACCTTTTGAATGCAATTACTGAAATAAATCAAGCTTTTCAAAATATTCTAATTTACTGGCTTTTACCTGTATAAAGCGCACCGGGTTATAAGCCGCACTGTCAGCTTTTGAGTAAATTTGTGGTTTTTAGGTGCGGCTAATAGTGCGGAAAATACGGTAGGTTAAAAATCAAAACAAATAATAAAAAATGAAAATACAATTTCCCACAAGCCTTCTACCTAGTACCTAATAAAGTGTCCCTGTGTCCCTCCAGGCCGACTTAGTGCGCCGCCTGCTGGACATCCTCAGTGAGGACACGGAAGGCTTCGCCAGGCGGGCTGTAGTCCGCTACTTCATTTCCTGGTTCTCCTCCTCGCCGTCCTCCTCGCCGCTCCTCCTGGACTCCGTGCGCTGCGTCCTATCTCTGGGCAGCGTGGATCTGGACTGGGAGGTCAAGGTCCACACTTTGGAGCTGGCCGAGCTGCTGCTGGACTCGGTCCTCTCGGGCCGCCCGGGTTACGGCGAGAACGGGGTCGGACGGTCCTACGAGCCGGCGTGCGCACTTCACACGCGCACCAACGGGCCGGACGCCACTTTGGACGCGGCGTTAGGTTTCTTAGTGGATCAAGGCGTCATCTCCGCGCTCTTGCGATGCCTGGTGGACTGCGATCGACCCGTGGGACTGAAAGCCAGTCGCCTCCTGATAAGCATCAGAGACACGGTCTGCCCCCTGCTGGCCGACGCCGGAGATGAGAGGACCGCCATGGCGACCTGCGTGTCCTGCGTGCTGCCAGAGGAGATCAGAAAGATGCTGGAGAGGACACCCGGTGACCAAGACGGGGACCACCGTGTGGGCGTGTGCCAGGTGTTGACCTCGCTGGACTTGGACCAACGATCGGTTCTTCTGAGCCAAAGCAGCGACCACGTGCACAACTCCTTCCTGTCTCTGCTGCAGGACATCATGAGCGCCCGTGCAGCCCACAGCCACACGGACGCGGGTCAGGAGGTTGTAGTGGACTGCTACTGACACCTGACACGCCCCCTAGGGGTCAGGAGGTTGTAGAGGACTGTTACTGACACCTGACACGCCCCCTAGGGGTCAGGAGGTTGTAGTGGACTGCTACTGACACCTGACACGCCCCCTAGGGGTCAGGAGGTTGTAGAGGACTGCTACTGACACCTGACACGCCCCCTAGGGGTCAGGAGGTTGTCGTGGACTGTTACTGACACCTGACACGCCCCCTAGGGGTCAGGAGGTTGTAGTGGACTGCTGCTGACACCTGACACGCCCCCTAGGGGTCAGGAGGTTGTAGTGGACTGCTACTGACACCTGACACGCCCCCTAGGGGTCAGGAGGTTGTAGAGGACTGCTACTGACACCTGACACGCCCCCTAGGGGTCAGGAGGTTGTAGTGGACTGCTACTGACACCTGACACGCCCCCTAGGGGTCAGGAGGTTGTAGCGGACTGCTACTGACACCTGACACGCCCCCTAGGGGTCAGGAGGTTGTAGTGGACTGTTACTGACACCTGACACGCCCCCTAGGGGTCGCCAGCACCTAATTCAATTCACGCACTTAGGTTTTTAAAGAGATGAAATATGAAGCAGCATATTTTTATCACGCCATTAAAAAGATAATCAGCCTGTTGTTGCGTAAGTGAGTGAACCTCGCTGTTACATAAGGAGAAATAATGAAATGTGAAGTGTGGTGAGTGTATTTATAGACCTGCCTTGTGAAAAAAGATAAGACTTGATGCGCTCGTTCATCAACGTTTATTTTTGTAGCCAGCTCACCGGCATGTACCTAACAACAAGCATCATTGCTAATACATTACTATGTTTATTTTGTAATATCAGGGTTTTAGGAGGGTCTAATTCAATTGAGGTGAATTTAAAGTCGACTGGCAAGTGACCATTTGAGGTTTTGCAGAGTTTATACTTAATAAATTAGCTTTTATAAAGTTGTTTGAATTTGAGTTATTTTTTGTATATACAATAATTACAATTTATATTTAGTTTTTTTTTATATTAGCTCCATTTAACTTTATATTTTCTTCTCTTATTGCAATCATTGTATTTTTTTTAATGTAATTGTATTTTTTTTAAAATTATTTGTTTATCTATTTTATTTCAATTTAACATTTGAAAAAAATAATTTTAACGATTATATATTTTTTTTCAAATGTAGCAATTAAATTGAGTTAATCTAAAGTGGGCCTAATGTTCACATTGACTAGCAAGTGACCATTTGAGGTTTTGCAGAATTGATCAAATTAGCTTTATAAAATAGTTTTAATTTGAGTTATTTTTGTATATACAGTAATAACAATTTATATTTAGTTTGTTTCATATTAGCTTCATTTAACTGTATATGTTCTTCTGTTATTTAATGCAATCATTTAATTTTTTTTAATATAATTTTTATATTTAGTAAATTGCTTGTTAAATAGTCATTTTATTTAGATTTAATATTTAAAAAAAATAATTTTAGCAATTATATTTTATTTTCAAATGTTACAATTACAATGAGGTGAATAAAAGTGGGCCTAATGTTCAAGTTGAGACCTTTTGATTTTTGCAGAAATTTATGCTAAATTTTTTCCCCCCAATTTATATTTGTTTTTTTATTCAAACTTTATTTAATTGTGTTTTACTCTCTTATATATTGCAGTCTTTGTATTATCTTTATGTAATTGTAAGTTTAAAAAACGTTTTTAAATATATATTTGGAGTTTGGAGTTCAGTCATTAAATCAAAAATATATAATATTATAAACATTATCTTTTTTATATTTTATTATTTTCAAATGTTTTAATTAAAATGAGGTGAATTGAAATGGGCCTCATGTTTTAAGTTGAGACTACCAAGTGACAACTTCATATTTTGCACTGAAAAGATTTAAAAACTTTTTTTCATATAGTTTTGATTTTACTCATTAATTATTATTATGAACACGGTAATTATAATTAATATTTCGTTTTTTTATATTAACTTTATTTGATTTTATGTTTTATTATCTTATTTATTGTACTATTGTAATTTTTAATAATTAGGGCCCGCATGGCCCATTGCATAAGGACTCCCACAGGGAGTCCTTATGCAATGGGACATAAGGACCTATTGTATTTGTAAGGTTTTATTCTTTCTTTATTATTATTCTTCCGCCGCCTCTTTGAGCACTAATTTGACTCACTTAACATGCTTCAAAACTCACCATATTTGACCCACACATCAGGACCTGCGAAAATTGTCTTTTAATTAAAAAAAACGAACCCCAAAACTCAAAATTGCGCTCTAGCGCCCCCTAGGAAAAAAAAAACCTAGACTGCCTGTAACTCCCACTAGGAGAGAGACATGAAACAAAAACCTCTATGTAGGTTTGACTTAGACCTAGTTTTCATAATAGTATATCCTCGGGCAAAAATCAACAGGAAGTTGGCAATTCCCCCTTAAAGACAAAAAAGTACTAAAAACAGTCACTTTTGCCTTTTTGAGCTGTAATTTGACCCCCTTAACACGCTTCAAAACTCACCAAACTGAACGCACACATCAGGACTGGCAAAAATTGTGATCTAATAAAAAACCTAACCCCAAATTTAAAAATTGCGCTCTAGAGCAATTTTTGAATAAAACGGAGAAAGAACTGCTCCTCGGAAGAAAAAAATGACAAAACTGCCTGTAACTCCCACTGGGAAGGTCGGAGAGACATGATTCAAAATCCTCTCCGTAGGTCTCACTTAGACCTACATTTCATAAATTGACAACCCCCAGCAAAAATCTACTAGAAGCTTGCTATTCCCCCTTCAACACAACATTTTTGTAAAAACCGGTCACCTTTCTTCAAACATTATCTCCTCTGAGCGTGTTTGTTGTTTCGGCTTCAAACTAACACAGGAGAGAGATTGAACCCTGTTGATTAAAAGTTATCGAAAGAGTTTTAATACCGGCTCCGGTTTTGATTTTATGACCCTTCAAAGAGCCGCTGCGCTGATGCTGCTGTTTTTTCAAGAAGGCTGCTTAAAAGCAGGAAGCACCAGCGTGCCCACACAATGCAGACAAGGTAGGTACACTACACAAAAGTATTGGGACAATTCGGACTAAAAGTAGACTAAAGTATTGGGACACTTATGATGAAAACTGAACAAAAGTATTGGGACACTTAGGACTAGCACCTGCCAAAAATGCGGGCCCGACCAATGCTGCTTGCAGCTTTAATTTCATTTTGCTTTGGCTATTTACAAAAATATATACAGGTAAAAGCCAGTAAATTAGAATATTTTGAAAAACTTGATTTATTTCAGTAATTGCATTCAAAAGGTGTAACTTGTACATTATATTTATTCATTGCACACAGACTGATGCATTCAAATGTTTATTTCATTTAATTTTGATGATTTGAAGTGGCAACAAATGAAAATCCAAAATTCCGTGTGTCACAAAATTAGAATATTACTTAAGGCTAATACAAAAAAGGGATTTTTAGAAATGTTGGCCAACTGAAAAGTATGAAAATGAAAAATATGAGCATGTACAATACTCAATACTTGGTTGGAGCTCCTTTTGCCTCAATTACTGCGTTAATGCGGCGTGGCATGGAGTCGATGAGTTTCTGGCACTGCTCAGGTGTTATGAGAGCCCAGGTTGCTCTGATAGTGGCCTTCAACTCTTCTGCGTTTTTGGGTCTGGCATTCTGCATCTTCCTTTTCACAATACCCCACAGATCTTCTATGGGGCTAAGGTCAGGGGAGTTGGCGGGCCAATTTAGAACAGAAATACCATGGTCCGTAAACCAGGCACGGGTAGATTTTGCGCTGTGTGCAGGCGCCAAGTCCTGTTGGAACTTGAACTCTCCATCTCCATAGAGCAGGTCAGCAGCAGGAAGCATGAAGTGCTCTAAAACTTGCTGGTAGACGGCTGCGTTGACCCTGGAACTCAGGAAACAGAGTGGACCGACACCAGCAGATGACATGGCACCCCAAACCATCACTGATGGTGGAAACTTTACACTAGACTTCAGGCAACGTGGATCCTGTGCCTCTCCTGTCTTCCTCCAGACTCTGGGACCTCGATTTCCAAAGGAAATGCAAAATTTGCATGGTTGGGTGATGGTTTGGGGTGCCATGTCATCTGCTGGTGTCGGTCCACTCTGTTTCCTGAGATCCAGGGTCAACGCAGCCGTCTACCAGCAAGTTTTAGAGCACTTCATGCTTCCTGCTGCTGACCTGCTCTATGGAGATGGAGATTTCAAGTTCCAACAGGACTTGGCGCCTGCACACAGCGCAAAATCTACCCGTGCCTGGTTTACGGACCATGGTATTTCTGTTCTAAATTGGCCCGCCAACTCCCCTGACCTTAGCCCCATAGAAAATCTGTGGGGTATTGTGAAAAGGAAGATGCAGAATGCCAGACCCAAAAACGCAGAAGAGTTGAAGGCCACTATCAGAGCAACCTGGGCTCTCATAACACCTGAGCAGTGCCAGAAACTCATCGACTCCATGCCACGCCGCATTAACGCAGTAATTGAGGCAAAAGGAGCTCCAACCAAGTATTGAGTATTGTACATGCTCATATTTTTCATTTTCATACTTTTCAGTTGGCCAACATTTCTAAAAATCCCTTTTTTGTATTAGCCTTAAGTAATATTCTAATTTTGTGACACACGGAATTTTGGATTTTCATTTGTTGCCACTTCAAATCATCAAAATTAAATGAAATAAACATTTGAATGCATCAGTCTGTGTGCAATGAATAAATATAATGTACAAGTTACACCTTTTGAAAGCAATTACTGAAATAAATCAAGTTTTTCTAAATATTCTAATTAACTGGCTTTTACCTGTATATCTGAAATGTATTTTATTAATGATATTTTATTATTTTCATACGTTACAATTCAAACGAGGTGAATGGAAGTAGGTCTAATGTTTAGATCGACCACTTGATGTTTTGCAGAAGTGTATGCTGAACATTTTTATATAGTTTAAATTTGAGTTATTCCATACAAACAGTAATTGTCATTTATTTTATATTAACTTTAGTTAATTTGATGTTTTATTCTCTTATCTATTGCAGTCATGTTATCTTTTTATTTTACATAATTTGAATGTGTCATATATTTGTATTTATTTTAAAAATATTTAATTTTATTTTGCTTTGGTCATTTTTAATTTTTTTTCATTTATTTTTTGTTATTTTATTATTTTAAGCATGACCGCCGCAGAGGCTGATGTGTGTGGACATGAGCACACACACACACACACACACACACACACACACACACACACACACACACACACACACACACACACACACACACACACACACACACACACACACACAGTCAGTCACATGGAAGAACAGCGGGACATGCATAGAAAAAGTCTCCTCATTAACTAATGAGCGACCGCACACACACACACACACACACACACACACACTTACACACACACACTGATGATCTCATTCCACAATCCACTTGTCCTCACCTCGCTGCTCTCTCCTCACACAGCTGTCATCTCCCATCGTTGTGTCGGTGAAGAAGGCTGCTGGTGGCTCGTCTCTCCTCCTCCCGAGGCTCCAGCATGGAGGCGCTGGCACTTTTCTCCTTCGCCGCATCACAAGACCATCAGATCAGCTTCCAGAAAGGAGACGTAGTCAAGGCAAGCATGTGCAGCCATTGCTTCCTGATGAAGACTATAATGGTGTGTGTGTGTGTGTGTGTGTGTGTGTGTGTGTGTGTGTGTGTGTGTGTGTGTGTGTGTGTGTGTGTGTGTGTGTGTGTGTGTGTGTGTGTGTGTGTGTGTGTGTGTGTGTGTGTGTGTGTGTGACTGTGTGCAGGTGACAGAAATGGAAGAGGATTCTTGCTGGTTGACAGCTGAGGTGGAAGGCAGGCGAGGATACGTGCCAGAGAATTACATTTCCCTTCTTCCTCATCCGTGAGAAACCTTCTCTTCTTCCAGAACTTACCGTGTGGTTCTTCTAGAACTTACCGTGCGGGTTTTGACTTTCATCTCCAAATGCTAGTGGAACACAGGAGCATGGGAACAGTTAGTGCACCTGCAAGATGTGTCTTAGTCAGTCGTTCATGACTTCTGTGGTTTGTGGCTTTAAAAAGTGAAGAATTAGCTCAAGTGTGGAATCATTCCAGAGATGAAAAGAAGAAATGTTGGTGATTGGCACAAACATGCAGAGAAACATTATCATTGGCACACCCACACAACACCAGTAGCAACACTACAGTACCAACACTACAGTACCAACACTACAGTAGCAACACTATGACAGCACAGTAGCAACACTACAGTACCAACACTACAGTAGCAACACTATGACAGCACAGTACCAACACTACAGTACCAACACTATGACAGCACAGTGCCAACACTACAGTACCAACACTACAGTAGCAACACTATGACAGCACAGTACCAACACTACAGTACCAACACTATGACAGCACAGTAGCAACACTACAGTACCAACACTGACACTACAGTACCAACACTATGACAGCACAGTACCAACACTATGACACTACAGTACCAACACTATGACAGTACAGTACCAACACTATGACACTACAGTACCAACACTACAGTACCAACACTATGACAGCACAGTACCAACACTACAGTACCAACACTATGACAGCACAGTACCAACACTATGACACTACAGTACCAACACTATGACACTACAGTACCAACACTATGACAGGACAGTAGCAACACTACACTACCAACACTACAGTACCAACACTACAGTAGCAACACTATGACAGCACAGTACCAACACTACAGTACAAACACTATGACAGCACAGTACCAACACTACAGTAGCAACACTATGACACTACAGTACCAACACCATGACAGCACAGTAGCAACACTACACTACCAACACTACAGTACCAACACTACAGTAGCAACACTATGACAGCACAGTACCAACACTACAGTAGCAACACTATGACACTACAGTACCAACACTACAGTACCAACACTATGACAGCACAGTAGCAACACTACAGTAGCAACACTATGACAGCACAGTACCAACACTACAGTACCAACACTACAGTACCAACACTATGACACTACAGTACCAACACTATGACACTACAGTAGCAACACTACAGTACCAACACTATGACACTACAGTACCAACACTATGACACTACAGTACCAACACTACAGTAGCAACACTATGACACTACAGTACCAACACTATGACACTACAGTACCAACACTACAGTACCAACACTATGATAGCACAATAGCAACACTATGACACTACAGTAGCAACACTATGACTACAGTAGCAACACTGTGACAGCACAGTAGCAACACTATGAAGACAGTCCAGGCCAACACACCACGCTCCTGAAGTGTGGTGAGAAGACAAAAGTGGTTCCTCACTCAGGTGTTTTGTCTGGCAGGTGGTTTGCTGGTGGGCTGTCCAGACAACAGGCGGAGAGACGTCTGCTGTGGCAGGAGAGTGGTGCCTTCCTGGTGCGGGACAGTGAGTCTGCTCCTGGAGACTTCTCTGTCTCTGTCAGGTACGTCCTGTCCTATCAATGTGTTATTACTGTATTATTACAGTCCTATCAATGTGTTATTACTGTATTATGAAGGTGTTATTACAGTCCTATCAATGTGTGATTACTGTATTATGGAGTTATTACAGTCCTATCAATGTGTTATTACTGTATTATGAAGGTGTTATTACAGTCCTATCAATGTGTGATTACTGTATTATGAAGGTGTTATTACAGTCCTATCAATGTGTGATTACTGTATTATGAAGGTGTTATTAGTCATATCAATGTGTTATTACTGTATTATGAAGGTGTTATTACAGTCATATGAATATGTTATTACCGTATTATGAATATGTTATTACAGCCGTATGAATGTTATTACCGTATTATGAATATGTTATTACAGTCGTATGAATGTTATTACCGTATTATGAATATGTTATTACAGTCGTATGAATGTTATTACCGTATTATGAATATGTTATTACAGTCGTATGAATATGTTATTACCGTAGTATGAATATGTTATTACAGTCGTATAAATATGTTATTACCCTATTATGAATGTTATTACAGTCGTATGAATTTTATTACCGTATTATGAATATGTTATTACAGTCGTATGAATATGTTATTACCATATTATGAATATGTTATTACAGTCGTATGAATATGTTATTACCGTATTATGAATATGTTATTACAGTCGTATGAATATGTTATTACCATATTATGAATATGTTATTACAGTCGTATGAATATGTTATTACCGTATTATGAATATGTTATTACAGTCGTATTAATATATTATTACGTATTATGAATGTTATTACAGTCGTGTGAATCTGTTATTACAGTCGTATGAATGTTATTACCATATTATGAATATGTTATTACAGTCGTATGAATATGTTATTACCATATTATGAATATGTTATTACAGTCGTATGAATATGTTATTACCGTATTATGAATATGTTATTACAGTCGTATGAATGTTATTACCGTATTATGAATATGTTATTACAGTAGTATAAATATGTTATTACCATATTATGAATATGTTATTACAGTCGTATGAATATGTTATTACCGTATTATGAATTTGTTATTACAGTCGTATGAATATGTTATTACCGTATTATGAATATGTTATTACAGTCATATAAATATGTTATTACCCTATTATGAATGTTATTACAGTCGTATGAATGTTATTACCGTATTATGAATATATTATTACACTCATATGAATATGTTATTACCATATTATGAATAGGTTATTACATTCGTATGAATATATTATTACCGTATTATGAGTATGTTATTACAGTCCTATGAATATGTTATTACCATATTATGAATAGGTTATTACAGTTGTATGAATAGGTTATTACAGTTGTATGAATGTTATTACTGTATATGAACATGTTATTACTGTATTATGAATTTGTTATTACTGTATTATGAATATATTATTACAGTCGTATGAATATGTTATTACTGTATTATGAATATGTTATTACCAATATTTGTCGGCGTTCATCAGCGTCTGCTTTAGAAAACTTTTAGTCTGCTTGTGACAGTCAATATTTTATGAATTTGATGTATTTATAAAACTAATTGCAAATTTCACAGTAAAAAAATAAAATAGCAACTCAGTCACCAGAATTTTACTGTAAAATATCCAGTGATTTTAACAATTTATTACTCTAAATGGAAAACCGTAGCACAGTTTCTTTTAACGGAAAAATTAGCTCTGCTTAGTGGTCAGAATTTTACTGTAAAATTGAGTGTTTTTATAACATTACTGTAAATGGAAAAACAGTACCATTGTTTTGTTTTTGTTTTTATCTGGGAATTGAGCTGACGGTTTTTTTTACCGTAAAAAAAAAAAAAAAGTAACTATTTTTCTATTTACAGTAATTCACCGTAGAAACAACAGCTGTAAATTTTACGGTAAAAAAATGGCAGCTCTGTCGACAGAAATGTACTGTAAAATGTACAGCGCTTTTTTACAACACATTACTGTAAATGGAAAAACAGTACCACTGTTTTTTTTTTATTCTGGCAACTAAGCTGCAAGTTTTTACTGGAAAGAAAAAAAATGTGGTAACGTTTTCTATTTACAGTAATGCACTGTAAAAAACAACCATAGATTTTACATTAAAAAATGGCAGCTTAGTCGACAGAATTTTACTGTAAAGTTTAGGGTTGTTGTTTTAATATTCTGGCAATTAAACTGCCATTAAAAAAAAAAGTGTTACCATATTTCAATTTACAGTAATATAGTCTAAAAACAATAACTGTAGATTTTACGATAAAAAATGGCAGCTCAAGTGACAGAATTGTACTGTAGAATGTATGGTAGTTGTTTTTTTTTACAACATATTATTGTAAATAGATAAACAGTAAATTTTATTTTTTTTATTCTGGCGACTAAGCTGACAGTTTTTTACTGTAAAAAAACGCGATACTGTTTTTTCCCCCTTTTACAGTAATACACTGTAAAAACTAAAAATTGATTTTACATTAAAAAAACTGGCAGCTCAGTTGACAGAATTTTACTGTAAAGTCTATGGTGTATAGATATTACAATATTACTGTAAATGGAAAAATCGTACAGTTGTATTTTTTTGTTCCGGCAAATAAGCTGACACTTTTTACTGTAAAAAACTGTGGTATTGTTTTTCCATAAAAAGTCAAGTTTTTTTCCATTTACATTAATACACTGTAAAAACAACAACTATAGATTTTACGGTTAAAAAAAAAAAAGGCAGCTCATTCGACAGGATTTTACTGTAAAATGTATGGTATTTTTTACAACATATTACTGTAAATGGAAAAACAGTACAATTGTTTTTATTTAATTCTGGCAACTAAGCTGACAGTTTTTTTTACTGTAAAAAAATGCAGTACTGTTTTTTTCCCCATTTACAGTAATACACCGTAATATTTTAAATTTTACATTAAAAAACTGGCAGCTCAGTTGACATAATTTTACTGTAAAGTCTATGGTGTGTGTTTTTACAACATATTACTGTAAATGGAAAAACGGTACCACTGTTTTTTTACGGTAAAATAGAAAAATGGCAGCTTAGTCCCCAGAATTTTACTGACTGTGGTTTTTACAACATATTACTTACTGTAAATGGAAAAACAGTACAATTGTATTTTTTTGTTCCGGCAACTATAGTTTTTTACTGTAAAAAACTGTGGTATTGTTTTTCCATAAAAAGTCAAGTTTTTTCTCCATTTACAGTAATACACTGTAAAAACAACAACTATAGATTTTACGGTAAAAAAAAACAAAAAAGGCAGCTCAGTCGACAGGATTTTACTGTAAAATGTATGGTATTTTTTGCAACATATTACTGTAGATGGAAAAACACTACAATTGTATTTTTTTTGTTCCGGCAAGTAAGCTTCCAGTTTTTTTACTGTAAAAAAACTGTGGTATGGTTTTTCCATAAAAAGTCAAGTTTTTTTTCCATATACAGTAATACACTAAAAACAACAACCATAGATTTTAGGGTAAAAAAATTTATGGTATTTTTTGCAACATATTACTGTAAATGGAAAAATCGTACAGTTGTATTTTTTTGTTCCGGCAACTAAGCTGACACTTTTTACTGTAAAAAACTGTGGTATTGTTTTTCCATAAAAAGTCACGTTTTTTTCCATTTACAGTAATACACTGTAAAAACAACAACTATAGATTTTACGGTTAAAAAAAAAAAGTCTTCTCAGTCGACAGGATTTTACTGTAAAATGTATGGTTTTTTTTCACAACACATTACCGTAAATGGAAAAACAGTACAATTGTTTTTATTTAATTCTGGCAACTAAGCTGACAGTTTTTTTCACTGTAAAAAAAATGCAGTACTGTTTTTTTTCCCCATATCCAGTAATACACCGTAATATCAAAAATTTGATTTTACATTAAAAATCTGGCAGCTCAGTTGACATAATTTTACTGTAAAGTCTATGGTGTGTGTTTTTACAACATATTACTGTAAATGGAAAAACGATACCACTGTTTTTTTTACGGTAAAAAAGAAAAACGGCAGCTTAGTCCCCAGAATTTTACTGACTGTGGTTTTTACAACATATTACTGTAAATGGAAAAACCGAACAATTGTATTATTTTGTTCCGGCAACTATAGTTTTTTACTGTAAAAAACTGTGGTATTGTTTTTCCATAAAAAGTCAAGTTTTTTCTCCATTTACAGTAATACACTGTAAAAACAACAACTATAGATTTTACGGTAAAAAAAAACCAACAAAGGCAGCTCAGTCGACAGCATTTTACTGTAAAATGTATGGTATTTTTTGCAACATATTACTGTAAATGGAAAAACACTACAATTGTATTTTTTTTTGTTCCGGCAAGTAAGCTTCCAGTTTTTTTACTGTAAAAAACTGTGGTATGGTTTTTCCATAAAAAGTCAAGGTTTTTTTCCATATACAGTAATACACTAAAAACAACAACCATAGATTTTAGGGTAAAAAAATGTATGGTATTTTTTGCAACATATTACTGTAAATGGAAAAATCGTACAGTTGTATTTTTTTGTTCCGGCAACTAAGCTGACACTTTTTACTGTAAAAAACTGTGGTATTGTTTTTCCATAAAAAGTCACATTTTTTTCCATTTACAGTAATACACTGTAAAAACAACAACTATAGATTTTACGGTAAAAAAAAAGAAAAAAAAAAAGGCTGCTCAGTCGACAGGATTTTACTGTAAAATGTATGGTATTTTTTACAACATATTACTGTAAATGGAAAAACAGTACAATTGTTTTTCTTTAATCCTGGCAACTAAGCTGACAGTTTTTTTTACTGTAAAAAAATGCAGTACTGTTTTTTTCCCCATTTACAGTCATACACCGTAATATTTTAAATTTTACATTAAAAAACCGGCAGCTCAGTTGACATAATTTTACTGTAAAGTCTATGGTGTGTGTTTTTACAACATATTACTGTAAATGGAAAAACGGTACCACTGTTTTTTTACGGTAAAAAAGAAAAACGGCAGCTTAGTCCCCAGAATTTTACTGACTGTGGTTTTTACAACATATTACTGTAAATGGAAAAACCGTACAATTGTATTTTTTTGTTCCGGCAACTATAGTTTTTTACTGTAAAAAACTGTGTTATTGTTTTTCCATAAAAAGTCAAGTTTTTTCTCCATTTACAGTAATACACTGTAAAAACAACAACTATAGATTTTACGGTAAAAAAAACACAAAAAAGGCAGCTCAGTCGACAGGATTTTACTGTAAAATGTATGGTATTTTTTGCAACATATTACCATAAATGGAAAAACACTACAATTGTATTTTTTTTTGTTCCGGCAAGTAAGCTTCCAGTTTTTTTTACTGTAAAAAACTGTGGTATGGTTTTTCCATAAAAAGTCAAGGTTTTTTTCCATATCCAGTAATACACTAAAAACAACAACCATAGATTTTAGGGTAAAAAATGTATGGTATTTTTTGCAACATATTACTGTAAATGGAAAAATCGTACAGTTGTATTTTTTTGTTCCGGCAACTAAGCTGACACTTTTTACTGTAAAAAACTGTGGTATTGTTTTTCCATAAAAAGTCACTTTTTTTTTTCCATTTACAGAAATACACTGTAAAAACAACAACTATAGATTTTACGGTAAAAAAAAAAGAAGAAAAAAAGGCTGCTCAGTCGACAGGATTTTACTGTAAAATGTATGATATTTTTTTTACAACATATTACCATAAATGGAAAAACAGTACAATTGTTTTTATTTAATTCTGGCAACTAAGCTGACAGTTTTTTTCACTGTAAAAAAATGCAGTACTGTTTTTTTCCCCCATATCCAGTAATACACCGTAATATCAAAAATTTGATTTTACATTAAAAAACTGGCAGCTCAGTTGACATAATTTTACTGTAAAGTCTATGGTGTGTGTTTTTACAACATATTACTGTAAATGGAAAAACGGTACCACTGTTTTTTTTACGGTAAAAAAGAAAAACGGCAGCTTAGTCCCCAGAATTTTACTGACTGTGGTTTTTACAACATATTACTGTAAATGGAAAAACCGAACAATTGTATTATTTTGTTCCGGCAACTATAGTTTTTTACTGTAAAAAACTGTGGTATTGTTTTTCCATAAAAAGTCAAGTTTTTTCTCCATTTACAGTAATACACTGTAAAAACAACAACTATAGATTTTACGGTAAAAAAAACCAACAAAGGCAGCTCAGTCGACAGCATTTTACTGTAAAATGTATGGTATTTTTTGCAACATATTACTGTAAATGGAAAAACACTACAATTGTATTTTTTTTTGTTCCGGCAAGTAAGCTTCCAGTTTTTTTACTGTAAAAAACTGTGGTATGGTTTTTCCATAAAAAGTCAAGGTTTTTTTCCATATACAGTAATACACTAAAAACAACAACCATAGATTTTAGGGTAAAAAAATGTATGGTATTTTTTGCAACATATTACTGTAAATGGAAAAATCGTACAGTTGTATTTTTTTGTTCCGGCAACTAAGCTGACACTTTTTACTGTAAAAAACTGTGGTATTGTTTTTCCATAAAAAGTCACATTTTTTTCCATTTACAGTAATACACTGTAAAAACAACAACTATAGATTTTACGGTAAAAAAAAAGAAAAAAAAAAAGGCTGCTCAGTCGACAGGATTTTACTGTAAAATGTATGGTATTTTTTACAACATATTACTGTAAATGGAAAAACAGTACAATTGTTTTTCTTTAATCCTGGCAACTAAGCTGACAGTTTTTTTTACTGTAAAAAAATGCAGTACTGTTTTTTTCCCCATTTACAGTCATACACCGTAATATTTTAAATTTTACATTAAAAAACCGGCAGCTCAGTTGACATAATTTTACTGTAAAGTCTATGGTGTGTGTTTTTACAACATATTACTGTAAATGGAAAAACGGTACCACTGTTTTTTTACGGTAAAAAAGAAAAACGGCAGCTTAGTCCCCAGAATTTTACTGACTGTGGTTTTTACAACATATTACTGTAAATGGAAAAACCGTACAATTGTATTTTTTTGTTCCGGCAACTATAGTTTTTTACTGTAAAAAACTGTGTTATTGTTTTTCCATAAAAAGTCAAGTTTTTTCTCCATTTACAGTAATACACTGTAAAAACAACAACTATAGATTTTACGGTAAAAAAAACACAAAAAAGGCAGCTCAGTCGACAGGATTTTACTGTAAAATGTATGGTATTTTTTGCAACATATTACCATAAATGGAAAAACACTACAATTGTATTTTTTTTTGTTCCGGCAAGTAAGCTTCCAGTTTTTTTTACTGTAAAAAACTGTGGTATGGTTTTTCCATAAAAAGTCAAGGTTTTTTTCCATATCCAGTAATACACTAAAAACAACAACCATAGATTTTAGGGTAAAAAATGTATGGTATTTTTTGCAACATATTACTGTAAATGGAAAAATCGTACAGTTGTATTTTTTTGTTCCGGCAACTAAGCTGACACTTTTTACTGTAAAAAACTGTGGTATTGTTTTTCCATAAAAAGTCACTTTTTTTTTTCCATTTACAGAAATACACTGTAAAAACAACAACTATAGATTTTACGGTAAAAAAAAAAGAAGAAAAAAAGGCTGCTCAGTCGACAGGATTTTACTGTAAAATGTATGATATTTTTTTTACAACATATTACCATAAATGGAAAAACAGTACAATTGTTTTTATTTAATTCTGGCAACTAAGCTGACAGTTTTTTTCACTGTAAAAAAATGCAGTACTGTTTTTTTCCCCCATATCCAGTAATACACCGTAATATCAAAAATTTGATTTTACATTAAAAAACTGGCAGCTCAGTTGACATAATTTTACTGTAAAGTCTATGGTGTGTGTTTTTACAACATATTACTGTAAATGGAAAAACGGTACCACTGTTTTTTTTACGGTAAAAAAGAAAAACGGCAGCTTAGTCCCCAGAATTTTACTGACTGTGGTTTTTACAACATATTACTGTAAATGGAAAAACCGTACAATTGTATTTTTTTGTTCCGGCAACTAAGCTGACACTTTTTACTGTAAAAAACTGTGGTATTGTTTTTCCATAAAAAGTCACGTTTTTTTTCCATTTACAGTAATACACTGTAAAAACAACAACTATAGATTTTACGGTTAAAAAACCCAAAAAAGGCAGCTCAGTCGACAGGATTTTACTGTAAAATGTATGGTATTTTTTGCAACATATTACTGTAAATGGAAAAACACTACAATTGTATTTTTTTTGTTCCGGCAAGTAAGCTTCCAGTTTTTTTACTGTAAAAAACTGGTATGGTTTTTCCATTAAAAAAATGAAGTTTTTTTTCCATATACAGTAATACACTAAAAACAACAACCATAGATTTTAGGGTAAAAAATGTATGGTATTTTTTGCAACATATTACTGTAAATAGAAAAACAGTCCCGCTGATTTTTAAATTCTAACATTTTTACTGTAAAAAAAAGTTACCGTTTTACCATTTTTACAGTAATACACTGTAAAAACAACTGTAGATTTTACAGTTTAAAAAAATGGCAGCTCTGTTGACAGCATTTTACAGTAAAAAAAAAAAAAGGTAATTTTATCAAATGTACCGTATTTTCCGCACCATAAGGCGCCCTGGGTTATAAGCCGCGCCTTCAATGAACGGCATATTTCAAAACTTTGTCCACCTATAAGCCGCCCCGTGTTATAAGCCGCATCTAACTGCGCTAAAGGAATGTCAAAAAAACAGTCAGATAGGTCAGTCAAACTTTAATAATATATTAAAACCAGCGTGATGTGGGCGCGCATGGAGTCGTATATCAACATGGACGGAGCTGCGTGACAAAAGCCACCTGGCCTCTTCGCGTAAACTTACCTTAACCACTCGCTCATCTTTTCTTCATCCATCCATCCCTTCGAGTTAGCTTTTATGATGACGCCGGCTGGAAAGGTCTCTTTTGGCAAGGTCTTCCTTTTGAATATCACCATGGGTGGAAGTTTCTGGCCATTAGCATGGCAAGCTAGAACCACAGTGAAGGATGACTTCTCATTCCC
>NC_084574.2:1712500-1790000 GCF_033978685.3 Nerophis lumbriciformis | reverse complement strand
TATTACCTGATTCTGATGACTTGCATTGATTGTAATCAGACAGTAGTGATGATAACGTCCACGTTTTCAAATGGAGGAGAAAAAAAGTTCCTCCTTTCTGTCTAATACCACATGAAAGTGGTTGGTTTTTGGCTTCTTATTTGTCCAGCTTCCATATTCATTCGTTTTTATACACTTTACAAGAAATACATTGGCGGCAAACTCCGTAGCTTGCTAGCTTGTTTGCACTGGCTTTCGGAGACTCTTATTTTGAAAGCGCAGGCGCGATGGAGCGGCACTTTTATTGTGAAGACAGGAACTGTGCAGTCAGTCTTTAGGCTTTTGACGGGATGTACGGTTGAAATAAAAAAGGGTCTTTTTTCCTTCACACTTTTGATTGATTGATTGGAACTTTTATTAGTAGATTGCACAGTACAGTATATATTCCGTACAATTGACCACTAAATGGTAACACCCCAATAAGTTTTTAAACGTGTTTAAGTCAGGTCATGTGACCCCTGGCTCTGTTTGATTGGTCCAACGTCACCAGTGACTGCATCTGATTGGTGGAACGGAGTGAACGTCACCAGTGACTGTATTTGTTGAAACGCAGGCACTATGAAGGTCTGTCTGACAGACCAAAACAAACAAAGCGTGCATTAACAGATGGATAAAAATTAGTAGCGAGTAGCGAGCTGAATGTAGATAAAAGTAGCGGAGTAAAAGTAGCGTTTCTTCTCTATAAATATACTCAAGTAAAAGTAAAAGTATGTTGCATTAAAACTACTCTTAGAAGTACAATTTATCCCAAAAGTTACTCAAGTAGATGTAACGGAGTAAATGTAGCGCGTTACTACCCACCTCTGAAATTACATTTAAAATAATAATAATTGATGGGACCCTTTTAGTGAGATTTTGTTTAAACTGCTATAAAAGTGCTAAAAAAACAAAAAAAAACACAATAAAAATAATTAATCAAAATCAATGTTGTTATTCAGGACTTTTCATTACTTCACATGAAATATTCCACTTTGAAATATTTTTGGAGGAAAATATTGTGTATTTTGTTTTTTTCTTTGACAAAAAGCCATAAAATAAAGAAATGAAAAAAACGTTAGCATGCTAACATTAGCATGCTAACATGGGAACAGCAAAGTATCAAAATCCATCAATGAATAAAACTTTAATTAAAAAAAAGTATCAAACTCCATCATTTGTTGTGTACATTTACAAAATTGGCTGAAATTTTAGCACAAAAAAAAAAGAAAACATTAGCATGCTAAAGTTAGCATGCTAGTAGGTAGTACAAAAATGAAAAGGAGGCCATCTTGTGTTGACTTTGCAGCTACGGCGACCGCGTGGAGCATTTCCGTGTCCTGGAGGGTGGGGGCCAGTACTGCATCTGGGACCACACCTTCTGCTCCCTCAACCGCCTGGTGGACTTCTACCGGACTCACAGCATCGCTGCAGACAAGGTGGTGGTCCTCAGAGGGTCGCCCTCCGACACGCCCCCTCCCTCGGGGTCCCGGAACCCTTACCCCAACCCTTACAGGACCGCCTCCCTGGAGTCCCTCCACGGGCCACACCCCCTCAGAGAGTCCTCCTCCGTGCAGCTGCTGGAGCAGCTTTTAGGGGTACTACGTCATCATCAGCATCATCAGTATCATCATCAGCAGCATAATCATCATCATCATCAGTCTTATCATCATCAGCAGCATCATCATCATCATCAGTATCATCATCATCATCAGCCGCATCATCATCAGTATTACCATCATCCGTATCATCAGCATCATCATCAGTATTATCATCATCATCATCAGTATCATCATCATCAGTATCATCATCAGCAGCATCATCATCAGTATTATCATCAGCATCAGCGTCATCATCATCAGTATCACCACCACCCATCATCATCAGTATCATCATCAGCAGCATCATCATCATTATCATCAGCAGCATCATCATCAGTATTATCATCATCATCATCAGTATCATCATCATCAGTACCATCATCAGCAGCATCATCATCAGTATTATCATCAGCATCAGCGTCATCATCATCAGTATCACCACCACCCATCATCATCAGTATCATCATCAGCAGCATCATCATCATTATCATCAGCAGCATCATCATCAGTATTATCATCATCATCAGTATCATCATCAGCAGCATCATCATCAGTATTATCATCAGCGTCATCATCATCAGTATCACCACCACCCATCATCATCAGTATCATCAGCATCATCATCAGCATCATCATCAGTATCATCATCAGCAGCATCATCATCAGTATTATCATCAGCGTCATCATCATCAGTATCACCACCACCCATCATCATCAGTATCATCATCAGCATCAGTATCATCATCAGCATCATCATCATCAGTATTATCATCATCATCATCAGTATCATCATCATCAGTATCATCATCAGCAGCATCATCATCAGTATTATCATCAGCATCAGCGTCATCATCATCAGTATCACCACCACCCATCATCATCAGTATCATCATCAGCAGCAGCATCATCATTATCATCAGCAGCATCATCATCAGTATTATCATCATCATCAGTATCATCATCAGTATCATCATCAGCAGCAGCATCATCAGTATTATCATCAGCATCAGCGTCATCATCAGTATCACCACCACCCATCATCATCAGTATCATCATCAGCATCATCATCAGTATCATCATCAGCATCATCATCAGTATTATCATCAGCGTCATCATCATCAGTATCACCACCACCCATCATCATCAGTATCATCATCAGCATCAGTATCATCATCAGCAGAATCATCATTATCATCAGCAGCATCATCATCAGTATCATCATCAGCAGCATCATCATCAGTATTATCAGCATCAGCGTCATCATCATCAGTATCACCACCACCCATCATCATCAGTATCATCATCAGTATCATCAGCAGCATCATCATTAGTATCATCAGCAGCAGCATCATCATCATCAGCATCATCATCAGCATCATCATTATCATCAGCATCATCAGTATCATCATCATCATCAGTATCATCAGCAGCATCATCATCATCAGTATCATCATCAGCAGCATCATCAGTATTATCATCAGCGTCATCATCATCAGTATCACCACCACCCATCATCATCAGTATCATCATCAGCAGCATCATCATTATCATCAGCAGCATCATCATCAGTATTATCATCATCATCAGTATCATCATCAGCAGCAGCATCATCATCATCATCATTATCATCAACAGCATCATCATCAGTATTATCATCATCATCAGTATCATCATCATCAGTATCATCATCAGCAGCATCATCATCAGTATCACCACCACCATCATCATCAGTATCATCATCATTATCATCAGCAGCATCATCATCAGTATCATCATCATCAGTAGCATCAGCGTCATCATCATCAGTATCACCACCACCATCATCATCAGTATCATCATCATCATCATTATCATCAGCAGCATCATCATCAGTATCATCATCATCAGTATCATCAGCAGCAGCATCATCAGCATCATCAGTATCATCATCATCATCAGTATCATCATCATCATCAGTATCATCATCATCATCATCAGTATCATCAGCAGCCGCATCATCATCATGGTGCACCTGCTTGACGCCCCGCCCCCTTTGTCTTCCTCGTAGAAACCCCGCCTGGCGCACGCGCTGTGCGACTACGCCCCGCCTCACACCGCCCACCTGCACTTCCTGCGCGGTGACGTCATCGACCTGCTGGACTGTTCCGGCTCGAGGTGCTGGAGAGGACGCTGCAGGGGCCGCGTGGGCGTCTTCCCGCCGCAGTGCGTGCAACCTCTGTACCACTGACCCACGGCTCCCCCTGGTGGACGTCTCCAAGAAATACACATCATTTTATACTCGGATCAAGTCTTTTATAGTTAACGTTAAAGGTTACACAAACTTAACATTTTATGTACAAAAATCTGAAGTCATAGTTTAAGGTTTTTAATTGAAAAATTGGTTCTTCCGAAAAAACATTTAAAACATTTTCATTCGTTTTTTTTAAATCAATTCTCAAAAATTTATGAATCGATTTAAAATCGAAAAATAAATAAAAATACATATAATTTTTTTTTTAGCACCCATAACCTAGCATTTTTGTTTACATAACATTTTGCTAAAATGCTGGCAATAAAATATTAGCGTGCTAACATTAAAAAGCTAACATGGGGAAAAGTTAGCATACTTGCAAGATGGCGCCAAATATCAAAATCCATCATTTTTATGTTTACAGATAAAACAGTTAGCTAAAATGCTACCAATAAAACATTAGTTTGCTAATGTTAAAATGCTAACATAGGAACGGTTAGCATACTTGGAAGATGACGCCAAACATCAAAATCCATCATTTTTATGTTTACATAAAATTTTGCTAAAATGCTACCAACAAAACATTAGCATGCTAATGTTAAAAAGATAACATGGGAACAGTTAGCATGCTTGCAAGATGGCGCCAAATTCATCGTTTTTATGATTACAGATAATAAAAAAATAGCAAAAATTCTAGCAATAAAACATTAGCTTGCTAACATTAAAAAGCTAACATGGGAACAGTTAGCATACTTACAAGATGGCACCAAATATCAAAATCCATCATTTTCATGATTATAGATTAAATATTTTGCTAAAATGCTAGCAATAAAACATTAGCTTGCTAACGTTAAAGTACTGACATAGGAACAATTAGCACACTTGCAAGATGGCGCTAAATATTAAAATCCATCATTTTTATGTTGACAGGAAAAAACTTTAGCTAAAATGCTAGCAATAAAACATTAGCTTGCTAACATTAAAGTACTGACATAGGAACAATTAGCACACTTGCAAGATGGCGCTAAATATTAAAATCCATCATTTTTATGTTGACAGGAAAAAAACTTTAGCTAAAATGCTAGCAATAAAACATTAGCTTGCTTACGTTAAAATGCTAACATAGAAACAGCTGGCATACTTACAAGATGGCGACAAACCTCAAAATCCATATTTTTTTTGTTTACAGGTACAAAATTATCTAAAATATAAGCAATAAAACATTATCATTAAAAATTCTAATATGATAACTGTTAGCATGCTAACGTTAAAAATGCTAATACGGGGGCAGTTAGCATACTTCTAACATGTCACCAGGTAATGACATCCATGGTATGTAGGTTTAAAAGTATAAAATTAGCTCAAATGCTAGCGATTTTATTTTTTAGAAATACAACATTAGCACTTAGCATGCTAACGTTAAAATCCTAACATGGCGCCAAATATCAAAATCCATCATTTTTATGTTTACAAAATTACCTAAAACATAAGCAATAAAACATTTTCATGTTAACATAAAAAATGCTAACATGCTAACAGTTAGCGTGCTAACTTTAATAATGCTAATACGGGAACAGTTAGCATACTTACAAGATGTCACCAAGTAATGACGTCCATGGTATGTAGGTTTAAAAGTATAGAATTAGCTCAAAGATTAGCGATTGATTTTTTAGCAATAGAACATTAGCAGTTAGCATGCTAACGTTAAAACGCTAATATGGGAACAATTAGAATACTTGCAAAATGTCGTCAAGTAATGACATCCATGGTATGTAGGTTCAAAAGTAAAGAAATTGGCTCAAATGCTAGTGATTTTAGTTTTAGAAATACAACATTAGCAGTTAGCATGCTAGCGTTAAAAATGCTAATACGGGGGCAGTTAGCATACTTCCAATATGTCACCAAGTAATGACATCCATGGTATGTAGGTTTAAAAGTATAAAATTAGCTCAAATGCTAGCAATTTTATTTTTTAGAAATACAACATTAGCAGTTAGCATGCTAACGTTAAAATCCTAACATGAGAACAATTACCATACTTGCAAGATGGCGCCAAATATCAAAATCTATCATTTTTATGTTTACAAAATTACCTAAAATATAAGCAATAAAACATTTTCATGTTAACATCAAAAATGCTAACATGCTAACAGTTAGCGTGCTAACTTTAATATTGCTAACACGGGAACAGTTAGCGTACTTACAAGATATCACCAAGTAATGACGTCCATGGTATGTAGGTTTAAAAGTATAGAATTAGCTCAAAGATTAGCGATTGATTTTTTTAGCAATAGAACATTAGCAGTTAGCATGCTAACATTAAAACGCTAATATGGGAACAATTAGCATACTTGCAAAATGTCGGCAAGTAATGACATCCATGGTATGTAGGTTTAAAAGTAAAGAAATTGGCTCAAATGCTAGTGATTTTAGTTTTAGAAATACAACATTAGCAGTTAGCATGCTAACGTTAAAATCCTAACATGGCGGCAAATATCAAAATCCATCATTTTTATGTTTACAAAATTACCTAATATATATGCAATGAAACATTATCATGTTAACATAAAAAATGCTAACATGGTAACAGTGATAACGTAAAATTTTTTAATACGGGTACAGTTAGCATACTTACAAGATATCACCAAGTAATGACATCCATGGTATGTAGGTTTAAAAGTATAGCATTTGCTCAAAGGTTAGCGATTGATTTTTTTTTAGCAATAAAACATTAGCAGTTAGCATGCTACGTTAAAACGCTAAAATGGTAACAATCAGCATACTTGCAAAATGTCGGCAAGTAATGACATCCATTAAAAGTTCAAATGCTTGCAAAAAAAATTTGCACGCTAGCTTGGGAACAGTCGATAGATATTATAAATAAGTATAGAACATTGCGATTAGATTTTTTTTCTTGAGCACCCCTAATTATTGTGTGAACTTCTTTTTACACTTGTGTCATTGGTAAGAATGTTGCATAAGTCAGGACAAAATACTATTTAGTAAGCAATGACTTTCAAATGACCAAATCAGATATTTTCTAGGTCAAACATATATATATATATATATATATATATATATATATATATATATATATATATATATATATATATATATAATTTATTTATATATTTATATATAAATTATATATTAAGCTTTTAGGGATTTGTTGTGTATTTTCCAGCTTGTACTAGAAATATAAAGAGTTGTATTTTACTGGCCATCTTGTCTCTTCTAGAACAGTTTTAGTTTCAGTACAATTTGAAGAAAGATGACATATGTATATTTATATATCATTATTACATTGTTTGTTATATATACATATACAATTGTAATAACTGTTAGCATGCTAATATTAGCATGCTAACGTTTTTTTCACCATCCACCGCAGAGTCATAAAACTTGTTAGTGACATAGGCTCACTGTTAGCATGCTAATATTAGCGTTTTTTTAAAATCCATTTTCGCAGTCATTACACTTGGTACGTGACGCATGCTATATATATATATATATATATATATATATATATATATATATATATATATATATATATATATATATATATATATAACGCAGGTGTCAAATACATACCTTTGCGGAGACTATTAGGCTCTTGCTCTCTATTACTCTTTGAGCGCTGTGCGCTCTTCCCAGTCACGTGACTGCTGCGGTCCAATCAGCTTTGGTTATATGCCGGTAGCAGGAAGTGACTGGTATGCTCTTGCTCTCTATTACTCTTTGAGTTTGGCGGGCGCGCTCTCTCTAGCCACGTGACCACCACGGTCCAATCAGCTGTGGTTATAAGCCGGTAGCAGGAAGTGGCCAGTAGACCGTAGACAAGTTGTATTTCTGCTCCAGGTAGGTTTTTATTCTCCTTTTCACCCCAAATATTGTGCTAAACTAAATGCTTCTTTGTTGACGTTATAGAGCCGACTACCAGTGCTGGATTATTTGTCATTAAGCTGTGTGTGACTGTAGATGTGGAGTTGGTGAGTCCATGTTTATGAAAATATATAAGTCTTTCTTCTATTGTTTCATTACAACAGTCTTTGTGGCATATTTCTCAATTAGTCTCTTTTCCATTATATTATATATTATATATATATATATATATATATATATATATATATATATATATATATATATATATATATATATATATATATATATATATATATATATATATATATATCCCATTCTTGCCAACCTTGAGACCTCCGATTTCAGGAGGTGGGGGGTGGGGGGCGTGGTCGGCGGTGGGGCGGGGGGCGTGGTTGGGGGCGTGGTTAAGATATAAATAAATAATAAGAAATACTTGACTTTCAGTGAATTCTAGCTATATATATAATATATATATATATATATATATATATAATGTATACATATATATATATATATATAATGTATACATATATATATATGTATATATATATATATATATACCCCGCCTTCCGCCCGATTGTAGCTGAGATAGGCTCCAGCGCCCCCCGCGACCCCAAAGGGAATAAGCGGTAGAAAATGGATATATATATATATATATATATATATATATATATATATAAATAAATAAATGAAATACTTGAATTTCAGTGTTCATTTATTAACACATGTACACACACATAACACTCATCTACTCATTGTTGAGTTAAGGGTTGAATTGTCCATCCTTGTTCTATTCTCTGTCACTATTTCAGAACACACACATTATACAAATATACATTATAAAATAAATAAGAAAACGGGAGCTCTAATTTGGGATCAGAAGTTCCTATATAAAAATTGCGCACTCACGTCGTTGTATTGATTACTGCAGCTGTGCACTGGATTCATTCACAAATACAAACTACAACTCACAAACACTTTAGAGTTAGGCTCCACCATCAGAATGTGTACTTAAACTTATAAAGATCACATGGATATTATTCAGTGAGTTGATTCACCAAAACTAACCTGTTATACAGGAGGAAAAAGCACACAGGACGTTTCAATTGTTCACAGACTGGTCGCGCTCATCAGAATGACAAGACACTTCCGGTCTGCAGGTGATAGCATTCAATTGGGAAGAAACGCCCTACTGCCCCCTACTGACCAATGTGAATACTGATAAATCTATAATGACAGCTCCAAAAATTAATTCAAACCACAAAATAAAATGAATAAATCAACACAAAAACGTGACACATTATGGGTGGGTCACACATGCATGTACAGTAGATGGCAGTATTGTCCTGTTTAAAAGTGTCACAACATTGCTGTTTACGGCAGACGAACTGCTTTACGGGGGACAAAAACTTGACTGCTGTTGTTGTGTGTTGTTACCGCGCTGGGAGGACGTTAATGAAACTGCCTAACAATAAACCCACATAAGAAACCAAGAACTCGCCCTCCATCATTAGCTGTTTATATTGTGGGAAAGCGGACGTGTGAACAGGTTGTCAACACGTCACTCAGGTCCGCATGGAGCTGGAGGGGGCGTGGCCTCCAGGTCCGCCTGAATTTCGGGAGATTTTCGGGAGAAAATTTGTCCCGGGAGGTTTTCGGGAGAGGCGCTGAATTTCGGGAGTCTCCCGGAAAATTCGGGAGGGTTGGCAAGTATGATATATCCATCCATCCATTTTATACACATATATATTTATATATATATATATATATATATATATATATATATATATATATATATATATATATATATATATATATATATATATACAAAGAAGGAAAATAAAAACAACCACGTACACCAGCTGGCATCATCTGCTGAATGACTTTATAATATTTATTACAACTCTGATACTTGAAATAATATATATATATATATATATATATATATGTACCACAAGAATAAAAAAACAATCAGGTGGAAATAAGATCAACTCAAATTATTAAAGCACAACAAGGCAATCTAGATTTTTTAAAGGATTAATTTAAATAAAATAGAAAATAGTAGAAGGGTGACGTGAATGTCAACAGAAAGAAGAGCGGGGGTGTTGGTCAGCATTCAGGCGAAGTACGCGTAGAGGAAGATGTTGACGCTGACCAGCAGGAGGGCGTTGATGCAGCAGAACCTGGACCAGAACACACTCTCTCGGACACTAGGAACTCTGGGATTGGACTGCTGGGAACTCTGAAGTGCTGACATGCACCACCTCACACCCCCACCACACGTCAGCTGACACGCTGGCTCAGAGTCTGCACACACACACATTTAGAGGAAGTTGCTCAATGACTGTGAGCGCGTGTGTGTGTGTGTGTGTGTGTGTGTGTGTGTGTGTGTGTGTTGTATTTCTACCCTTCTTGAGACATGAAGAAGGAAAAGTAGCTTGTATGTAAACTTTTGACCACGACTGTGTGTGTGTGTATATATATATATATATATATATATATATATATATATATATATATATATATATATATATATATATATACATATATATACATATATATATTTATTTATTTATTTATTTATATATATATATATATATATACCGTATTTTCCGCACCATAAGGCGCCCTGGGTTATTAGCCGCACCTTCAATGAACGGCATATTTCAAAACTTTGTCCACCTATAAGACGCCCCGTGTTGTAAGCCGCATCTAACTGCGCTAAAGGAATGTCAAAAAAACAGTCAGATAGGTCAGTCAAACTTTAATAATATATTAAAACCAGCGTGATGTGGGCGCGCATGGAGTCGTATATCAACATGGACGAAGCTGCGTGAAAAAAGCCACCCGGCCTCTTCGCGTAAACTTAAACTTACCTTAACCACTCGCTCATCTTTTCTTCATCCATCCCTTCGAGTTAGCTTTTATGATGACGCCGGCTGGAAAGGTCTCTTTTGGCAAGGTCTTCCTTTTGAATATCACCATGGGTGGAAGTTTCTGGCCATTAGCATGGCAAGCTAGAACCACAGTGAAGGATGACTTCTCATTCCCTGTGGTGCGAATATTCACCGTACGTGCTCCCGTTGTATCCACAGTGCAGTTCACAGGAATATCAGTTGCTGTGAAATAGTAATCCGTGTGCGGATGGAGAGATTGCGTCTTTTCATGAACCGCATCCCTGTCGCTTTGTAGGAGCCATTTTGTGGTCTTTACAGATGTAAACACACAAAGGAAATGATAATATCCGCGCGCTTTTTCTTCTTCTACGCGGGCGGGTGGTTGCTTACAGTAGAAGAAGAAGCGCTTCCTGTTCTATGGGGGCGGGTGCTTACCTTGGCGGTTGCTTGCGTAGAAGAAGAAGCGCTTCCTGTTCTACCGGGAAAAAAGATGGCGGCTGTTTACCGAAGTTGCGAGACCGAAACTTTATGAAAATGAATCTTAATATTTATCCATATATAAAGCGCACCGGGTTATAAGGCGCACTGTCAGCTTTTGAGAAAATTTGTGGTTTTTAGGTGCGCCTTATAGTGTGGAAAATACGGTATATATATATATATATATATATATATATATATATATATATATATATATATATATATATATATATATATATGTATATGTATATGTATATATATATATATATATATATATATATATATATATATATATATATTATAATGTGTGTGTGTGTGTGTGTTTTTTTTACCCAATGCGGCCCCCGGGTCAGTTTGGGGACCCCTTTTTTATAAAGCCAAAATTGGCCTCCATGTTAAGTTTGTATGATGTACAGTAAGTACAGTATAACACTTCATATTGTCTTCAGAGTGGACAAACCTTCACATACGGTATCTTCATATTCACATTGTTTCTTAGGGAGAACCTTGCTTCACTATACAAACTTTTCCATTTACAAACCCTGTGAATGGAAAATGTGGCTTAAAGCGGCGCTCACCTGGAGAACTACGGCGGCTGAAGGAGGACACTTTCTGCAGAGGGATTTCTCTGGCAGGCTCCTCGGTCAGAGTCCACCAGGTCAGGTTCCTCACCTGGGGGAACAGGGAGAGGGTTTCTCTCATCTTCCCAAGTCATCATGTCAATACCACTCCAACATTTGGAGTATTAACAGGAAAAGACCAATGAATTGAACTTTGAGTTCTTTGGAAGTCTTCCAGTGTCAACACTGAGTACTTGTTGTTTCTCATAATGATTGTGAACAATAGGTTAAAAAAAAAAAAATGCAATTCCCCTTTAAGTGCAAGTTGCTACTTGCTGAACTGCATTCCAGCTTTTAGCTCTGGTCAATAACGTTCCAAGCAATGACAGAAAGAATGTCAATGTTGTGGCCAAAAGGAGTTGGGAGTTGGTCTGTGATGTTTCATGAGTAACAATCATGCGATCACTCCTCTTTTGCTGACACAGCAGCATCCAACAACAGAGTTTTGCCATTTTTGAGTGCACTTTTTGGACATACTGCTTGTGAGCCAAGACTCCTGCTTGACATGCAGCTCAGAGTCATGTCAGCAGATCATTGCCAAATGTTGTACTGGACTGTGAGGAACTTCACTCTGCTGGATTGTTGATGTATGGACTTGGATATTGGCTTTTCTAAACTGCTTGATGAATGGACTTGGATATTGGCTTTTCTAAGCTGGGCCACACAGCTGCCAAATGTGTGTGCGTTAGAGATGCGCGGATAGGCAATTATTTCATCCGCAACCGCATCAGAAAGTCGTCAACCATCCGCCATCCACCCGATCTAACATTTGATCAGAACCGCACCCGCCCGCACCCGCCCGTTGTTATATATCTAATATAGACGATTAAGGCTGAAACGACGCGTCGACGTCATCGACGTCATCGGTTACGTAAATACGTCGACGCCGTTTTTGTGCGTCGGCGCGTCGCATATTTACGTCACACTACTGTCATGGCGGAGCGCAAAGCAGACGATGCGAGCGAGGGGAAAAAAGCACGCCAAAAGTCGTCAAAAGTGTCGGAGTATTTCAATAAACGGCCTAATAACGTTGTTGTATGCACACTGTGTCGAGCGGAAATGGCCTATCATAGCAGCCCAACGGCTATGAACGAACATTTGAAAAGAAAACCCCCGACAGCGTTCTTGCCATCACCAAGTAAATCGTCCGCGTGCGTATACGTTGTCATCATTACACAAAAACATGAATGTGTCATTTGTATCTGCGTTGTAAATTCATAAACTAAAGCACCGTTTCGCTCTGAGAGGCGCGTTTGGCGTGCCTGTTCAGTGTTTACAAAGACGCGCTCCTCTTTAACGCTGTGGAGAGGCGGCGGCGGCGAGCGAGCGGCGAGGCGGGGCGCGCCGGGAGCGACGCCTGCAATCATGCCCAGGTGCGCGATCCGAGCGAGCGAGGAAGAGGAGCCGAAAAGCGAGGAGAGAAAAGAGTTGGAAGAGAAAAGACTTTGTGTAAAATTAAAAGATTGTAAACCTGGCAAAGCCGTCTGGCGTTCAGTCTGTCGGTCCTGAAAGAACCCCACGGCACAAGACGTGTCACAAACGCTAACGTTAATTAGTTGTGCAAATACCTTTTACAACATTAACAGTTACATATACTATGTACAAACCAACAATTAACTTTCACTTTAATCATACTATCATCGTTGTGTTATTAAGCAAAATAAGCAATACTTTTACTTTTGTTGAAATGTTTACACTGTACACTTTTTTGTATTGGATGTTTAGCTTATTTTTGCACATTTTAGCAAATAAGCAATACTTTTACTTTTGTTGAAATGTTTACACTTGTTACAGAATATTTCCGTTTTGCACTTTTTTGTATTGGATGTTTATCTTTATTTTTGCACATTTTAAAGCAAAATAAGCAATACTTTTACTTTTGAAATGCTTATACTATTCCAGAATATTAAGATTTGCACTGGATGTTTACTTTTATATTTGCACATTAAAAAGCAAATAAGCTACTTTTAATTTTGTTAAATGTTAAAAGTTTTAAATTTACATTGTTACAGAATATTTTGTCATGTTGTTGTCAATGTTGACTGAGTGGCCATACTTTTTTTTTTGTAAATAAAAGCCATGCCTTTTGAAAAAACTGGCCTACATTTATTTTTTCCTCTTCATTTTAAATAAAAAAAATAATCGGTAAAAGGAAAAATAATCTATAGATTAATCGAAAAAAATAATCTATAGATTAACCGATTAATCGAAAAAAATAATCTATAGATTAATCGATAGAAAAATAATCGTTAGCTGCAGCCCTATAGACGATGCAAGGCATTAGTGAGGTTATAAAGCTTTTGCCTGTTAAAGAAAGGAGACTGATCCAATGCAGCACAGACATTCGCGTGCCACGCTGTCACGACCCAGACGCACACCAGTGCGCAATCAATCATATGGGAGCCGCGCTGAGCGCACCTCCAAGCGCGTCTCGCTGCCGGCGACGGCCGGGTATGGGCCCGACGCTCCAGCGCCATCCATTTTCAGGGCTAGTTGATTCGGCAGGTGGGTTGTTACACACTCCTTAGCGGGTTCCGACTTCCATGGCCACCGTCCTGCTGTCTATATCAACCAGGGTGAGCCCCACCCCTTTCGTGAGCGCACTGCGCGCGGAGTGACCCCTGTTACGCGCCCCCGGCAACAGGGGTGGCGGGCAGGTAAGCTGCTTACCTGCTGCGCGTGACGCCGGCCGCGGCGAAGGCGGACGAGGCGGGGTGTCGGGCCCTTCTCGCGGATCGCCTCAGCTACGGCTCCCGGTGGGGCCCTCTCGGGGGAAGGGGCCTCGGTCCCGGACCCCGGCGAGGCGTCCCTTCTCCGCTCCGTAAAAGTGTCCATCTCTTTTTTTTTTCTTCTTCTGTTGTGGCATATGCTGCAGGTGCCTGCTCGTTTTTCGTATGTGGGTAACAACATTTAACTATGTATATATATTTACCAATTGGTTTAACTGCCACCCGCCTGAATCTATTTAAAATCTAATTTTTTTTTATTTCAACCGCCCGACCCGACCCGCGGATAAAATCTAATTTTTTTTTTATTTCAACCGCCCGATCCGCGGATAATCCGCGGACTCCGCGGTTGTGCCCGCAAACCGCGCATCTCTAGTGTGCGTACCTGCTCGTGGCTGGGCGGCGGCGTCAGCAGCGAGATGGTGGCGACCACGATGGCGGTGAGGCCGCATAGCAGGATGGCGAAGTGGAGGTAGTGCACGTCGCGCAGGACGGCGGGCGCCGAGTCCGGCACGCCGCACCTGGCGGGGGGGAAGGCAAACTCCAGCACCATCCTGCACACCCCCACCACCAGACCCACCATCAGGCCCCAGAATGCACCCTGGCGACAAGAAAACACACAATCATTACCATCTTCATGTAGCAGAGACCAGTGTTTTTCATCCACTGTGCCGCGGCACATTAGTGTGCCGTGAGATGATCTAATTTCACCTATTTGGGTTCAAAATATTTTTTGCAAAGCAGTAATTATAGTCTGCAAATGATGTGTTGTTGTTGAGTGTCGGTGCTGTCTAGAGCTCGGCAGAGTAACCCTGTAATACTCTTCCATATCAGTAGGTGGCAGCAGGTTGCTAATTGCTTTGTAGATGTCGGAAACAGCGGGAGGCATAGTGCAGGTAAAAATGTGTCCAAACAAAAGGTGAGTGCCCCTAAGAAAAGGCATTGAAGCTTAGGGAAGGCTATGCAGAATGAAACTAAAACTGAACTGGTTACAAAGTAAACAAAAACAGAATGCTGGACGACAGCAAAGACTTACTGCGGAGCAAAGATGGTGTCCACAATGAACATCTGAACATCCATCCATCCATCCATTTTCTACCGCTTATTTCCTACGGGGTCGCGGGGGGCGCTGGAGCCTATCTCAGCTACAATCGGGCGGAAGGCGGGGTACACCCTGGACAAGTCGCCGCCTCATCGCAGGGCCAACACAGTTAGACAGACAACATTCAGACTCCCATTCACACACTAGGGCCAGTTTAGTGTTGCCAATCAACTTATCCCCAGGTGCATGTCTTTGGAGGTGGGAGGGGCCTATCCCCAGGTGCATGTCTTTAGAGGTGGGAGGAAGCCGGAGTACCCGGAGGGAACCCACGCAGTCACGGGGGAGAACATGCAAACTCCACACAGAAAGATCCCGAGCCCGGGATTGAACCCAGGACTGCTCAGGACCTTCGTATTGTGAGGCAGACGCATAAACCCACTCTACCACCGTGCTGCCCACATCCGAACATGACATTATTATTATAGAGGTTTATTTGAAATACGGATAGATACAAAAACATAGACATCTGAAACAGTTATCCAATGTATGCATCATAGTGTTTGTAGCCAAAGCTCATTTACAACACTTGACAATCAACAAAGGATGAAAACAACTGAAATATTCTTGATTGCTAAAACAAAGTAGATGCAGGAGGCAGTGTGCAGGTAAACATGTGTCTAATGCTTAAACCAAAAATAAACAAAAGGTGAGTGCCACTAGGAAAAGGCATTGAAGCTTAGGGAAGGCTATGCAGAACGAAACTAAAACTGAACCAGCTGCAAAATAAACAAAAACAGAATGCTGGACGACTTACTGCGGAGCAAAGACGGCGTCCACAAAGTACACCCGAACATAACATGACAATCAACAATGTCCCCACAAAGAAGGATGAAAACAACTGAAATATTCTTGATTGCTAAAAAACAAAGTAGATGCGGGAAATATCGCTCAAAGGAAGACATAAAAACTGCTACAGGAAAATACCAAAAAAAGAGGAAAACACCACCAAAATAGGAGCACAAGACAAGAAGTAAAACACTACACACAGGAAAACAGCAAAAAAGTCCAAATAAATCAGGGTGTGATGTGACAGTACACCTACTTTGAGACAAGAGCTATAGTGATGCATGCTTGGTTATGCTTTAAAGTCATATCCAACGACTTTTTACTGTCAACTGAGTTTTGTTTTTTAATGATGTCTGCTGGTGGTGTGCCTTCGCATTTTTTCAACGCAAAAAATGAGCCTTGGCTCAAAAAAGGTTGAAAAACACTGGCTTAGACTTTAGTCAAGACAGTGCATGCTATGCTGCTTATGTCCCCCAAGTTATACTGTCATGTTGAGTAAAAAAAACTAATTTATGTCTTTGTAAACCTTACAAAATAATTTTTTTTAGTAAAACGCACAAAGACACATTATTCCAGGCATTATTAGACATTTTGCATGTTTGGTTTTAAAGTTGTGTTTGAATAAAAAATTTTTATTTTTTTTTCCGCATTATCTCAGGATTCTAAGAACATTACTGTCATATTGAGTAAAAAAAACCTAATTTATGTCTTTGCAAACGTTACAAAATAAATTTTTTTTAGTAAAACTCACAAAGACACATTATTCCAGGAATTATTAGACATTTTGCATGTTTGGTTTTAAAGTTATGTTTGAATAAATTTGTACTGCTTTTTTCGCATTATCTCAGGATTCTAAGAACATTACTGTTATATTGAGTAAAAAATTAAATTTTGTATTTGCAAACCTTACAAAATATTATGTTTCTTTTAAAACTCACAAAGCTACATTATTCCAGGCATTATTAGACATTTTGCATGTTTGGTTTTAAAGTTATGTTTGAATAAATTTGTTTTGCTTTTTTCGCATTATCTCAGGATTCTAAGAACATTACTGTCATATTGAGTAAAAAATGAAATTTTGTATTTGCGAACCTTACAAATTATTTTGTTTCTTTTAAAACTCACAAAGCTACATTATTCCAGGCATTATTAGACATTTTGCATGTTTGGTTTTAAAGTTATGTTTGAATAACTGTCATAATGCGTTTGACAGTCATACTGTCATATTGAGTAAAAACCCAATTTTGTATTTGCAAACCTTACATAAACATTTGATTCTAGTAAAACTCACATAGATACATTATTTCAGGCATTTTTAGACATATTTTACACATGTTTTGGAGTTATGTCTATATAACTTTCATATTTATTATGACAGTTATACTGTCATATTGAGTAAAACAACTAATGTGTGTCTTTGTAAACCTTACAAAAGAAACATTTTCTAGTAAAACTCACATTGATACATTATTCCAGGCATTATTAGACATTTTGCATGTTTGGTGTAGGAGTTATGTTTAAATAACTGTCATAATGCGTTTGACAGTCATACTGTCATATTGAGTAAAAACCCAATTTTGTATTTGCAAACCTTACAGAAACATTTGATTCTAGTAAAACTCACATAGATACATTATTTCAGGCATTTTTAGACATATTTCATGTTTGGTTTTGGAGTTATGTCTACATAAATTTCATATTTAGTATGACAGTTATACTGTCATATTGAGTAAAACAACTAATGTGTGTCTTTGTAAACCTTACAAAAGAAACATTTTCTAGTAAAACTCACATAGATACATTATTTCAGGCATTTTTAGACATATTTCATGTTTGGTTTTGGAGTTATGTCTATATAACTTTCATATTTAGTATGACAGTTATACTGTCATATTGAGTAAAACAACTAATGTGTGTCTTTGTAAACCTTACAAAAGAAACATTTTCTAGTAAAACTCACATAGATACATTATTTCAGGCATTTTTAGACATATTTCATGTTTGGTTTTGGAGTTATGTCTACATAAATTTCATATTTAGTATGACAGTTATACTGTCATATTGAGTAGAACAACTAATGTGTGTCTTTGTAAACCTTACAAAAGAAACATTTTCTAGCAAAACTCACATAGATACATTATTTCAGGCATTTTAGACATATTTCATGTTTGGTTTTGGAGTTATGTCTATATAACTTTCATATTTAGTATGACAGTTATACTGTCATATTGAGTAAAACAACTAATGTTTGTCTTTGTAAACCTTACAAAAGAAACATTTTCTAGCAAAACTCACATAGATACATTATTTCAGGCATTTTAGACATATTTCATGTTTGGTTTTGGAGTTATGTCTATATAACTTTCATATTTAGTATGACAGTTATACTGTCATATTGAGTAAAACAACTAATGTGTGTCTTTGTAAACCTTACAAAAGAAACATTTTCTAGTAAAACTCACATAGATACACTATTCCAGGCATGGGACACTTGGGGGACATAAGCAGCATAGCATATTTTGTGATATGCGAGTGACCAGTCCAGTCCAGTCCAGAATGAATGACTCTTAATTAACAAGTCAATCCTAAATTTCTCTTCCTGGTCATAATGATTGCAAATATACAAATACAACACTTCATGTTGCATGCTGTTTCTCTGCAGCTGAGAAATGGAGTGTCTTATTCCAAGCGGTGGACAAAGTCCAGGCAGGAAGTTGCAGGTCACACTTGAGGGTGTGTCTTCTCTGGCAGCACTCTCACTTTCCCACCGTGCAGCTTCTGTCACAGAGTTCATGCCCGCAGTTCCTCTTCATGCTTTCAACTCGCTGGAGGAATGCCCCGAGTCTGCTTGGAGGCAGAAAGCCGATAAGTAATGACAACTGGACTGGCTTTAAATGCTCATTTTGGCTTTTTTGTCCTTGTCAAAGTGAATGAGGGAATGCTGGTAACCTTTATTTTGTAGCTCTCTTTTACATATTTTTTTTTAACAAATATTGTGTTTTATATATATATATATATATATATATATATATATATATATATATATATATATACATACCTACTCAGTGGCCTATGGGTAGGTTGTGAGTTCAAACCCCGGCCGAGTCATACCAAAGACTATAAAAATGGGAGCCATTACCTCCCTGCTTGGCACTCAGCATCAAGGGTTGGAATTGGGGGTTAAATCACTAAAAATGATTCTCGGGCGCGGCACCGCTGCTGCCCACTGCTCCCCTCACCTCCCAGGGGGTGAACAAGGGTGGTGGGTCAAATGCAGAGGACAAATTTCACCACACCTAGTGTGTGTGTGACTATCATTGGTACTTTAACTTTATATATATATATATATATATATATATATATATATATATATATATATATATATATATACACATAAATAAATATATATACATATATATATATATATATATACACATAAATAAATATATATACATACATATATATATATATACATAAATATATATACATACATATATATATATATACATAAATAAATATATATACATATATATATATATAAATATATATGTCTATATAAAAATATACATATATATATATATTATATATATATACACATGTATATAATTATATATATACACATATATAAATATATATATACATATATATATATAAATATATATATTTATTTATATATATATGTATATATTTACATATATATATTTATATATATATATGTGTGTGTATATATATATATATGTGTGTGTGTGTATATATATATATATATAATATATATATATATTATATATATATATATACACACACACATATATATATATATACACACACATATATATATATAAATATATACATATAAATATAAATAAATATATATATTTATATATATATATATATATATATGTATATATATATATATTTATATATGTGTATATATATAATTATATACATGTGTATATATATATAATATGTATATATATATATATGTATATATTTATATAGACATATATATTTATATATATATATATATATGTATATATATTTATTTATGTATATATATATATATATATATATATATATATATATATATATATATATATATATATATGTGTGTGTGCGTGTGTATAATATGTAGAAGATTAGGAAGGAAGAGAGCAGTTTGTGGGAGGTTTGCTCCGAAGAGCGTTTGGGACGTAGACATGAGTGGTGGAACATTCACATGAGTTCTTATAACACGTTATTTCATTTATTTATTTTGCAACCTTTTATTTTGACAAATAATGATGACGCCTATCGCTTGTTGATGACTCATTGGTGGGATGAACTGAACTGGGGTGGCAGTGGACACATGTGTGATTTATGAAAGCGGCCAGGGGGGGGAATTTGAAACATTTGGAATTGCAGCGTTCACATTGAGATGAAACAATCCTACACAGGTCACATGTGGACAAACTGGAACCACCGGCAGTGTCAACAAGGCCTAACATTTGCGGAAGTAGTGGATACAATTAAATTGCAACACTACACATATGTTTCATGTATGTCTTTGGTGGGAGGGAATAAGCGGTAGAAAATGGATGGATGGATGTTTCATGTACCCCAAGATTTTTTTGTTCGAATAAAGCCAATAATGCCATTTTTCTGTGGTCCCCTTTATATAGAAAAGTATTGCAAAGGATCAAAATACATTTTGGTACCGGTACCAAAATATTGGTATGGAGACAACACTAGTCTTAATACTGTATAAAACAACTCAGACTGAAACAAGGATAATAAAAATGTTATTAGTCATTAGAGGCTACATACATGTGTCATGTTGACACAGTACTCAACATGGTAGTCCATACCAAATATTGGTATGGAGACAACCTTAGTCGTATTGGTATGGAGACAACCCTAGTCTTATTGGTATGGAGACAACTCTAGTCTTATTGGTATGGAGACAACACTAGTCTTAATACTGTATACAAAAAGCCCAGACTGAAACAAGGATAATAAAATGTTGTTAGTCATTAGAGGCTACATACATATGTCATGTTGACACAGTAATCAACATGGTAGTCCATACCCAATATTGGTATGGAGACAACCCTAGTCTTAATACCGTATACAAAAAGCCCAGACTGAAACAAGGATAATAAAATGTTATTAGTCATTAGAGGCTACATACATGTGTCATGTTGACACAGTAGTCAACATGGTAGTCCATACCAAATATTGGTATGGAGACAACCCTAGTCTTATTGGTATGGAGACAACACTAGTCTTACTGGTATGGAGACAACACTAGTCTTAATACCGTATAAAAAAAACTCAGACTGAAATAAGGATAATACAAATTTTGTTAGTCATTAGAGGCTACATACATGTGTCATGTTGACACAGTAGTCAACATAGTAGTCCATACCAAATATTGGTATGGAGACAACCCTAGTCTTATTGGTATGGAGACAACCCTAATCTTATTGGTATGGAGACAACCCTAGTCTTACTGGTATGGAGACAACCCTAGTCTTAATAATGTATAAAAAAAAACTCAAACTGAAACAAGGATAATAAAATGTTGTTAGTCATTAGAGGCTACATACATGTTGACACAGTAGTCAACATAGTAGTCCATACCAAATATTGGTATGGAGACAACCCTAGTCTTATTGGTATGGAGACAACCTTAGTCTTATTGGTATGGAGACAACCCTAGTCTTATTGGTATGGAGACAACCCTAGCCTTAATAATGTATAAAACAACTCAGACTGAAACAAGGATAATAAAATGTTGTTAGTCATTAGAGGCTACATCCATGTTGACACAGTAGTCAAGTCAGCATGTTTGCTCATGTCCGACCTTTCACCTCCAACCATGAGTCACAGTGAGAAGTGTTTACGTCTGCAAAGACTCCCCGTCAGAACTTCTCATTGAACACGGGGCTAAATGTTGTATAAGTCGAGTCAAGGAGAAAGTAGGACATCAGACTCTGACACACCCTCAAGTTGTGTTACAAAAGAGAGATTTACATGCTAACTCCAAGTTTGCCAGGTTAGCACCTGCAGCTGTTATCTCTCTGGAGTCTGGCCCTATAATATTTTATCTCTCTGGAGTCTGGCCCTATAATCTTTTATCTCTCTGGAGTCTGGCCCTATAATCTGTTTCTACTTGGCGGCAAACACTCAGCCTCAGTGTGTTATCAGACGTCAACATTCACTTTCCTTTGTTTGCACAGGAAAGTGCAGTAAATTAGTGCTGGCAATTCCCACACCAAAGCAATACACTTGATGGTACTCAGGACACACACACACACACACACACACACACACACACACACACACGCCGTTTCTCGGTGATGGTTGAGGAATGTCGGCGCTCAGCTGCATCCCATATGAGGCTAATAAAAGTGCAGGAAGGGGAAGACTTGAGAATGCTCTGCAGGGTTTAGATAGGATCAACTTTGTGATGAACTTTGCTAAGGTGGCCATATAAGAGCACATTGTGTAACACTTGCTGCTCAAGTCTTGATTTTTTTTTTACACTGACCGACAATAATGTGAGGTAGGGCTGCACAAAACAATCCATTCACATCCAAATCGCGTTTTTTTTTTTTTTTTTTTATTGCGATTCTAAATCCATTCATAATTTTCAAAAATCGAATGCAGCTGAGATAGGCTCCAGCAACCCCAAAAGGGACAAGCAATAGATAATGGATGGATTTATTTATATTATTCACATGTGAATAATTCCGTATAATAGACTGTATTTATATTATTCACATGTGAATAATGCTGTATAATAGACTGTATTTATATTATTCACATGTGAATAATGCTGTATAATAGACTGTATTTATATTTTTCACATGTGAATAATGCTGTATAATAGACTGTATTTATATTTTTCACATGTGAATAATGCTGTATAATAGACTGTATTTATATTTTTCACATGTGAATAATAGACTGTATTTATATTATTCACATGTGAATAATGCTGTATAATAGACTGTATTTATGTTATTCACATGTGAATAATGCTGTATAATAGACTATTTATATTTTTCACATGTGAATAATGCTGTATAATAGACTGTATTTATATTTTTCACATGTGAATAATGCTGTATAATAGACTGTATTTATATTTTTCACATGTGAATAATAGACTGTATTTATATTATTCACATGTGAATAATGCTGTATAATAGACTGTATTTATATTATTCACATGTGAATAATGCTGTATAATAGACTGTATTTATATTATTCACATGTGAATAATGCTGTATAATAGACTGTATTTATATTTTTCACATGTGAATAATAGACTGTATTTATATTATTCACATGTGAATAATGCTGTATAATAGACTGTATTTATGTTATTCACATGTGAATAATGCTGTATAATAGACTATTTATATTTTTCACATGTGAATAATGCTGTATAATAGACTGTATTTATATTTTTCACATGTGAATAATAGACTGTATTTATATTATTCACATGTGAATAATGCTGTATAATAGACTGTATTTATGTTATTCACATGTGAATAATGCTGTATAATAGACTGTATTTATATTATTCACATGTGAATAATGCTGTATAATAGACTGTATTTATATTATTTACATGTGAATAATGCTGTATAATAGACTGTATTTATATTATTCACATGTGAATAATGCTGTATAATAGACTGTATTTATATTATTCACATGTGAATAATGCTGTATAATAGACTGTATTTATATTATTCACATGTGAATAATGCTGTATAATAGACTGTATTTATGTTATTCACATGTGAATAATGCTGTATAATAGACTGTATTTATATTTTTCACATGTGAATAATGCTGTATAATAGACTGTATTTATATTTTTCACATGTGAATAATAGACTGTATTTATATTATTCACATGTGAATAATGCTGTATAATAGACTGTATGTATATTATTCACATGTGAATAATGCTGTATAACAGACTGTATTTATATTATTCACATGTGAATAATGCTGTATAATAGACTGTATTTATATTATTCACATGTGAATAATGCTGTATAATAGACTGTATTTATGTTATTCACATGTGAATAATGCTGTATAATAGACTGTATTTATACTATTCACATGTGAATAATGCTGTATAATAGACTGTATTTATATTATTCACATGTGAATAATGCTGTATAATAGACTGTATTTATATTATTAACATGTGAATAATGCTGTATAATAGACTGTATTTATATTATTTACATGTGAATAATGCTGTTTAATAGACTGTATTTATATTATTCACATGTGAATAATGCTGTATAATAGACTGTATTTATATTATTCACATGTGAATAATACTGTATAATAGACTGTATTTATATTATTCACATGTGAATAATGCTGTATAATAGACTGTATTTATATTATTAACATGTGAATAATGCTGTATAATAGACTGTATTTATATTAATAACATGTGAATAATGCTGTATAATAGACTGTATTTATGGTATTCACATGTGAATAATGCTGTATAATAGACTGTATTTATATTATTAACATGTGAATAATGCTGTATAATAGACTGTATTTATATTATTCACATGTGAATAATGCTGTATAATAGACTGTATTCATATTAATAACATGTGAATAATGCTGTATAATAGACTGTATTTATGTTATTAACATGTGAATAATGCTGTATAATAGACTGTATTTATATTATTCACATGTGAATAATGCTGTATAATAGACTGTATTTATGTTATTCACATGTGAATAATGCTGTATAATAGACTGTATTTATATTATTCACATGTGAATAATGCTGTATAATAGACTGTATTTATGTTATTCACATGTGAATAATGCTGTATAATAGACTGTATTTATATTTTTCACATGTGAATAATGCTGTATAATAGACTGTATTTATGTTATTCACATGTGAATAATGCTGTATAATAGACTGTATTTATATTAACATGTGAATAATGCTGTATAATAGACTGTATTATATTATTAACATGTGAATAATGCTGTATAATAGACTGTATTTATTTTATTCACATGTGAATAATGCTGTATAATAGACTGTGTTTATATTATTCACATGTGAATAATGCTGTATAATAGACTGTATTTATATTATTCACATGTGAATAATGTTGTATAATAGACTGTATGTAATTATTCACATGTGAATAATGCTGTATAATAGACTGTATTTATATTATTCACATGTGAATAATGCTGTATAATAGACTGTATTTATATTTTTCACATGTGAATAATGCTGTATAATAGACTGTATTTATATTTTTCACATGTGAATAATAGACTGTATTTATATTATTCACATGTGAATAATGCTGTATAATAGACTGTATGTATATTATTCACATGTGAATAATGCTGTATAACAGACTGTATTTATATTATTCACATGTGAATAATGCTGTATAATAGACTGTATTTATATTATTCACATGTGAATAATGCTGTATAATAGACTGTATTTATGTTATTCACATGTGAATAATGCTGTATAATAGACTGTATTTATACTATTCACATGTGAATAATGCTGTATAATAGACTGTATTTATATTATTCACATGTGAATAATGCTGTATAATAGACTGTATTTATATTATTAACATGTGAATAATGCTGTATAATAGACTGTATTTATATTATTTACATGTGAATAATGCTGTATAATAGACTGTATTTATATTATTCACATGTGAATAATGCTGTATAATAGACTGTATTTATATTATTCACATGTGAATAATGCTGTATAATAGACTGTATTTATATTATTCACATGTGAATAATGCTGTATAATAGACTGTATTTATATTATTAACATGTGAATAATGCTGTATAATAGACTGTATTTATATTAATAACATGTGAATAATGCTGTATAATAGACTGTATTTATGGTATTCACATGTGAATAATGCTGTATAATAGACTGTATTTATATTATTAACATGTGAATAATGCTGTATAATAGACTGTATTTATATTATTCACATGTGAATAATGCTGTATAATAGACTGTATTCATATTAATAACATGTGAATAATGCTGTATAATAGACTGTATTTATGTTATTAACATGTGAATAATGCTGTATAATAGACTGTATTTATATTATTCACATGTGAATAATGCTGTATAATAGACTGTATTTATGTTATTCACATGTGAATAATGCTGTATAATAGACTGTATTTATAATATTCACATGTGAATAATGCTGTATAATAGACTGTATTTATATTATTCACATGTGAATAATGCTGTATAATAGACTGTATTTATATTATTCACATGTGAATAATGCTGTATAATAGACTGTATTTATATTATTCACATGTGAATAATGCTGTATAATAGACTGTATTTATATTATTCACATGTGAATAATGCTGTATAATAGACTGTATTTATATTATTCACACGTGAATAATGCTGTATAATAGACTGTATTTATATTATTCACACGTGAATAATGCTGTATAATAGACTGTATTTATATTATTCACATGTGATTAATGCTGTATAAGAGACTGTATTTATATTATTCACATGTGAATAATGCTGTATAATAGACTATATTATTCAAATGTGAATAATGCTGTATAATAGACTGTATTTATATTATTCACATGTGAATAATGCTGTATAATAGACTGTGTTTATATTATTCACATGTGAATAATGCTGTATAATAGACTGTATTTATATTATTCACATGTGAATAATGCTGTATAATAGATTGTATTTATATTATTCACATGTGAAACCGACACCAGCTGATGACATGGCACCCCAAACCATCACCCAACCATGCAAATTTTGCATTTCCTTTGGAAATCGAGGTCCCAGAGTCTGGGGGAAGACAAGAGAGGCACAGGATCCACGTTGCCTGAAGTCTAGTGTAAAGTTTCCACCATCAGTGATGGTTTGGGGTGCCATGTCATCTGCTGGTGTCGGTCCACTCTGTTTCCTGAGATCCAGGGTCAACGCAGCCGTCTACCAGCAAGTTTTAGAGCACTTCATGCTTCCTGCTGCTGACCTGCTCTATGGAGATGGAGATTTCAAGTTCCAACAGGACTTGGCGCCTGCACACAGCGCAAAATCTACCCGTGCCTGGTTTACGGACCATGGTATTTCTGTTCTAAATTGGCCCGCCAACTCCCCTGACCTTAGCCCCATAGAAAATCTGTGGGGTATTGTGAAAAGGAAGATGCAGAATGCCAGACCCAAAAACGCAGAAGAGTTGAAGGCCACTATCAGAGCAACCTGGGCTCTCATAACACCTGAGCAGTGCCAGAAACTCATCGACTCCATGCCACGCCGCATTAACGCAGTAATTGAGGCAAAAGGAGCTCCAACCAAGTATTGAGTATTGTACATGCTCATATTTTTCATTTTCATACTTTTCAGTTGGCCAACATTTCTAAAAATCCCTTTTTTGTATTAGCCTTAAGTAATATTCTAATTTTGTGACACACGGAATTTTGGATTTTCATTTGTTGCCACTTCAAATCATCAAAATTAAATGAAATAAACATTTGAATGCATCAGTCTGTGTGCAATGAATAAATATAATGTACAAGTTACACCTTTTGAATGCAATTACTGAAATAAATCAAGTTTTTCAAAATATTCTAATTTACTGGCTTTTACCTGTATATTAACCATAAGAACTTTCCACTGCACACACAAATTTTCACAACTGGCCGAACTTTTCTCCCCGCGAGTGCGAATAAAGAAACAAGACATCAAAAACACAAGTCAACGTCCGTGTGGACGTTACAAAAAATGTGTCGGCGCCATACGCATTTAATCTAATGCCCTGCACTACAAAGCATGATGGGAAACATGGTGGTTATGATCTTTTGTGAAGACATGGCAACAGGTAATATTGATGATTAATGGTCCTTCACTTGCCTGCTCGTTGGTCCTCTTCCAGAAGACGGCCAGGGTGAAGACGGCGGTGACGGGCGGGGCCAGGTAGCTGGTCACGGACTGGATGTACACGTAGAGCTGGCCGCTGTTGGCGGACTGTAAGATGGGGATCCAGACCACACTGATCACCACCAGGACCACCGTGGAGATCCTAAACCAAAAACAAGTCACGATGACGTCCGTTCACAGCTGGAGCTCCATCACCTTTACAGGTACACAAACACTGCAATGATGACTACCTCGAATCATCATTATTATATAATAATTGTACATGATATTAGAACATTATATGTATTTACATCCAGGGCCGGCCCGTGGCATAGGCCGTATAGGCAAATGCTAAGGGCGCCGTCCATCAGGGGGCGCCACGCCAGTGCCACAAATGTTGGAGAAAAAAAAAAAAAAAAAAGTTGGTACTATTATTTCTAAATACAAAAAAATAATCCCACGTTAATTAAAATGCAAATTAAAGCCTATTTAATAGAAATATTATTTGTTACAACATTACGCCCCCCCCTCCCCCCCCCGCACGGTGCGCCCCCTCCCTTCCCGTATCATGACTCTTTTTGGACGTCACCACATCAAAAAATCAACACAAGATGCCAAAACTGTCAGGTGCCCAGGGAAGAAAAAAGAGAAAAGAAGAGGAGGAGAAACGAGAAAAGACAGAGGTAGCAGGTAGGTAACGTTAGCCTACATGAAATTATTTGTCTGTTACAGAATGTGATAGTAACCTGGCTTTTTAGCATTAAGCTAATGCTACATGATTCGGCAATTGCTAATCAATAAATAGCTAGTTCTGTTTTAACGTCGGGTTAATATTGTGGAGGGGGCTAAATTGTTATGGAAAATAATAATGTACCGTTAGGTAATTACAGTACTCCCACCTTACATTCCTCAGGGACATTTCTTTCTTTCTTTAGTTTATTTGGAACATGAACACACTTACATCATAATACATCACACAATTTCATATCATTTCATTTTACATCATGCCCGAAAAGGAGTAGGAAGAAGCAAAGCTTATTTAATCCTACCCCTTTCCCACTTCAAAGCGTTTACAAATATATAGAATCATTTACTGACCTTTTTATATAATAAAATAACATCTATGAATTAGTATACAACAGTTTTGTAATATGTAATTAATTAATTAATTCAGTCATTATTAACATACTGAGATGAAGAATATCTTATTTTCAATAAGGTTGAAAGTATTTCTCATAATTCTTCTTCTTTGTACTCTGTAAGCACTATTATTTTGAACAACCTCTTAAACTGGATCATATCAGTACAATTTTTAACTTCTTTACTTAATCCATTCCATCATTTAATTCCACATACTGATATGCTAAAAGTTCTAAGTGTTGTACGTGCATATAAATGTTTGTATTAGATCTTTTAAGCAGGTGTTTTTTGTTTACATTGTTATTGCCTTCTGGTTAGCTAATGTTTGCCCTGCAGGTAATCGTCACTTTTCCACCCCTTTATATATTAGGTATAGTTGTAAGTAAAAAAAAAAGGTCAAAGACAAAGCTATTCGGGTTCTTGTGAGTATATACACTTCACTGCCGATGTGGGGGGGGCGCCACCTAAAATCTTGCCTAGGGCGCCAGATTGGTTAGGGCCGGGCCTGCTGTAAACCAAGGGTGGCCATTACGTGGATGGCGAGCTAGTGGTGGATGGTGGAGGGTGTGTCAGTCAACTGCCAGCAAGCCATTAAAAAAATAGCTTTGCGATCATCAATCTTCACCAAGACGTGACTTTGGTCACTTGATTGACATTCACGGCACCCGAGGGTCTTGTGAGATGACGCTGGCTGCTGCCAGATCATTATTAAGAAAAAACGACCGACAGACTCTCGCTCCGTACCTGCCGTCAAAACTCTAAAGACCACAGTTCCTATTTCACAATAAAAGCGCTGCTTCATCCTGGTTTAATTAAGGCATTAGTTTCATGGACCGGCTTTCCACTCGTGCCAGATAAATACAGCAAAAATAAGTGCGTGAAAACTACAACTCAGTATAATGCTGAATTAGTGGGAGCCATGTGGACTTGTTTCTTTGCAATGAGATGCAGATGGAAATCAGCCTTTGGCTACAATCTGTGACATTTATATTTTCTGTGTTCATTAGCAGAGGTGGGTAGTAACGCGCTACATTTACTCCGTTACATCTACTTGAGTAACTTTTGGGATAAATTGTACTTCTAAGAGTAATTTTAATGCAACATACTTTTAATTTTACTTGAGTATATTTATAGAGAAGGAACGCTACTTTTACTCCGCTACTTTTATCTACATTCAGCTCGCTACTAATTTTTATCGATCTGTTAATGCACGCTTTGTTTGTTTTGGTCTGTCAGACAGACCTTCATAGTGCCTGCCTTACTGGTGACGTTTCACTTCGTTCCACCAATCAGATGCAGTCACTAGTGACGTTGGACCAATCAAACAGAGCCAGGTGGTCACATGACCTGACTTAAACAAGTTGAAAAACTTATTGGGGTGTTACCATTTAGTGGTCAATTGTACGGAATATATACTTCACTGTGCAATCTACTAATAAAAGTTCCAATCAATCAATCAAAAGTGTGAAGGAAAAAAGATACTTTTTTATTTCAACCGTACATCCCGTCAAAAGCCTAAAGACTGACCGCACATGAGGATCTTCCTGTCTTCACAATAAAAGTGCCGCTCCATCGCGCCTGCGCTTTCAAAACAAGAGTCTCCGAAAGCCAACGCAAACAAGCTAGCAAGCTACGGAGTTTGACGCCAATATATTTCTTGTAAAGTGTATAAAAACGAGTTTGGAAGCTGGACAAATAAGATGCCAAAAACCAACCACTTTCATGTGGTATTAGACAGAAAGGAGGAACTTTTCTTCTCCTCCATTTGAAAACGTGGACGTTATCATCACTACTGTCTGATTACAATCAATGCAAGTCATCAGAATCAGGTAATACACCAACTTATATTCTTGTCTTCATGAAAGAAAGGAATCTATATGTTAAACATGCATGTATATTCATTAAAACACCTTTAACATGTAACAAAAACAGCAAAATAAATACATATAAATTATATACTGTATATATCAATGTATATGTATGTATGTATGTATGTATATATATATATATGTATGTATGTATATATATATATATATATGATATGAGTGTGTATGTTACTCATCAGTTACTCAGTACTTGAGTAGTTTTTTCACAACATACTTTTTACTTTTACTCAAGTAAATATTTGGGTGACTACTCCTTACTTTTACTTGAGTAATAAATCTCTAAAGTAACAGTACTCTTGAGTACAATTTCTGGCTACTCTACCCACCTCTGTTCATTAGTGTGCACAAAGTTATACAAATGGCAACTTCCAAAGAGGAGTTGTATTGTACATCTATAAACAAGCTTATTGGTGTGTCTAATGCAGTGTTTTTCAACCACTGTGCCGCGGCACACTAGTGTGCCGTGAGATACAGTCTGGTGTGCCGTGGGAGATGATCTAATTTCACCTATTTGGGTTAAAAATATTTTTTGCAAAGCAGTAATTATAATCTGCAAATAAAGTGCCGTTGTTGAGTGTCGGTGCTGTCTAGAGCTCAGCAGTGTAATACTCTTCCATATCAGTAGGTGGCAGCAGGTAGCTAATTGCTTTGTAGATGTCGGAAACAGCGGGAGGCAGTGTGCAGGTAAAAAGGTATCTATTGCTTAAAGCAAAAATAAACAAAAGGTGAGTGCCCCTAAGAAAAGGCATTGAAGCTTAGGGAAGGCTATGTAGAATGAAACTAAAACTGAACTGGCTACAAAGTAAACAAAAACAGAATGCTGGATGACAGCAAAGACTTACTGTGGAGCAAAGACAGCGTCCACAACGTACATCCGAACATGACATGACAATCAACAATGTCCACACAAAGAAGGATAAAAACAACTGAAATATTCTTGATCCTAACCCTAACCCTAGCCTTCAGAAAAAGGTGTGGCCACCCCTGGTGTAAAACATCATGTCTGAAAGGGGCCCGATTATGCAACAGCAACATTTCTTACCTACTGGTACCTGTTTGTGTATTTGGGATCTGCATAAGTCCTTACACTTAGAATGAAAATGTGAAGGCATGGCGAGGATATTTATCCTTCCTTCATACTTCCACCAAACCAGCCATTTGGAATTTGCACAACCGGTGACATCATCCATACATGCTAGCAATCGACCCGGGGATCTTTGCACCAATCAACCATTTTAAATAACGTACGAGCGTTTGTAGTTTGCTATGTTATGTTATGTCATACCTGCCAACTTTTGAAATCAGAAAAACCTAGTAGCCAGGGTCCAGGGGCCGCAGGCCCCGGTAGATTCAGGACAAAGTCCTGGTGGGGGGTTCAGGCTTCGCCCCCCGATGCAAAATGATTATTAGCATTCAGACAGGTTAAAATGTTGCTAAAACCATCACTTTTCTATCAGTCACAGTGACTTTTCAAAACAAAAATATTACAGCAAAAATCATATGGGTTGATTGACATGTTTATTCTGTAAGCTAACTTCAATAGTTTGAAATTATTTTGACAGTTAATGCCAGTTATCCTGTCAACCTTTCACAAGACTTCAATTTGTTCATTGAAAGTATAAACAGTATAAACACTTTTTACAGTAAACAAATGGTAAAACAGTACTAAACAATTCCATTTAAAAAAAAATTGGTGTCATTATTAACTTTCTGTCCAAGCTTGTATAATCTACTGCCTTGTTCAATTGTAAAAAATATTCTGTGCCTAAAATTCACATTTCTATCACAATTATCATACTGTAAACATGGTAAGCTAACTTCATTAAAATTAATAGTCCTGTCAATAGCATGGAATTACAATTCAAATGTAGTTTTTTTGTAAGCCTTTCAAAAGAATTCAAAATATGAAAAATTAATGAAAATTTATTGAAGCCATCAGACACTTGAAAAGTGGCACATCACATCTCTAATGTAATCATTTGAACTTTTCAACAGAAATAGCACTGCAAAAATATTAAGGACATACTTCTGTATTTTGGTAGTTATGCTGTCAACATTTAACAAGATTTCTTCAACTTGGACTTGAAAGCATAAATAGTATAAACACTTTTAACAGTATGTCGTGCTGTGAAATACAGCCGACAGGATTGCGCACCAAACACGAAGCAAGGCCAAAGCGCATGCATGGTGCAGGAGAACAAAGGACTTCTTTCATTTAAGGTTTGTGATAAACCATCAAACTCATTCGTTAAAAGGACTCTATAGTAATATAAAGCGAATTTTTCTGGACATTATCATGCAAGAAAAGTTTATTTTTGGGACCGCGATCACCGCGTAATGATTTTTAAAGGTTGCATTACAAACATTTAACTGTCCCATGTGATCAGCCAGTGCGATTGGAAGTCCATGCTCAATTATTGCCTCCGTAAATAAAACTTCGGCATTTATCACATCCAAAGAATCTGTTTGGGCGACGAAAAACGTTGAAAGTTTTCCACTTGTATCGCTAGCAACGGCATTAGACTTGTGTTTTTTTGTCCCAACGTGGTCTTTTACATCGCTAATTCCTCCGTGTCCGATCGAAAAATCTTGTCTGCACAAGGTGCAATTCGCGTAGTTTTCACCCTTTTTGGAACGGATAATTATTCCCGGATAGGCTTTTGAATATTCTTCACGGAATGACTGCAGTTTTCTTTTCGGTTTAAGACTCGTTTGCGATTTTTCTCCGGCTGATTCCATGATCGTTCGCTCGTTTGGAAACAATGGCAACAGGTGCCTCGTGCTTGGCAGCGGTGCTATAAATAGCCTCGCGCATGGCATCCGGAATGGCTCGATAGGAAGTTACGGGAAGCAGTGTCGATTGTCATTGTTGTTACGCGATTTTGTGAATAAAACTTAAAAAAAAAAAATTTTTTTTAATTACCGTATTTTCCGCACTATAAGGCGCACCGGATTATTAGCCGCACCTTCTATGAATTACATATTTCATAATTTTGTCCACCAATAAGCCGCCCCGGACTAAAAGCCGCGCCTACGCTGCGCTAAAGTGAATGTCAAAAAAACGCTGCGCTAAAGTGAATGTCAAAAAAACAGTCAGATAGTTCAGTCAAACTTTAATAATATATTGAAAACCAGCGTTCTAACAACTCTGTCCCAAAATGTACAAATGTGCAATCACAAACATAGTAAAATTCAAAATGGTGTAGAGCAATAGCAACATACCGGTAATGTTGCTCGAACGTTAATGTCACAACACACAACACACAAAATAAACATAGCGCTCACTTTCTGAAGTTATTCTTCATTCGTACCGGTAAATCCTTCGAATTCTTCGTCTTCGGTGTCCGAATTGAAAAGTTGCGCTAGCGTGGCTTCCAAAATGGCGGGCTCCGTCTCTTCGAAATCATCGGATTCAGTGTCGCTGTTGTTGTGCAGCAGTTCTGTGAATCCTGCCTTCCGGAAAGCTCGGACCACAGTTGTGACAGAAATATCTGCCCAGGCATTTACGATCCACTGGCAGATGTTGGCGTATGTTGTCCGGCGTTGTCTGCCCGTCTTAGTGAAGGTGTGTTCGCCTTCGGTCATCCATTTTTCCCACGCAGTTCGCAGTCGTGATTTGAATGCCCTGTTGACACCAATATCCAGCGGTTGGAGTTCTTTGGTTAATCCACCCGGAATGACGGCGAGTGTTGTATTTGTGTGCTTCACTTGTTTTTTGACACCATCTGTGATGTGGGCGCGCATAGAGTCATATATCAACATGGACGGAGCAGCGTGAAAAAAGCCACCCGGCCGCTTCGCGTAAACTTCCCTTAACCACTCGCTCATCTTTTCTTCATCCATCCATCCCTTCGAGTTAGCTTTTATGATGACGCCGGCTGGAAAGGTCTCTTTTGGCAAGGTCTTCCTTTTGAATATCACCATGAGTGGAAGTTAGCATGGCAAGCTAGAACCACAGTGAAGGATGACTTCTCATTCCCTGTGGAGCGAATATTCACCGTACGTGCTCCCGTTCCACAGTGCGGTTCAGTTGCTGTGAAATACGGTAGTAATCCGTGTGCGGATGGAGAGATTGCGTCTTTTTATGACCCGGATCGTTTAGTAGGAGCCATTTTGTGGTCTTTACAGATGTAAACAGGAAATGAAACGTACGGTGATATCCGCGCGTTTTTTCTTCTTCTTCCGGGGGCGGGTGAAGCGCTTCCTGTTCTATGGGGGCGGGTGCTTTCCTTGGCGGTTGCTTGCGTAGAAGAAGAAGCGCTTCCTGTTCTACCGGGAAAAAAGATGGCGGCTGTTTACCGAAGTTGCGAGACCGAAACTTTATGAAAATGAATCGTAATAAAGCGCACCGGGTTATAAGGCGCACTGTCAGCTTTTGAGAAAAATTGTGGTTTTTAGGTGCGCCTTATAGTGCGGAAAATACGGTAATGAAAAACCGTATTTTTTATCACTGCAACCCTAACCCGGAATAGGTTGATGAAAACCGTACAAATTACGGGAAAACCGGAGTAGTTGGCATGTATGTTATGTTATTGTTTTATGGCGATTGTGTTTCTGTGTTGGCACTATTTGGACATCCTATCTGCCACTGTCAGAAACCAGAGACCAGTCATAAAAACAATACTAAATGAGATGCTAGCTCCAAAGCTCTATGTACGTTCTGAACAACAGTGGTGTGCTTTTCCAACAATTACATTTTAGACCTCCATCCATCTCCATTCATCCATCTTCTTCCGCTTATCCGAGGTCGGGTCGCGGGGGAAGCAGCTTAAGCAGGGAAGCCCAGACTTCCCTCTCCCCAGCCACTTCGTCCAGCTCCTCCCGGGGGATCCCGAGGCGTTCCCAGGCCAGCCGGGAGAGATAGTCTTCCCAGCGTGTCCTGGGTCTTCCCCGTGGCCTCCTACCGGTCGGACGTGCCCGAAACACCTTCCTAGGGAGGCGTTCGGGTGGCATCCTGACCAGATGCCCGAACCACCTCATCTGGCTCCTCTCCATGTGGAGGAGCAGCGGCTTTACTTTGAGCTCCCCCCGAATGACAGAGCTTCTCACCCTATCTCTAAGGGAGAGCCCCGCCACTCGGCGGAGGAAACTCATTTCGGCCGCTTGTACCCGTGATCTTGTCCTTTTGGTCATGACTCAAAGCTCATGACCATAGGTGAGGATGGGAACGTAGATCGACCGGTAAATCGAGAGCTTTGCCTTCCGGCTCAGCTCCTTCTTCACCACAACGGATCGATACAGCGTCCGCATTACTGAAGACGCCGCACCGATCCGCCTGTCGATCTCACGATCCACTCTTCCCCCACTCGTGAACAAGACTCCGAGGTACTTGAACTCCTCCACTTGGGGCAAGATCTCCTCCCCAACCCGGAGATGGCACTCCACCCTTTTCCGGGAGAGAACCATGGACTCGGACTTGGAGGTGCTGATTCCCATCCCAGTCGCTTCACACTCGGCTGCGAACCGATCCAGTGAGAGCTGAAGATCTTGGCCGGAGGAAGCCATCAGGACCACATCATCTGCAAATAGCAGTGACCTAATCCTGCAGCCACCAAACCAGATCCCCTCAACGCCCTGACTGCGCCTAGAAATTCTGTCCATAAAGGTTATGAACAGAATCGGTGACAAAGGGCAGCCTTGGCGGAGTCCAACCCTCACTGGAAACGTGTCCGACTTACTGCCGGCAATGCGGACCAAGCTCTGACACTGATCATACAGGGAGCGAACTGCCACAATAAGACAGTCCGTTACCCCATACTCTCTGAGCACTCCCCACAGGACTTCCCGGGGTACACGGTCGAATGCCTTCTCCAAGTCCACAAAGCACATGTAGACTGGTTGGGCAAACTCCCATGCACCCTCAAGGACCCTGCCGAGAGTATAGAGCTGGTCCACAGTTCCACGACCAGGACGAAAACCACACTGTTCCTCCTGAATCCGAGGTTCGACTATCCGGCGTAGCCTCCTCTCCAGTACACCTGAATAGACCTTACCGGGAAGGCTGAGGAGTGTGATCCCACGATAGTTGGAACACACCCTCCGGTTCCCCTTCTTAAACAGAGGAACCACCACCCCGGTCTGCCAATCCAGAGGTACCGCCCCCGATGTCCACGCGATGTTGCAGAGTCTTGTCAACCAAGACAGCCCCACAACATCCAGAGCCTTAAGGAACTCCGGGCGGATCTCATCCACCCCCGGGGCCTTGCCACCGAGGAGCTTTTTAACTACCTCGGCAACCTCAGCCCCAGAAATAGGAGAGCCCACCACAGATTCCCCAGGCCCTGCTTCCTTATAGGAAGACGTGCTGGTAGGATTGAGGAGGTCTTCGAAGTATTCTCTCCACCGATCCACAACATCCGCAGTCGAGGTCAGCAGAACACCATCCCCACCATACACGGTGTTGACACTGCACTGCTTCCCCTTCCTGAGGCGGCGGATGGTGGTCCAGAATTGCTTCGAAGCCGTCCAGAAGTCTTTTTCCATGGCCTCCCCGACTGCAAAAGTGGAATGGCCCAAACATCACAGTCGCCTCTATTTTCAGTTGAAACATGCGTGTGTGTGTGCTGGATGTTGTGTAAACGCCACCGCTCCCAACTGGTTTAACACCTGCCCACTAGAAGCAGCTCTCTCTCCGAGGCTCGCGGGCGCTGTTTCTTCCAGATGTCCATGGTGAACAGCGTGGAGCTGCTGTTGAAGATGGAGGTCAGTGATGACATCAGGGCGGCCATCATCACCGCTATCATCAGCCCACGGAGGCCTGACACACACACACACACACACACTGGTTATCATTTGGAATGGGGACAAAGTTTTTGGTCATGACTTGTGGGGACCAGCCTTTCTACAGGATGTGGAGGCATAAAAAAAAAAGGTGTAAAATGTCCACTGGCCAGTTAGCTCATACACGTCTTTAAATCTCTGGATTGATGAAGTAATGTGCAGATCATTCTTACTGGGGACCACATTTAAATAATTTAGCATAATTCACACAGATTTGTACGTGACTACTGAGGACCATTAAAAAAATAAATAAATAAAAATAGTTCAAATTAAATATGACATGATCCTCAGAATACAGCCCTACAGCTGTCCTCTTATAGGAAGTTTCACCACTTAAATGTTCAAGCAAATCCTGCACTTAGACATCTTCAGAATGGATCTGACTATCATTTAAAAAGGTTTCCCTTTAGTGGACCTGTTTTTTTTGTCCCCATGCCGTCAGAGGTCCCCTAAAGGTGACTGTAAACAGAGCCATGTCCCCATTAAGTAAGCATTGCCAGAACACACACACACACACACACACACACACACACACACACACACACACACACACACACACACACACACTTATACACAGAAAACTCAAAGCATACCATGAATTGATTAACGTGGACCCCGACTTACACAAGTGGAAAAACTTATTGGGGTGTTACCATTTAGTGGTCAATTGTACGGAATATGTACTGTACTGTGCAATCTACTAATAAAAGTTTCAATCAATCAATCAAAAAAAAGCATGCTGGACACATTTTGAACATTTTCATTTTCAAAACCAATACAATATATATATATATATATATATATATATATATATATATATATATATATATATATATATATATATATATATATATATATATATATACAGGTAAAAGCCAGTAAATTAGAATATTTTGAAAAACTTGATTTATTTCAGTAATTGCATTCAAAAGGTGTAACTTGTACATTATATTTATTCATTGCACACAGACTGATGCATTCAAATGTTTATTTCATTTAATTTTGATGATTTGAAGTGGCAACAAATGAAAATCCAAAATTCCGTGTGTCACAAAATTAGAATATTACTTAAGGCTAATACAAAAAAGGGATTTTTAGAAATGTTGGCCAACTGAAAAGTATGAAAATGAAAAATATGAGCATGTACAATACTCAATACTTGGTTGGAGCTCCTTTTGCCTCAATTACTGCGTTAATGCGGCGTGGCATGGAGTCGATGAGTTTCTGGCACTGCTCAGGTGTTATGAGAGCCCAGGTTGCTCTGATAGTGGCCTTCAACTCTTCTGCGTTTTTGGGTCTGGCATTCTGCATCTTCCTTTTCACAATACCCCACAGATTTTCTATGGGGCTAAGGTCAGGGGAGTTGGCGGGCCAATTTAGAACAGAAATACCATGGTCCGTAAACCAGGCACGGGTAGATTTTGCGCTGTGTGCAGGCGCCAAGTCCTGTTGGAACTTGAAATCTCCATCTCCATAGAGCAGGTCAGCAGCAGGAAGCATGAAGTGCTCTAAAACTTGCTGGTAGACGGCTGCGTTGACCCTGGATCTCAGGAAACAGAGTGGACCGACACCAGCAGATGACATGGCACCCCAAACCATCACTGATGGTGGAAACTTTACACTAGACTTCAGGCAACGTGGATCCTGTGCCTCTCCTGTCTTCCTCCAGACTCTGGGACCTCGATTTCCAAAGGAAATGCAACATTTGCATGGTTGGGTGATGGTTTGGGGTGCCATGTCATCTGCTGGTGTCGGTCCACTCTGTTTCCTGAGATCCAGGGTCAACGCAGCCGTCTACCAGCAAGTTTTAGAGCACTTCATGCTTCCTGCTGCTGACCTGCTCTATGGAGATGGAGATTTCAAGTTCCAACAGGACTTGGCGCCTGCACACAGCGCAAAATCTACCCGTGCCTGGTTTATGGACCATGGTATTTCTGTTCTAAATTGGCCCGCCAACTCCCCTGACCTTAGCCCCATAGAAAATCTGTGGGGTATTGTGAAAAGGAAGATGCAGAATGCCAGACCCAAAAACGCAGAAGAGTTGAAGGCCACTATCAGAGCAACCTGGGCTCTCATAACACCTGAGCAGTGCCAGAAACTCATGGACTCCATGCCACGCCGCATTAACGCAGTAATTGAGGCAAAAGGAGCTCCAACCAAGTATTGAGTATTGTACATGCTCATATTTTTCATTTTCATACTTTTCAGTTGGCCAACATTTCTAAAAATCCCTTTTTTGTATTAGCCTTAAGTAATATTCTAATTTTGTGACACACGGAATTTTGGATTTTCATTTGTTGCCACTTCAAATCATCAAAATTAAATGAAATAAACATTTGAATGCATCAGTCTGTGTGCAATGAATAAATATAATGTACAAGTTACACCTTTTGAATGCAATTACTGAAATAAATCAAGTTTTTCAAAATATTCTAATTTACTGGCTTTTACCTGTGTATATATATTTATTTTATTTATTTATTTATTTATTTATTTTTTAACCTTTAAACGCCCCTCAAGTTTGGTCTGATGGATGAACATAAAATAAATAAACCTAAAAATAAGTCATTTATTTGTTTTGTTTTATTTTACTTAACGCTGAAAACTCTGCATCCACTTCAGGTCTTTCATAAAGTTGTTGGGGTTTTTTTTTTGTACGTTTTATGCCCTTTTTGCCAAAACCCTGTTTTAATGGCAAAAACACAAAATATGCAATATTTCCCCCCCAAAAAAATATTTTAAAGTGGAATATTTTATGTAAAGTAATTAGAGCCCTAACTAGATCAATAATTAATACCAACATTGAATTTAATTATTTTGTGAGCAATGAATTAATTTTAAAAAGTAGAGTAAATTTTTTTAAATTACTTTTAGCGCTTAACTCTAGAGAAACTTCAGATATATGCCTTCCATTTTACATTCATTTTTCCCCCCAAATTTTTTTCTTTGGTTTCATGCCTTTTTTATTAAAAGAAAGTACTTTTTTTAATATGGCAAACACAAAATAGGCAAAATTTTCTGCAGAATATTTCAAAGTGGACTTTTTGATGGGAAGTCATTTATAAAAACATTGATTTTGATTCCTTATTATTTTTTGAGCAATGAGAACTTAATAGAAAAAAAAAATGCATGGCAGCTTTGTGTTGTTAGAGGCAACATTGCAACTTTTTCTCATTACATTTCACCTGTTTGATCTTTTATTCCACTTTTTTTAATGTTGATTTTTTTTTTTTTTTAAACAGCATTTGCAGAAAGCAAAGTGAGCCGTTAAAAAAAAAACTTGATGCGGGCCACAAATGGCCAGACTTTGAACACCTGTGACGCAACATGAATGCTCCTCTCACCACTTGGCATGAGCTCAATGACCAGCTTGGGGAAGGCGATGTTGGAGCATCCCACCTCGGCTCCACACACTCGCACACACTCCTCTGGGTCCACGCATCCCACCGTGTCTGAAAAGGTGAGGAGGTCAACAGTCAATAGAATTGATGTGCGCTTTGCTCTTTTTTCTAGTCATGAAGAGGTGAAAACAAAAGTGACTGTCAGTACCATTCTTCTTATACCGGCTGATGTATAATCACACCACTTATTGCTTATTTGTGAGAAACTGAAACACATAGACAAGACAGACAAAGAAAGAGAAAGCGGTGTTTTCCTTGTCTGTCATTCGGAAAGGTAAAAATAAAACTGTGGAAGGGTTGGGCATGCGTCACGAATATGTAATAAGTTCTAATTGCAGTCAGGGAACATTGCCAGTGGATATTGTTCTGATCTTGCAGACACAATTCAGGCATACGCAGGACTAGGGTTGTCTCTAGAGATGTCCGATAATATCGGCCTGCCGATATTACCGGCCGATAAATGCTTTAAAATGTAATACTGGAAATTATCGGTGTCTGTTTTTTTATTATCGGTATCATTTTTTTTTTTTTTTTTTTTATTAAATCAACATAAAAAACACAAGATACACTTACAATTAGTGCACCAACCCAAAAAAACTCCCTCCCCCATTTACACTCATTCACACAAAAGGGTTGTTTCTTTTTGTTATTAATATTTTGGTTCCTACATTATATATCAATATCCCATCCATCCATTTTCTACCGCTTATTCCCTTTTGGGGTCGCGGGGGGCGCTGGAGCCTATCTCAGCTACAATTGGGCGGAAGGCGGTGTACACCCTGGACAAGTCGCCACCTCATCGCAGGGCCAACACAGATAGACAGACAACATTCACACTCACATTCACACACTAGGGCCAATTTAGTGTTGCCAATCAACCTATCCCCAGGTGCATGTTTTTGGAAGTGGGAGGAAGCCGGAGTACCCGGAGGGAACCCACGCAGTCACGGGGAGAACATGCAAACTCCACACAGAAAGATCCCGAGCCCGGGATTGAACCCAAGACTACTCAGGACCTTCGTATTGTGAGGCAGTTGCACTAACCCCTCTGATATCAATATCAATATATTTATTTTTTTGCCTGGTTTTGTATTTGTTTTGTATCATCCCGTGAGGCGTATATTACTTTTGTTTTTTTTGTTCGGTTTGTACTTCATGAAATTTTGCACTTGTTGTGTTTTTTTGTGTGTTTTTTTTTTCTCGTTATATTTGGACAGAGGTGGGTAGTAACGCGCTACATTTACTCCGTTACATCTACTTGAGTAACTTTTGGGATAAATTGTACTTCTAAGAGTAGTTTTAATGCAACATACTTTTACTTTTACTTGAGTATATTTATAGGGAAGAAACGCTACTTTTACTACGCTACTTTTATCTACATTCAGCTCGCTACTCGCTACTCATTTTTATCGATCTGTTAATGCACGCTTTGTTTGTTTTGGTCTGTCAGACAGACCTTCATAGTGCCTGCGTTTCAACAAATACAGTCACTGGTGACGTTCACTCCGTTCCACCAATCAGATGCAGTCACTGGTGACGTTGGACCAATCAAACAGAGCCAGGCGGTCACATGACCTGACTTAAACAAGTTGAAAAACTTATTGGGGTGTTACCATTTAGTGGTCAATTGTACGGAATATGTACTGTACTGTGCAATCTACTAATAAAAGTTCCAATCAATCAATCAAAAGTGTGAAGGAAAAAAGACCCTTTTTTATTTCAACCGTACATCCCGTCAAAAGCCTAAAGACTGACTGCACAGTTCCTGTCTTCACAATAAAAGTGCCGCTCCATCGCGCCTGCGCTTTCAAAACAAGAGTCTCCGAAACCAGCGCAAACAAGCTAGCAAGCTACGGAGTTTGCCGCCAATGTATTTCTTGTAAAGTGTATAAAAACGAATATGGAAGCTGGACAAATTAGATGCCAAAAACCAACCACTTTCATGTGGTATTAGACAGAAAGGAGGAACTTTTTTTCTCCTCCATTTGAAAACGTGGACGTTATCATCACTACTGTCTGATTACAATCAATGCAAGTCATCAGAATCAGGTAATACACCAACTTATATTCTTGTCTTCATGAAAGAAAGGAATCTATATGTGTTAAACATGCATGTATATTCATTAAAACACCTTTAACATGTAAACAAAAACGGCAAAATAAATAAATATAAATTATATACTGTATGTATATATATATATATATATATATATATATATAAATGTGTGTGTATATGTATATATATATATAAATGTGTGTATATATATATATATATATATGTGTGTGTATATATATATGTGTGTATGTATATATATATGTATATATATGTGTGTGTGTGTATATATATATATATACATAGATGATATGTGTGTGTATGTTACTCATCAGTTACTCAGTACTTGAGTAGTTTTTTCACAACATACTTTTTACTTTTACTCAAGTAAATATTTGGGTGACTACTCCTTACTTTTACTTGAGTAATAAATCTCTAAAGTAACAGTACTCTTACTTGAGTACAATTTCTGGCTACTCTACCCACCTCTGTATTTGGATGTAATTGTTGGTTTATATGATATCATTAAGTAAGACTACGTATTATGTTGAAGGGGGCAGGAAAATATAAGGTTTTTCTTCATCCTGCTCCTTCTCAGGCATTGGTGTGTAAATGTATAATTGAATAATTGTGGTAATCGATCAAAGATGCACATCAATGAAGGAGATAAATAAAAATGAATGAATATATATCAATACATTATTGTGCGTGCTGCTGGTCCACTAATAGTACTAACCAGGGCCGGCCCGTGGCATAGGCCGTATAGGCAAATGCTAAGGGCGCCGTCCATCAGGGGGCGCCACGCCAGTTCCACAAATGTTGGAGGAAAAAAAAAAAAAAAAAAAAAAAGTTGGTACTATTATTTCTAAATACAAAAAATAATCCCACGTTAATTAAAATGCAAAGTAAAGCCTATTTAATAGAAATATTATTTGATTACAACATTACGCACCCCCCCCCCCCCCCGCCCCGCCCTCCCGCACGGTGCGCCCCCTCCCTTCCCGTATCATGACTCTTTTTGGACGTCACCACATCAAAAAATCAACACAAGATGTCAAAACGGCCAAAACTGTCAGGTGCCCAGGGAAGAAAAAAGAGAAAAGAAGAGGAGGAGAAACGAGAAAAGACAGAGGTAGCAGGTAGGTAACGTTAGCCTACATGAAATTATTTGTCTGTTACAGAATGTGATAGTAACCTGGCTTTTTAGCATTAAGCTAATGCTACATGATTCGGCAATTGCTAATCAATAAATAGCTAGTTCTGTTTTAACGTCGGGTTAATATTGTGGAGGGGGCTAAATTGTTATGGAAAATAATAATGTAACGTTAGGTAATTACAGTACTCCCACCTTACATTCCTCAGGGACATTTGTATTAGATCTTTTAAGCAGGTGTTTTTTGTTTACATTGTTATTGCCTTCTGGTTAGCTAATGTTTGCCCTGCAGGTAATAGTCACTTTTCCACCCCTTTATATATTAGGTATAGTTGTAAGTAAAAAAAAAAAAAAGTAAAAGACAAAGCTATTCGGTTTCTTGTGAGTATATACACTTCACTGCCGATGTGGGGGGGCGCCACCTAAAATCTTGCCTAGGGCGCCAGATTGGTTAGGGCCGGGCCTGGTACTAACCTTTAACAGTTAATTTTACTCATTTTCATTAATTACTAGTTTCTGTGTAACTGTTTTTATATTGTTTTACTTTCTTTTTTATTCAATAACTTTTTTTACATTTATTTATCTTATTTTTTATTTTATTTTTAAAAAGGACCTTATCTGCACCATACCAGGTTGTCCAAATTGGGCATAATAATGTGTTAATTCCACGACTGTATATATCGGTATCGGTGATTAAGAGTTGGACAATATCGGATATTGGCCAAAAAAAAGCCGTTATCGGACATCCCTAGTTGTCTCCATACCAATATTTTGGTACTGGTACCAAAATGTACACCCTAATGTATTTTTCTTTAAACATTTTTGTCCAAAGTAAAAGTAATCAGGAAGAGAAGATACAATCTGTTTATTAAAGGCTCGAACATTTAAATTAAAAAACAAGTTTGTGTGCCTTTCCAGAAAAAGAGGGCGGGGTCTAAGCTCCCTGACCGGCGGACACTCCGCCTCTCAGTCGCCCGGTAACCAAGCTTCCGTTGGCGGATTCCAGGGTGTCAGCCGGCACCTCCACGCCAGATTCACGGACCGGACAAAGGACGCTTTTGTCATTCCGACTAAAGGAGATAAAAAAGCAGCGAGTGAACTCCGTGGGGTCGTCGAGGCGTTTTGTGCCACGTCGACGTTCGAAACTTTTGTGTCCTTCCTGGAAGTCATCAGCCGGGCGAGAAGCGGCGGACTGACTCGGAGTTTCAACACGTGTCCGCGGAAGAGGATTCGTGACTTGACGTGAACCCGGCCGCCCCCCGTCTTCTCCCGCAGGTGAAGGCGTGTCTGTGGGCGGGGAGGGGAGCTTTGTTCTCCGCAAACACCTCCACTTTGTTGCGGGAAAGCCGACATTCTCCTTCTTCGCTGGACTTTATTCCCCTCAAATGAGAGCCTCCAGAGCGGGGGATCTACTTTCCTCTTCCGGTCGGCCATGAAAGCGGGCTAGTTTTTTTTTTTAAAGTTTGGTGTTTTTCAGGGGCTAAACTCTTCCTTAAAGACATGGCGTTGTCTCAGATCCAGTGTCTGGACGAGCACCACGTCAACTGGCGTGTGAGCGAGAGCAAGCCGGAGTTCTTCTACAGCGAGGAGCAGCGGCGCGCCCTGGAGGCTCTCATCGGCCAGGGCCGTGCTGCGTTCACGGACTTCATCCGCGAGAACGCCATCCGGGACTTCTTGTCGGAGCCCGAGCAGGAGCGCATCGGCCGCACGGCGGAGGCGTACCGGCCCGGGCACGAGCACTACCCGAGGCCGGAGACCCCCGGCCACGCCGGGAACACCACCCCGGGCTCCGGGGAAGATGGCGGGGGGGACGGCGAGGTGTCACTCCAGTACTGGCCGGACCGCTCCGAGGGCTCCGTGGCGGAGCTGGACCTCGGCTGGCCGGAAGCCATCTCCTACCGCGGGGTCACGCGCGTCAACGTGTACACGCAGCCCCCCGCCTACGCGCACGCGCACATCAAGGAAGTCGTGCGCAAGAGCATCGCTTCTGCGCAGAAGGTAAGCGAGCGTGACGTCATGACATGTTCACAAACAACAAGTTATTTGAACTCATGCTCTGTGGTTTTGCTCGATTATGTTGTTTAATCGTGTCATTTAACAAGATAAACTAATTAACTCAAGGAAGTTTGCATCCTTAAGGGGGCGGCATGGCGTAGTGGGTAGAGCAACCGTGCCAGAAACCTGAGGGTTGCAGGTTCGCTCCCCACCTCTTACCATCCAAAAATCGCTGCCGTTGTGTCCTTGGGCGGGACACTTCACCCTTTGCCCCCGGTGCCACTCACACCGGTGAATTGAATGAGGTGGTGGTCGGAGGGGCCGTTGGCGCAAATTGCAGCCACGCTTCTGTCAGTCTACCCCAGGGCAGCTGTGGCTATGAAAGTAGCTTACCACCACCAGGTGTGAACGAATGATGGGTTCTACATGTAAAGCGACTTTGGGTACTTAGAAAAGCGCTATATAAATCCCAGTTATTATTATTATTATTATTATTATCCTGTAATTATCAAATTCGGTGCAAAAGTTCCCAGTCTGTGGAACGCTCTCCCTGACCACCTGAGGGCACCACAGACTGTGGATGCTTTTAAAAAAAGGCTTAAACCCCCCCCTTTTTTTCTTTTTTTTTTACTTTTTTTATTTTTTTTTAACTTTTTTTTTTTTTAGATATATGCAGGGGCGTCACTAGCTTTTAAGGACAGGGGGGGGGCTTTGCCCCCAGGAGATGCACAGGATGCGAGCGAATGTTACGCACAAGCACAAAACTTCACAAACGGCTAACAAAGACTTGCTGAGGTGTATACATGAGAAATTTGCTAAAAAGCTAGCACGCTAAATTATAATGATAACAATTGTGTCGCGGGCGGTTTAAAATTAGCATGTTAATGTTGGCATGCTAAAATGCTAACTGTATCATGCGTTGAGTAGCAAAATATATCACTCTGTTGTGTGTACCTGAACAATTTGTTTAAAATGCTAGCATGGTAACATTAGCATGGTGATATATAGGGGTGTAACGGTACGTGTATTTGTATTGAATCGTTTCGGTACGGGGGTTCCGGTTCGGTTCGGAGGTGTACCGAACGAGTTTCCACACGAACATATTAAGTAGTGTAACGCACGTTGTGTAAACAATGCACACCGAGGCACAACACACGGCATGCTAGCAGCTAACGGGCTAGGATAGACTGACCATACGTCCTCTTTTCACCGGACATGTCCTCTTTTGCGGAGCTGTCAGGGCGGAGTTTCTTAAATGCCTCAAATGTCCGGCATTTTGAGTTAGGGTTGCGTGTATTTTCAATGTACGTTCAGGGTTAAGAAGGGGTTAAAAACAAAACAAATTGTGAGGGAGGGGCAGAGACAGAGAGAGAGAGAGAGAGTTATGATAAACGCTTTTTATCCATAGATTTATCACATTTAATTTTTTATTATCTATAGCAGGGGTGTCAAAAGTGTGCCCCGGAGGCCATTTGCGGCCCACAGCTAATGTTTTAAAGGCCCACGGCACATTCTAAAAATACTATTAAAATCAACAAAAACCTAACAAAAGTGAAATAAAAAAAGCTTAAAGGTTAAATGTAATTTAGAAAAAGTTGCAATGTTGACTAATAAAACAAAGCTGTTTTTTTTTCTTTCAAACTGTCATTGCTCAAAACATAATATTGAATCAAAATCAATGTTATTATGAATTATTGACCTATCCAAGGTTCCCATTACTTCACATCAAATATTACACTAAGAACAATATTTTTGGTGGAAGATTTTGCAAATTTGGTGAATAAATAACCCAAAAATTTATATTTTGTTGTTTTCTTACTGTACCGAAAATTAACCATATATTTTCTTTTTATGTATTTATTCATTTTACATTTTATATTAAATGTCTTGGTTTTTCCTCCCTCTGAAAATCCTATTAAATGTTAAACAAGCCATCCTATAATAATAAAACAGCTATTAATGTAACAATACAATAAAACAAATATATTTAATGATGTTTTTTTCATTATTTTAACAATAGGCTTATGTATATTACTTTATATAGATTCGACAAGAAACACAAAACTTAAAAAATAAATTATTTACAATTGCACACGCAAGGTTTTGTGCAGCTTCACTCATTGTAAAGGAAGATAATGTGCTTCGTACACCTGCAGGACCGCAAGCAAGGTCGCAGAGAAAATGCGGGCTGGAATTTGAGTGATGTGGGCATTTTCTATATGAACAAGTGGAATGGATTGGATACCGACGCACGAAAGGAGCTCTCTACCTTACGCTACGAAGTGAGGGGAAACTGAGTGAATAATAACAGGTTATATGATTATTTATTTAAACTCATATTTGGGCCACTTTATAATGAATATGTCGGCATTTATTTGTAAAAAACAAACAAAAAAACACCAAATTATTTAGGGGGGCTTAAGAATATTTTAGGGGGGCTTGAGCCCCCCTAAAATAGGCCTAACAACGCCAATGGATATATGCATACTAGTTTTAGCTATTTGGCTGTTGTAGTTTTTATATTTATTTATTTTTTATTTTATTTTGTTATACACTGTAGCACTTTGAGGTTGTTTACTCAATGTAAAGTGCTTTTTACAAAAAAAATTAGGGATGTCCGATAAAGGCTTTTTGCCGATATTCCGATATTGTCCAACTCTTAATTACCGATACCGATATCAACCGATACTGCTATATATACAGTCGTGGAATTAACACATTATTATGCCTAATTTGGACAACTAGGTATGGTGAAGATAAGGTCCTTTTTAGAAAAAATAATAAAATAAGATAAGATAAATAAATTAAAAACATTTTCTTGAATAAAAAAAGAAAGTAGAACAATATATAAACAGTTACAAAGAAACTAGTAATGAATGAAAATGAAGTGTTAAAGGTTAGTACTATTAGTGGAGCAGCAGCACGCATAATCATGTGTGCTTACGGACTGTATCCCTTGCAGACTGTATTGATATATATTGATATATAATGTAGGAACCACAATATTAATAACAGAAAGAAACAACCCTTTTGTGTGAATGAGTGTGAATGGGGGAAGGAGGTTACTACCGTATTTTCCGCACTATTAGCCGCACCTAAAAACCACAAATTTACTCAAAAGCTGACAGTGCGGCTTATAACCCGGTGCGCTTTATATATGGATTAATATTAAGATTCATTTTCATAAAGTTTCGGTCTCGCAACTACGGTAAACAGCCGCCATCTTTTTTCCCCGTAGAAGAGGAAGTGCTTCTTCTTCTACGCAAGCAACCGCCAAGGTAAGCACCCGCCCCCATAGAACAGGAAGCGCTTCTTCTTCTACTGTAAGCAACCACCCGCCCGCGTAGAAGAAGAAGAAGCGCGCGGATATTACGTTTCATTTCCTTTGTGTGTTTACATCTGTAAAGACCACAAAATGGCTCCAACTAAGCGACAGGTTTCCGGTTCATGAAAAGACGCAATCTCTCCATCCGCACACGGACTATTTCACAGCAACTGCCTAAAGACTTTCAAGAAAAGCTGGCTACTTTCCGTGCATATTGTAAAAACAAGATAGCTGAAAAAAAGATCCGGCCAGAGAACATTATCAACATGGACGAGGTTCCACTGACTTTTGATATTCCTGTGAACCGCACTGTGGATACAACGGGAGCACGTACGGTGAATATTCGCACCACAGGGAATGAGAAGTCATCCTTCACTGTGGTTCTAGCTTGCCATGCTAATGGCCAGAAACTTCCACCCATGGTGATATTCAAAAGGAAGACCTTGCCAAAAGAGACCTTTCCAGCCGGCGTCATCATAAAAGCTAACTCGAAGGGATGGATGGATGAAGAAAAGATGAGCGAGTGGTTAAGGGAAGTTTACGCGAAGAGGCCGGGTGGCTTTTTTCACGCAGCTCCGTCCATGTTGATATACGACTCCATGCGCGCCCACATCACGCTGGTTTTTAATATATTATTAAAGTTTGACTGACCTATCTGACTGTTTTTTTGACATTCCTTTAGCGCAGTTAGATGCGGCTTATAACACGGGGCGGCTTATAGGTGGACAAAGTTTTGAAATATGCCGTTCATTGAAGGCGCGGCTTATAACCCAGGGCGGCTTATGGTGCGGAAAATACGGTAATTGTAAGTGTATCTTGTGTTTTTTATGTTGATTTAATTAAAAAAAAAATATATAAAAAAAACAAAACGATACCGACTAATAAAAAACTGATACCGATAATTTCCGATATTACATTTTAAAGCATCGGCAGGCCGATATTATCGGACATCTCTAAATAAAATCTATTATTATTATTATAAAAGTTGCATCATAATGAGAGGCGTTTCTAGAGATTTGCCACTTTCCTATAACTCACTGAATTATGGGGGTTGAAAGGGACAAGCGGTAGTAAATGGAAGGACGGAATTTGTGTCTTAATTACTTAAGCTTTATTTTACACTGAATTTATGTAACTTTTTTTTTTGGCATTTGAACTTAAACTGTTTTTTTTTTTGCTGACAATGAAATTGAATACAACCTTTTTAAGCAAAATGTGTGTTTAAAATGTCAGTTTGTCCAAATAGTGTTTAAACGTTCAGCTTGTAAAGATTCAGTGTCAAAAAAATCCAGTGCAGTAAAATTCAGTGCATAAATATTTTTGCTTCAAAACTCAACACCCACCAGGTAAGCAAGCGTGACATCATGACATGTTCACAAACAACAAGTTATTTGAACTCATGCTCTGTAGTTTTGCTCAATTACTGTATGTTGTTTATGTGTTTAATCGTGTCATTTAACTAGAAAAACTAATTAACTGAAGGGAGTTTGCATCCTGTAATTATCAAATTCGGTGCAAAAGTTGCATCATAATGAGAGGCGTTTCTAAAGATTTGCCACTTTCCTATAACTCACTGAATTATGGGGGTTAAAGGGGACAAGCGGTAGTAAATGGATGGACGGAATTTGTGTCTTAATTACTTCAGCTTTATTTTACACTGAATTTATGTAACTTTTTTTTTTTGCATTTGAACTTTAACTGTTTTTTTTTTGCTGACAATGAAATTGAATACAAGTTTTTTAAGCAAAATGTGTGTGTTTAAAATGTCAGTTTGTCCAAATACAGTGTTTAAACGTTCAGCCTGTAAAGATTCAGTGTCAAAAAAATCCAGTGCAGTAAAATTCAGTGCATAAATATTTTTGCTTCAAAACTCAGGACCCACCAGGTAAGCAAGCGTGACATCATGACATGTTCACAAACAACAAGTTATTTGAACTCATGCTCTGTAGTTTTGCTCAATTACTGTATGTTGTTTATGTGTTTAATCGTGTCATTTAACAAGAAAAACTAATTAACTGAAGGGAGTTTGCATCCTGTAATTATCAAATTCGGTGCAAAAGTTGCATCATAATGAGAGGCGTTTCTAAAGATTTGCCACTTTCCTATAACTCACTGAATTATGGGGGTTAAAAGGGACAAGCAGTAGTAAATGGATGGACGGAATTTGTGTCTTAATTACTTAAGCTTTATTTGACACTGAATTTATGTAACTTTTTTTTTTTGCATTTGAACTTTAACTGTTTTTTTTGCTGACAATTAAATTGAATACAACTTTTTTCAGCAAAATGTGTGTGCTTTAAAATGTCAGTTTGTCCAAATAGAGTGTTTAAATGTTTAGCCTGTAAAGATTCAGTGTCAAAAAAATCCATCCATCCATCCATCCATCTTCTTCCGCTTATCCGAGGTCGGGTCGCGGGGGCAGCAGCTTAAGCAGGGAAGCCCAGACTTCCCTCTCCCCAGCCACTTCGTCCAGCTCCTCCCGGGGGATCCCGAGGCGTTCCCAGGCCAGCCGGGAGAGATAGTCTTCCCAGCGTGTCCTGGGTCTTCCCCGTGGACTCCTACCGGTCGGACGTGCCCGAAACACCTTCCTAGGGAGGCGTTCGGGTGGCATCCTGACCAGATGCCCGAACCACCTCATCTGGCTCCTCTCCATGTGGAGGAGCAGCGGCTTTACTTTGAGCTCCCCCCGGATGACAGAGCTTCTCACCCTATCTCTAAGGGAGAGCCCCGCCACTCGGCGGAGGAAACTCATTTGGGCCGCTTGTACCCGTGATCTTGTCCTTTCGGTCATGACCCAAAGCTCATGACCATAGGTGAGGATGGGAACGTAGATCGACCGGTAAATCGAGAGCTTTGCCTTCCGGCTCAGCTCCTTCTTCACCACAACGGATCGATACAGCGTCCGCATTACTGAAGACGCCGCACCGATCCGCCTGTCGATCTCACCATCCACTCTTCCCTCACTCGTGAACAAGACTCCGAGGTACTTGAACTCCTCCACTTGGGGCAAGATCTCCTCCCCAACCCGGAGATGGCACTCCACCCTTTTCCGGGCGAGAACCATGGACTCGGACTTGGAGGTGCTGATTCCCATCCCAGTCGCTTCACACTCGGCTGCGAACCGATCCAGTGAGAGCTGAAGATCTTGGCCGGAGGAAGCCATCAGGACCACATCATCTGCAAATAGCAGTGACCTAATCCTGCAGCCACCAAACCAGATCCCCTCAACGCCCTGACTGCGCCTAGAAATTCTGTCCATAAAAGTTATGAACAGAATGGGTGACAAAGGGCAGCCTTGGCGGAGTCCAACCCTCACTGGAAACGTGTCCGACTTACTGCCGGCAATGCGGACCAAGCTCTGACACTGATCATACAGGGAGCGGACTGCCACAATAAGACAGTCCGATACCCCATACTCTCTGAGCACTCCCCACAGGACTTCCCGGGGTACACGGTCGAATGCCTTCTCCAAGTCCACAAAGCACATGTAGACTGGTTGGGCAAACTCCCATGCACCCTCAAGGACCCTGCCGAGAGTATAGAGCTGGTCCACAGTTCCACGACCAGGACGAAAACCACACTGTTCCTCCTGAATCCGAGGTTCGACTATCCGGCGTAGCCTCCTCTCCAGTACACCTGAATAGACCTTACCGGGAAGGCTGAGGAGTGTGATCCCACGATAGTTGGAACACACCCTCCGGTTCCCCTTCTTAAAGAGAGGAACCACCACCCCGGTCTGCCAATCCAGAGGTACCGCCCCCGATGTCCACGCGATGTTGCAGAGTCTTGTCAACCAAGACAGCCCCACAACATCCAGAGCCTTAAGGAACTCCGGGCGGATCTCATCCACCCCCGGGGCCTTGCCACCGAGGAGCTTTTTAACTACCTCGGCAACCTCAGCCCCAGAAATAGGAGAGTCCACCACAGATTTCCCAGGCCCTGCTTCCTTATAGGAAGACGTGCTGGTAGGATTGAGGAGGTCTTCGAAGCATTCCCTCCACCGATCCACAACATCCGCAGTCGAGGTCAGCAGAGCACCATCCTCACCATACACGGTGTTGACACTGCACTGCTTCCCCTTCCTGAGGCGGCGGATGGTGGTCCAGAATTGCTTCGAAGTCGTCCGGAAGTCTTTTTCCATGGCCTCCCCGAACTCCTCCCATGTCCGAGTTTTTGCCTCCGCGACCGCTGAGGCCGCACACCGCTTGGCCTGTCGGTACCTGTCTGCTGCCTCAGGAGTCCCATGAGCCAAAAGAACCCGATAGGACTCCTTCTTCAGCTTGACGGCATCCCTCACCGCCGGCGTCCACCAACGGGTTCTAGGATTACCGCCACGACAGGCACCAACTACCTTGCGGCCACAGCTCCAATCGGCCGCCTCGACAATAGAGGTACGGAACATTGTCCAGTGCAGTAAAATTCAGCGCAGATGTATTTTTGCTTCAAAACTCAAGACCCACTTTCAGTAAATTAAGACTGAAGCAATCGATCCTGCCTCAGAACAAGTCAATGATGTTTCATGTTTGAAGTCACTTAAGATTTATGCACTGTATTTTTTTACACTGAACATTTTTGCACACATTTTTTTTTTACATGGAATTATTACACACTGAATTTTTAAACACACATTTTGCTCACAATTGTTTATGCAATGAAAATTTCAGCATAATTTTGATGTAAAAAAAAAAAAAAAAAATCAGTTCACAAAATTCAAACGCAAAAAATTCAGTTACGTACATAAATTTGGTATGCAAAAAAAAAAAAACTTTTGAAATGAGCCACTAATCTCTATGCCGAAGTTATCGACATATTTGAAACCATTGTCAGTACGTTTCAGTGCACTTCAGTGTCAATAAAAACTGAGGATAGAGGTGTATATTGTGTGTCATCCAGTTTAAAAAAAGCATATTTATGGTTAGTATTCGTGAAATTGCAAAACATATACACCTTTTTAGTTAATTTGACAGGTATACACTTAGATGTACACCCACTAAATTAGCAAAAAAAGGAAGCATGCTTATGTTAGCATACTAAAATGCTAACTGCAACATGCGTTAAATAACAAAATATATAACTCTGAGGTGTAACTTTGCAAATACCAAAATATGACTGAGGTGTAACCTTAAAAAATTAGCTTTAAAAAGTTAGCATGCTAACAGGTATATGATTAGTCAAGTAACAAAATGTTTGACGCTGAGGCGTTTCATTGTGCATTCAATGACATTTTCAGCATCATTTTGATGTAAAAAAAAAAAATCAGTGCAAAAAATTCATTTAATTAGATATGCCAAAAAAAAACCTTGCGAAATAAGACACAAATGAATTTCTATGCCGAAGTTATCGACATATTTGAAACCATTCTCAGTACAGTTCAGTGCACTTCAGTGTCAATAAAAAGGGAGGATAGAGGTGTATATTGTGTTCATGTGTTCATAATGTTGTGATTTGATGCCTTTATGTATTCTCCGTAAGTTAAAGGTGTCCAAAAATGTATTTGTTATACGTTACATTTTGTAAACGTGGGGCAAAACCAATCCCCTGTAGACACGCTAAGACGTTATATATGTATTAGTTCTGTCCAATTAATAAATATTTTAATCAGATATGATCACAGTTTTCAATTTACATTAATCATGGTTATTACTTGCCTGCATAATTTAAATTAACTTAAAAAAACAAGTATATTTTGACACAAATGCTGTTTTATTGCCAGAATGTCATACATGATTTTTTTTTTTTCTATATCATTGGGTATATATCATTATTAGTATACTTCATTGGTGTCAGCTAGGGCTGCAGCTAACGATTATTTTTCTATCGATTAATCTATAGATTATTTTTTCGATTAATCGGTTAATCTATAGATTATTTTTTCGATTAATCTATAGATTATTTTTCCTTTTACCGATTTTTTTTAAATTTAAAATGAAGAGGAAAAAATAAATGTAGGCCAGTTTTTTCAAAAGGCATGGCTTTTATTTACAAAAAAAAAAGTACCGTATGGCCACTCAGTCAACATTGACAACAACATGACAAAATATTCTGTAACAATGTAAACATTTAAAACTTTTAACATTTAACAAAATTAAAAGTAGCTTATTTGCTTTTTAATGTGCAAATATAAAAGTAAACATCCAGTGCAAATCTTAATATTCTGGAATAGTTTAAGCATTTCAAAAGTAAAAGTATTGCTTATTTTGCTTTAAAATGTGCAAAAATAAAGATAAACATCCAATACAAAAAAGTGCAAAACGGAAATATTCTGTAACAAGTGTAAACATTTCAACAAAAGTAAAAGTATTGCTTATTTGCTAAAATGTGCAAAAATAAAGCTAAACATCCAATACAAAAAAGTGTACAGTGTAAACATTTCAACAAAAGTAAAAGTATTGCTTATTTTGCTTAATAACACAACAATGATAGTATGATTAAAGTGAAAGTTAATTGTTGGTTTGTACATAGTATATGTAACTGTTAATGTTGTAAAAGGTATTTGCACAACTAATTAACGTTAGCGTTTGTGACACGTCTTGTGCCGTGGGGTTCTTTCAGGACCGACAGACTGAACGCCAGACGGCTTTGCCAGGTTTACAATCTTTTAATTTTACACAAAGTCTTTTCTCTTCCAACTGCGCGGATCGCGCACCTGGGCACGATTGCGGCGTCGCTCCCGGCGCGCCCCGCCTCGCCGCTCGCTCGCCGCCGCCGCCTCTCCACAGCGTTAAAGAGGAGCGCGTCTTTGTAAACACTGAACAGGCACGCCAAACGCGCCTCTCAGAGCGAAACGGTGCTTTAGTTTATGGATTTACAACGCAGATACAAATGACACATTCATGTTTTTGTGTAATAATGACAACGTATACGCACGCGGACGATTGACTTGTTGATGGTGATGGCAAGAACGCTGTCGGGGGTTTTCTTTTCAAATGTTCGTTCATAGCCGTTGTGCTGCTATGATAGGCCATTTCCGCTCGACACAGTGTGCATACAACAACATTATTAGGCCGTTTATTGAAATACTCCCACACTTTTGACGACTTTTGGCGTGCTTTTTTCCCCTCGCTCGCATCGTCTGCTTTGCGCTCCGCCATGACAGTAAAGTAGTGTGACGTAAATATGCGACGCGCCGACGCACAAAAACGGCGTCGACGTATTTACGTAACCGATGACGCGTCGTTTCAGCCTTAGTGTCAGCATTTCAAGTTTTGCATTTTGAAATCTTTTTTTTTTTAGTTTTCTTGTTTCTTCTAGTAGAGATCTACCCATATGTTTTTTTTCCAGGGCTGATACCGATACCGATCATTAGTAGCCAATGAGGCCGATAACTGATATTTGGAGCCAATATCCATTTGCAGTAAAATGTATTCAAACATGAATAGTACATGTCAGTAAACAGTTGGACAAGGCTTTAAGTTTTTTTTTTTTTGTTGTTGTTTTAAATATTTCTTAGGAAACGTCAGACCAGTAGTGACATAATGTTTTATGCAGCGCTAATTTTGTGGTTAAATTAGCAGCAAAACAAATCAGATAATTTCCCAAACACATTTGTATTTTAAAATATGAAAATTGGTAAAAATATGGGATTTCTCTCCATCACAATAACTCACCATCTACTCAATGTTACACAATTTCATAACAGCTAATGGGTTTAATACATCGTAAAGTTTCCTCGCAAGGAACCCTGAATTATTGCAATCTAACATTTAAATAAAAACAATTCTGGGCTCCTTCACGTAGTTTATAGTTGACACATTTTTCAAGATGATTGACAGAATGTATTAGAACGTGTGAGCTGCTCTGGCGGAGATATTTTTTCTGTCGTCTTCGCCATCGAGTTGCAATTTGATTGAATGACGGATCATGAAACTGGTGGCGCTCCTTTAAGTATTTCATCAAATATAATTGACAAATAAGTCAATTTTTGATCTGCTCTTCAGGGTCTAACCACTATGGTCAACTCGTTAAGTTTCTTCAACTTTAGAAACCAAGAAGTATTTATAGTCTAGTCGTGGTTGACTTCAGGTCTGCAGTTTTCTCCAGTCAATACTGAGTTTGCCTAACGAGGTCATATCTGTCTGTCATCAGTGGGACTGTCTTGGACCGATCCTTCGGAGGCGTTTTTGCATCACGTGCGTCTCTCGCACATGCACACACATGCCGAGGCATTCACAAAACAAGACCGACGAGGAAACGCCCTTTGCTAACTTCAACAACAAATACGTGACATCGTTAAATGTCACACGATAGAACAGGGGTGTCCAACCTTTTCCCACTCGGGGCCATGGACTGGATAAGTCAAAGGATGTGGTGGCCATTTTGGTGGTTTTCACCTTCCAAACCAGTACAAAATATAGTTTTGTTTGTTTAAATAACTAGAAAATGCAATTTTGGTAAATTTAATTTGAATGCTAAATAGCCAAAGCCGAACTGAAAGGCTAGCAGTTAGCACGCTGGCCAGATAGCGTCGTTGAGTTTGAGCAAAATGAGTTTAAAAAAAGCTAACATGAGCATGCTTATGGTTAGCATTAGTGAAATTGCAAAATATATACACCTTTTTAGTTAATTTGACAGGTATACACTTGGATGTACACCCGCTGAATTAGCTAAAAAAAGATAGCATGCTAAAATGCTAACTGTAACATGCATTAAGTACCAAAATATATAACTCTGAGGTGTGCACCTGAACATTTTGTTTTAAATGCTAGCATCATGGTAACTTTGCAAGTACCAAAATATGACTGAGGTGTAACCCTACAAAATTAGCTTAGAAAAGTTAGCATGCTAACAGGTATATGATTCGTCATGTAACAAAATGTTTGACGCTGAGGCGTGTACATGAGAAATTAGCAAAAAAAGCTACAATGCTAATATTAGAATGTTAACAATTATACTGCAGGCCATTAAAAGATAGCATGCTAAATGTAAAATGCCTTAAGTACCAAAATATATCACTCTGAGGTGTGTACCTGAAAAATGTGTTTGAAATGCTAGCATCGTGGTAAATTTAGCATGCATCAAGTGCCAAAACGTGACTGAAGTGTAAACCTACAAAATTAGCGTTGAAAAAGTATCATTCGTCAAGTAACAAAGTATTTGACGCTGAGGTGTATACATGAGAAATTTGCTAAAAAGCTAGCACGCTAGATTATAATGATAACAATTGTGTCGCGGGCGGTTTAAAATTAGCATGTTAATGTTGGCATGCTAAAATGCTAACTGTATCATGCGTTGAGTAGCAAAATATATCACTCTGTTGTGTGTACCTGAACAATTTGTTTAAAATGCTAGCATGATAACATTAGCATGGTGATATATAGGGGTGTAACGGTACGTGTATTTGTATTGAACCGTTTCGGTACGGGGGGTTCGGTTCGGAGGTGTACCGAACGAGTTTCCACACGGACATATTAAGTAGCGTAATGCACAACACATGGCATGCTAGCAGCTAACGGGCTAGGATAGACTGACCATACGTCCTCTTTTCACCGGACATGTCCTCTTTTGCGGAGCTGTCAGGGCGGAGTTTCTTAAATGCCTCAAATGTCCGGCATTTTGAGTTAGGGTTGCGTGTATTTTCAATGTACGTTCAGGGTTAAGAAGGGGTTAAAAACAAAACAAATTAGCAGCATTGGTGAGGGAGGGGCAGAGAGAGAGAGAGAGAGAGAGTTATGATAAACGCGCATGCGTCACCAGGCTCTGCTTTTTATCCATAGATTTATCACATTTAATTTTCTATTATCTATAGCAGAGGTGTCAAAAGTGTTCTAAAAATACTATTAAATTGACAAAAACATAACAAAAGTTAAATAAAAAATTTAGAAAAAGTTGCAATGTTGACTAATAAAACAAAGCTGTTTTTTTTTCTTTCAAACTGTCATTGCTCAAAACATAATATTGAATCAAAATCAATGTTATTATGAATTATTGACCTATCCAAGGTTCCCATTACTTCACATCAAATATTACACTAAGAAAAATATTTTTGGTGGAAGATTTTGCAAATTTGGTGAATAAATAACCCAAAAATGTATATTTTGTTGTTTTCTTACTGTACCGAAAATGAACCGAACCGTATTGAGAAATGAGCAAAAAAGTTAGCATGCTAATATTAGAGCCGTTAAAAAATGAGCTACGATATAGGTCAGCCAGAAAAATCATTGCGGACTTCTTAACTGTTGGAAGTGTGACTAAAACTGCGCCATACCTGCCAACTTTTGAAATCAGAAAAACCTAGTAGCCAGGGTCCAGGGGCCGCAGGCCCCGGTAGGTCCAGGACAAAGTCCTGGTGGGGGGGTTCAGGCTTCGCCCCCCGACGCAAAATGATTATTAGCATTCAGACAGGTTAAAATGTTGCTAAAACTATCACTTTTCTATCAGTCACAGTGACTTTTCAAAACAAAAATATTACAGCAAAAATCATATGGGTTGATTGACATGTTTATTCTGTAAGCTAACTTCAATAGTTTGAAATTATTTTGACAGTTAATGCCAGTTATCCTGTCAACCTTTCACAAGACTTCAATTTGTTCATTGAAAGTATAAACACTTTTTACAGTAAACAAATGGTAAAACAGTACTAAACAATTCCATAAAAAAAAAAATTGGTGTCATTATTAACTTTCTGTCCAAGCTTGTATAATCTACTGCCTTGTTCAATTGTAAAAAATATTCTGTGCCTAAAATTCACATTTCTATCACAATTATCATACTGTAAACATGGTAAGCTAACTTCATTAAAATTAATAGTCCTGCCAATAGCATGGAATTACAATTCAAATGTAGTTTTTTTGTAAGCCTTTCAAAAGAATTCAAAATATGAAAAATTAATTTAAGCCATCAGACACTTGAAAAGTGGCACATCACATCTCTAATGTAATCATTTGAACTTTTCAACAGAAATAGCACTGCAAAAATATTAAGGACATACTTCTGTATTTTGGTAGTTATGCTGTCAACATTTAACAAGATTTCTTCAACTTGGACTTGAAAGCATAAATAGTATAAACACTTTTAACAGTATGTCGTGCTGTGAAATACAGCCGACAGGATTGCGCACCAAACACGAAGCAAGGCCAAAGCGCATGCACGTGCAGGAGAACAAAGGACTTCTTTCATTTAAGGTTTGTGATAAACCATCAAACTCATTCGTTAAAAGGACTCTATAGTAATATAAAGCGAATTTTTCTGGACATTATCATGCAAGAAAAGTTTATTTTTGGGACCGCGATCACCGCGTAATGATTTTTAAAGGTTGCATTACAAACATTTAACTGTCCCATGTGATCAGCCAGTGCGATTGGAAGTCCATGCTCAATTATTGCCTCCGTAAATAAAACTTCGGCATTTATCACATCCAAAGAATCTGTTTGGGCGACGAAAAACGTTGAAAGTTTTCCACTTGTATCGCTAGCAACGGCATTAGACTTGTGTTTTTTTGTCCCAACGTGGTCTTTTACATCGCTAATTCCTCCGTGTCCGATCGAAAAATCTTGTCTGCACAAGGTGCAATTCGCGTAGTTTTCACCCTTTTTGGAACGGATAATTATTCCCGGATAGGCTTTTGAATATTCTTCACGGAATGACTGCAGTTTTCTTTTCGGTTTAAGACTCGTTTGCGATTTTTCTCCGGCTGATTCCATGATCGTTCGCTCGTTTGGAAACAATTAAGGCTGAAACGACGCGTCGACGTAGTCGACGTCATCGGTTACGTAAATACGTCGACGCCGTTTTTGTGCGTCGGCGCGTCGCATATTTACGTCACACTACTTTACTGTCATGGCGGAGCGCAAAGCAGACGATGCGAGCGAGGGGAAAAAAGCACGCCAAAAGTCGTCAAAAGTGTCCGAGTATTTCAATAAACGGCCTAATAATGTTGTTGTATGCACACTGTGTCGAGCGGAAATGGCCTATCATAGCAGCACAACGGCTATGAACGAACATTTGAAAAGAAAACCCCCGACAGCGTTCTTGCCATCACCATCAACAAGTCAATCGTCCGCGTGCGTATACGTTGTCATTATTACACAAAAACATGAATGTGTCATTTGTATCTGCGTTGTAAATTCATAAACTAAAGCACCGTTTCGCTCTGAGAGGCGCGTTTGGCGTGTTATTAAGCAAAATAAGCAATACTTTTACTTTTGTTGAAATGTTTACACTGTACACTTTTTTGTATTGGATGTTTAGCTTTATTTTTGCACATTTTAGAAAATAAGCAATACTTTTACTTTTGTTGAAATGTTTACACTTGTTACAGAATATTTCCGTTTTGCACTTTTTTGTATTGGATGTTTATCTTTATTTTTGCACATTTTAAAGCAAAATAAGCAATACTTTTACTTTTGTAATGCTTATACTATTCCAGAATATTAAGATTTGCACTGGATGTTTACTTTTATATTTGCACATTAAAAAGCAAAGAAGCTACTTTTAATTTTGTTAAATGTTAAAAGTTTTAAATGTTTACATTGTTACAGAATATTTTGTCATGTTGTTGTCAATGTTGACTGAGTGGCCATACTTTTTTTTTTGTAAATAAAAGCCATGCCTTTTGAAAAAACTGGCCTACATTTATTTTTTCCTCTTCATTTTAAATTTAAAAAAAAATCGGTAAAAGGAAAAATAATCTATAGATTAATCGAAAAAATAATCTATAGATTAACCGATTAATCGAAAAAAATAATCTATAGATTAATCGATAGAAAAATAATCGTTAGCTGCAGCCCTAGAAACAATGGCAACTGGTGCCTCGTGCTTGGCAGCGGTGCTATAAATAGCCTCGCTCATGGCATCCGGAATGGCTCGATAGGAAGTTACGGGAAGCAGTGTCGATTGTCATTGTTACGCGATTTCGTGAATAAAACTTTAAAAAAAAAAAAAAAATTTAATTAATGAAAAACCGTATTTTTTATCACTGCAACCGTAACCCGGAATAGGTTGATGAAAACCGTACTAATTACGGGAAAACCGGAGTAGTTGGCAGGTATGCTGCGCATATTTCTTCAGCGTATGCAAAAGTTAGCCTCTGTTAACGCCACTTGTGTCCCGTCCAACGTGTGTGTGTGTGTGTGTGTGTGCAGGTGATCGCCGTAGTGATGGACGCCTTCACCGACGTGGACATATTCCGAGACCTGCTGGACGCGGCCTACAGACGGAAAGTTCCGGTGTACATAATCATCGACATCGCTGCAGTCCCCTGCTTCCTCTCCATGTGCGGCAGAGCCGATATGCACCGCGGTCACCTAAAGGTACGTGCAGATAAACAAGATGGTGTTTTCATGGCTACCTTTTCCACTGCGATACAATCTAAAACTGGCCTGGGCAATTATTGTGACTCGGGGGGAGCTAAATGTAGAGGAAAAAAATGTGTCTGGGGGGCCTGTATATCTATTTTTAGGAACACTAATACAAAACCTCACAATAATGTCTGATTGAATGCTGAGACCGCCTTTAAAAAACGGAATGGAATTTAATTTTTTTTTACTGAATGAGACACCCAGAATGTACATGAAAATAAAGAATGTTACAATATTTACTATGAAGGATAAAACACTGAATATTGACAACATATGAACGTCACACCCCCTCTCCATCCACATACCGTATTTTCCGCACTATTAGCCGCACCTAAAAACCACAAATTTACTCAAAAGCTGACAGTGCGGCTTATAACCCGGTGCGCTTTATATATGGATTAATATTAAGATTCATTTTCATAAAGTTTCGGTCTCGCAACTACGGTAAACAGCCGCCATCTTTTTTCCCCGTAGAAGAGGAAGTGCTTCTTCTTCTACGCAAGCAACCGCCAAGGTAAGCACCCGCCCCCATAGAACAGGAAGCGCTTCTTCTTCTACTGTAAGCAACCACCCGCCCGCGTAGAAGAAGAAGAAAAAGCGCGCGGATATTACGTTTCATTTCCTTTGTGTGTTTACATCTGTAAAGACCACAAAATGGCTCCTACTAAGCGACAGGTTTCCGGTTCATGAAAAGACGCAATCTCTCCATCCGCACACGGACTACTATTTCACAGCAACTGCCTAAAGACTTTCAAGAAAAGCTGGCTACTTTCCGTGCATATTGTAAAAACAAGATAGCTGAAAAAAAGATCCGGCCAGAGAACATTATCAACATGGACGAGGTTCCACTGACTTTTGATATTCCTGTGAACCGCACTGTGGATACAACGGGAGCACGTACGGTGAATATTCGCACCACAGGGAATGAGAAGTCATCCTTCACTGTGGTTCTAGCTTGCCATGCTAATGGCCAGAAACTTCCACCCATGGTGATATTCAAAAGGAAGACCTTGCCAAAAGAGACCTTTCCAGCCGGCGTCATCATAAAAGCTAACTCGAAGGGATGGATGGATGAAGAAAAGATGAGCGAGTGGTTAAGGTAAGTTTACGCGAAGAGGCCGGGTGGCTTTTTTCACGCAGCTCCGTCCATGTTGATATACGACTCCATGCGCGCCCACATCACGCTGGTTTTTAATATATTATTAAAGTTTGACTGACCTATCTGACTGTTTTTTTGACATTCCCTTTAGCGCAGTTAGATGCGGCTTATAACACGGGGCGGCTTATAGGTGGACAAAGTTTTGAAATATGCCGTTCATTGAAGGCGCGGCTTATAACCCAGGGCGGCTTATGGTGCGGAAAATACGGTACAAAACCTCACAATAATATCTGATTGAATGCTAAGACCGCCTTTAAAAAACGGAATGGAATTAAAAAAAATTTTACTGAATGAGACACCCAGAATGTACATGAAAATAAAGAATGTTACAATATTAACTATGAAGGATAAAACACTGAATATTGGCAACATATGAACGTCACACCCCCTCTCCATCCACATATTTTACAATCAAGCGAAACGCAACAAAAATGCAACAAACACAGCGAAATATGAACGCGAAGGGTCAAAATTAATTCTCTAGCTGTCATGTCTGTGTAATCATGTTTTGTTTAGTTATAGGACTCTTTAGTTTCTGTCTTTTCACTCCCTTGTCTTGTTTCCATGATTACCCCATTAGTTTCACCTGTTCCACGTTTGGACTCATTGTGCACTCTTGATTGTCACCATAGCAACCCATTAGTTTTCACCTGTCACGTCACGCACCTGTTTCACGTCTTGAGTCACGCACCTGCTTTCACTAATCATGTCCATAGTATTTAAGTTCATTCTTTTCAGTTTGTCGTTCTGACGACCTCACCACATTTATGCTCTGTCCATGCCTGGCACTTCTTCCCATGTCCATTCTTCATGCAACTATTTTTTGTCCAAGCCAAGTAAGTTTTTGTTCCATGTTTATAGTCTTTTTGTTTTTTCATAGTTTGTTCTACGCCATTGTCCGTGCTTTTCATTTGTACTTTTTTGCTATAGTCTTTTGGTTTCATAGTTTATTCTCCGTCACTGTGCGCGCTTTCATTTATTCCTTGTTTTTTTTGATAATAATAAATAAATCATGTACCTTCATTCCCGTCTCGCCCGAGCCAACTTTCCGTTGCATCCCGGAAAAGCACACACCCAAGACCAAGTCATGACACTAGCGGGTGACTTTTCAAATGATGCCACAAATTAGCAGTGGTGCTACTTTTTGTAGCAACGCTTTTGCCGCATACTTGACATATTACGGTTGTCTGTTTAACATCTTCCCGCTTGAAGCCAAACCAGATGATGGACAACGTGCTGTTTTTCTGGGGAATTAATTCTTCTTCCTTCATTTGTGTCAGAATAATTGTATCTAAGTTATCACAAAACTTTGTGTTGCCATGAGTTCCCGGCGAGAGGATAAAAAGCTGTCTTTGATCTTACCAAGCAAAAGGCTTGTAAAACTCCACTGCGTAGGATGGGGAGCGACATGAGGGTGTCGGTTTCTTTGATGTATTGTAATCCACAGGAAGATTTTGTCTTGACCCGAAATCTACAAAGCGGAGAGGAGATCCATAGTGGATCTACAAACCCTGTTTCCATATGAGTTGGGAAATTGTGTTAGATATAAATATAAACAGAATACAATGATTTGCAAATCCTTTTCAAGCCATATTCAGTTGAATATGCTACAAAGACAACATATTTGATGTTCTAACTGATAAACATTTTTTTTTTGGCAAATAATCATTAACTTAGAATTTCATGGCTGCAACACGTGCCAAAGTAGTTGGGAAAGGGCATGTTCACCACTGTGTTACATGGCCTTTTCTTTTAACAACACTCAATAAACGATTGGGAACTGAGGAAACTAATTGTTGAAGCTTTGATAGTGGAATTCTTTCCCATTCTTGTTTTATGTAGAGCTTCAGTCGTTCAACAGCGGGGTCTCCGCTGTCGTATTTTAGGCTTCATAATGCGCCACACATTTTCAATGGGAGACAGGTCTGGACTGCAGGCGGGCCAGGAAAGTACCCGCACTCTTTTTTTACGAAGCCACGCTGTTGTAACACGTGCTGAATGTGGCTTGGCATTGTCTTGCTGAAATAAGCAGGGGCGTCCATGAAAAAGACGGTGCATAGATGGCAGCATATGTTGTTCCAAAACCTGTATTTGATGCCAGCAACACGTGACAAAGAAGTTGGGAAAGGAGGCAATAAATACTGATAAAGTTGAGGAAATGCTCATCAAACACTTATTTGGAACATCCCACAGGTGTGCAGGCTAATTGGGAACAGGTGGGTGCCATGATTGGGTATAAAAACAAGCTTCCCAAAAAATGCTCAGTCTTTCACAAGAAAGGATGGGGCGAGGTACACCCCTTTGTCCACAACTGCGTGAGCAAATAGTCAAACAGTTTAAGAACAACGTTTCTCAAAGTGCAATTGCAAGAAATGTAGGGATTTCAACATCTACGCTCCATAATATCATCAAAAGGTTCAGAGAATCTGGAGAAATCACTCCACGTAAGCGGCATGGCCGGAAACCAACATTGAATGACCGCGACCTTCGATCCCTCAGACGGCACTGTATCAAAAACCGACATCAATCTCTAAAGGATATCACCACATGGGCTCAGGAACACTTCAGAAAACCACTGTCACTAAATACAGTTGGTCGCTACATCTGTAAGTGCAAGTTAAAGCTCTACTATGCAAGGCGAAAGCCATTTATCAACAACACCCAGAAACGCCGCCGGCTTCTCTGGGCCCGAGATCATCTAAGATGGACTCATGCAAAGTGGAAAAGTGTTCTGTGGTCTGACGAGTCCACATTTCAAATTGTTTTTGGAAATATTCGACATCGTTTCATCCGGACCAAAGGGGAAGCGAACCATCCAGACTGTTATCGACGCAAAGTTCAAAAGTCAGCATGTGTGATGGTATGGGGGTGCATTAGTGCCCAAGGCATGGGTAACTTACACATCTGTGAAGGCACCATTAATGCTGAAAGGTACATACAGGTTTTGGAACAACATATGCCGCCATCTAAGCGCTGTCTTTTTCATGGACGCCCCTGCTTATTTCAGCAAGACAATGCCAAGCCACATTCAGCATGTGTTAGAACAGCGTGGCTTCGTAAAAAAAGAGTGCGGGTACTTTCCTGGCCCGCCTGCAGTCCAGACCTGTCTCCCATCGAAAATGTGTGGCGCATTATAAAGCGTAAAATACGACAGCGGAGACCCCCGGACTGTTGAACGACTGAAGCTCTACATAAAACAAGAATGGCAAAGAATTCCACTTTCAAAGCTTCAATAATTAGTTTCCTCAGTTCCCAATAGTTTACTGAGTGTTGTTAAAAGAAAAGGTGATGTAACACAGTGGTGAACATGCCCTTTCCCAACTACTTTGGCACGTGTTGCAGCCATGAAATTCTAAGTTAATTATTATTTGCAAAAAAAAATAAAAGTTTATGAGTTTGAACATCAAATATGTTGTCTTTGTAGCATATTCAACTGAATATGGCTTGAAAAGGATTTGCAAATCATTGTATTCCGTTTATATTTACATCTAACACAATTTCCCAACTCATATGGAAACGGGGTTTGTAACATAATAGTGAGAGTCCAGTCCATAGTGGATCTAACATAATAGTGTGAGTCCAGTCCATAGTGGATCTAACATAATAGTGTGAGAGTCCAGTCCATAGTGGATCTAACATAATAGTGTGAGTCCAGTCCATAGTGGATCTAACATAATAGTGTGAGAGTCCAGTCCATAGTGGATCTAACATAATAGTGAGAGTCCAGTCCATAGTGGATCTAACATAATAGTGAGAGTCCAGTCCATATGGGTCTACATAATAGTGAGAGTCCAGTCCATAGTGGATCTAACATAATAGTGTGAGAGTCCAGTCCATAGTGGATCTAACATAATAGTGTGAGAGTCCAGTCCATAGTGGATCTAACATAATAGTGTGAGAGTCCAGTCCATAGTGGATCTAACATAATAGTGAGAGTCCAGTCCATAGTGGATCTAACATAATAGTGTGAAAGTCCAGTCCATAGTGGATCTAACATAATAGTGTGAGAGTCCAGTCCATAGTGGATCTAACATAATAGTGAGAGTCCAGTCCATAGTGGATCTAACATAATAGTGTGAAAGTCCAGTCAATAGTGGATCTAACATAATAGTGTGAGAGTCCAGTCCATAGTGGATCTAACATAATAGTGAGAGTCCAGTCCATAGTGGATCTAACATAATAGTGTGAGAGTCCAGTCCATAGTGGATCTAACATAATAGTGTGAGAGTCCAGTCCATAGTGGATCTAACATAATAGTGAGAGTCCAGTCCATAGTGGATCTAACATAATAGTGAGAGTCCAGTCCATAGTGGATCTAACATAATAGTGAGAGTCCAGTCCATATGGGTCTACATAATAGTGAGAGTCCAGTCCATAGTGGATCTAACATAATAGTGTGAGAGTCCAGTCCATAGTGGATCTAACATAATAGTGTGAGAGTCCAGTCCATAGTGGATCTAACATAATAGTGAGAGTCCAGTCCATAGTGGATCTAACATAATAGTGAGAGTCCAGTCCATAGTGGATCTAACATAATAGTGAGAGTCCAGTCCATAGTGGATCTAACATAATAGTGAGAGTCCAGTCCATAGTGGATCGAACATAATAGTGTGAGAGTCCAGTCCATAGTGGATCTAACATAATAGTGAGAGTCCAGTCCATAGTGGATCCAACATAATAGTGTGAGAGTCCAGTCCATAGTGGATCTATAACATAATAGTGTGAGAGTCCAGTCCATAGTGGATCTAACATAATAGTGAGAGTCCAGTCCATAGTGGATCTAACATAATAGTGTGAGAGTCCAGTCCATAGTGGATCTAACATAATAGTGAGAGTCCAGTCCATAGTGGATCTAACATAATAGTGAGAGTCCAGTCCATATCATGCAAAAGTGCAGATTCCAATCATTGAAATACTTAGTATAGTTGAAGACTTACGCTAATTAGTCAACATCACTGCACATCATAATGGCAGCTACACTTTCCATCTTAAAGATCTGAAAATATTTGGAAATGTCCAGCGGGCCAGATTGTAAAGATCAACGGGCCGCATGTGGCCCCCAGGCCTAAATTTGCCCAGGTCTGATCTAAAATGTCGGCGAGCCGCAGACATGACTGTGTGATACAGGTCTTCACTTGAAGGCGCTGATAACGTGCAGGCAGAAGCTCGTCCGTCGCTATAGGCTGAGTTCCTTTGTGATTCACTGCCTCTCCAAGCCAAACTGGTCCGGGCGGTAACAAAAAAACACTTAAAGACTTCTGCAAATATCGTACACATTCCCGGCCCCGGGCCATTGGAACCAACAGTGGCTGCACACACACACTCCCTCACACCTGCTCTCTTTTCATCTCTATTCTGCCATTATTATCGCTCTTTTACAACCTCGGTCACCATTTATAACCTCTGCAACAATTTCCCCCCTGAATCTCTGGAGGTAACTTAACATAGAGCGTGATACCACACCCTTTTATCGCAGGGCGTGTCACCCACACACAAAAGTTACACGTCGAGTGCATGGATAATCTGAGGCTGTAAACCAGACCAGATTAAAATGATACAATTCATACATTTTTCAAACTGAGTCTCACTGACTTTGGCTCATTTTCTGTGAAGAACATATATCAGAATCAATCAATCAATTCCTTTATTGTCATCGTCATAATAACACTTAGTCATGCATGTCAACGGGATTTTGTTTGAGCTTTGTCTAGCGGCATAGAAACTGCATTGAAGTGCAGGTTGACCATAGTTTACAGCAGGGGTGCTCACACTTTTTCTGCGGGCGAGCTACTTTTCAATTGATCAAGTCGTGGGGATCTACCTCATTCATATATATAATTTATATTTACTTATTTATGAAATATATGTTTTTGTTAACAAGTTAAAGGTGTTTAATGATAATGCAAGCATGTTTAACACATATAGTTAATATTGTTAATAAATCAAAGGTGTTTAATGAAAATACAAGTATGTTTAATACATATAGTTAATATTGTTAACAAGTTAAAGGTGTTTAAAGATAATACAAGCATGTTTAACACATATGGTTAATATTGTTAACAAGTTAAAGGTGTTTAAAGATAATACAAGCATGTTTAACACTTATAGTTAATAGTTAACAACTTAAAGGTGGTTAAAGATAATACAAGCATGTTTAACACTTATAGTTAATATTGTTAACAACTTAAAGGTGGTTAAAGATAATACAAGCATGTTTAACACTTATAGTTAATATTGTTAACAACTTAAAGGTGGTTAAAGATAATACAAGCATGTTTAACACATATAGTTAATATTGTTAACAACTTAAAGGTGGTTAAAGATAAAACAAGCATGTTTAACACATATAGTTAATATTGTTAACAACTTAAAGGTGGTTAAAGATAATACAAGCATGTTTAACACTTATAGTTAATATTGTTAACAACTTAAAGGTGGTTAAAGATAATACAAGCATGTTTAACACTTATAGTTAATAGTTAACAACTTAAAGGTGGTTAAAGATAATACAAGCATGTTTAACACTTATAGTTAATATTGTTAACAACTTAAAGGTGGTTAAAGATAATACAAGCATGTTTAACACTTATAGTTAATATTGTTAACAACTTAAAGGTGGTTAAAGATAATACAAGCATGTTTAACACATATAGTTAATATTGTTAATAAATCAAAGGTGTTTAATGAAAATACAAGTATGTTTAATACATATAGTTAATATTGTTAACAAGTTAAAGGTGTTTAATGATAATACAAGCATGTTTAACACATATAGTTAATATTGTTAATAAGTTAAAGGTGTTTAAAGATAATGCAAGCATGTTTAACACATAGCTAATATTGTTAACAAGTTAAAGATGTTTAATGATAATGCAAGCATGTTTAACACATATGGTTAATATTGTTAACAAGTTAAAGGTGTTTAAAGATAATACAAGCATGTTTAACACTTATAGTTAATAGTTAACAACTTAAAGGTGGTTAAAGATAATACAAGCATGTTTAACACTTATAGTTAATATTGTTAACAACTTAAAGGTGGTTAAAGATAATACAAGCATGTTTAACACTTATAGTTAATATTGTTAACAACTTAAAGGTGGTTAAAGATAATACAAGCATGTTTAACACATATAGTTAATATTGTTAACAACTTAAAGGTGGTTAAAGATAAAACAAGCATGTTTAACACATATAGTTAATATTGTTAACAACTTAAAGGTGGTTAAAGATAATACAAGCATGTTTAACACTTATAGTTAATATTGTTAACAACTTAAAGGTGGTTAAAGATAATACAAGCATGTTTAACACTTATAGTTAATAGTTAACAACTTAAAGGTGGTTAAAGATAATACAAGCATGTTTAACACTTATAGTTAATATTGTTAACAACTTAAAGGTGGTTAAAGATAATACAAGCATGTTTAACACTTATAGTTAATATTGTTAACAACTTAAAGGTGGTTAAAGATAATACAAGCATGTTTAACACATATAGTTAATATTGTTAATAAATCAAAGGTGTTTAATGAAAATACAAGTATGTTTAATACATATAGTTAATATTGTTAACAAGTTAAAGGTGTTTAATGATAATACAAGCATGTTTAACACATATAGTTAATATTGTTAATAAGTTAAAGGTGTTTAAAGATAATGCAAGCATGTTTAACACATAGCTAATATTGTTAACAAGTTAAAGATGTTTAATGATAATGCAAGCATGTTTAACACATATAGTTAATATTGTTAATAAATTAAAGGTGTTTAATGATAATACAAGAATGTTTAACACATATAGTTAATATTGTTAACAAGTTAAAGGTGTTTAAAGATAATACAAGCATGTTTAACACTTATAGTTAATATTGTTAACAAGTTAAAGGTGTTTAAAGATAATACAAGCATGTTTAACACTTATAGTTAATATTGTTAACAACTTAAAGGTGGTTAAAGATAATACAAGCATGTTTAACACATATACTTAATATTGTTAATAAATCAAAGGTGTTTAATGAAAATACAAGTATGTTTAATACATATAGTTAATATTGTTAACAAGTTAAAGGTGTTTAATGATAATACAAGCATGTTTAACACATATAGTTAATATTGTTAACAAGTTAAAGGTGTTTAAAGATAATGCAAGCATGTTTAACACATAGTTAATATTGTTAACAAGTTAAAGATGTTTAATGATAATGCAAGCATGTTTAACACATATAGTTAATATTGTTAATAAATTAAAGGTGTTTAATGATAATGCAAGCATGTTTAACACATATAGTTAATATTGTTAACAAGTTAAAGGTGTTTAAAGATAATACAAGCATGTTTAACACTTATAGTTAATATTGTTAACAAGTTAAAGGTGTTTAAAGATAATACAAGCATGTTTAACACATATAGTTAATATTGTTAATAAGTTAAAGGTGTTTAAAGATAATACAAGCATGTTTAACACTTATAGTTAATAGTTAACAACTTAAAGGTGGTTAAAGATAATACAAGCATGTTTAACACATATAGTTAATATTGTTAATAAATCAAAGGTGTTTAATGAAAATACAAGTATGTTTAATACATATAGTTAATATTGTTAACAAGTTAAAGGTGTTTAATGATAATACAAGCATGTTTAACACATATAGTTAATATTGTTAATAAGTTAAAGGTGTTTAAAGATAATGTAAGCATGTTTAACACATAGTTAATATTGTTAACAAGTTAAAGGTGTTTAAAGATAATACAAGCATGTTTAACACTTATAGTTAATGGTTAACAACTTAAAGGTGGTTAAAGATAATACAAGCATGTTTAACACTTATAGTTAATATTGTTAACAACTTAAAGGTGGTTAAAGATAATACAAGCATGTTTAACACATATAGTTAATATTGTTAATAAATTAAAGGTGTTTAATGATAATACAAGAATGTTTAACACATATAGTTAATATTGTTAACAAGTTAAAGATGTTTAATGATAATGCAAGCATGTTTAACACTTATAGTTAATATTGTTAATAAATTAAAGGTGTTTAAAGATAATGTAAGCATGTTTAACACATAGTTAATATTGTTAACAAGTTAAAGGTGTTTAAAGATAATACAAGCATGTTTAACACTTATAGTTAATATTGTTAACAACTTACAGGTGGTTAAGGATAATACAAGCATGTTTAACACTTATAGTTAATATTGTTAACAACTTAAAGGTGGTTAAAGATAATACAAGCATGTTTAACACATATTGTTAATAAATCAAAGGTGTTTAATGAAAATACAAGTATGTTTAATACATATAGTTAATATTGTTAACAAGTTAAATGTGTTTAATGATAATTCAAGCATGTTTAACACATATAGTTAATATTGTTAATAAGTTAAAGGTGTTTAAAGATAATGCAAGCATGTTTAACACATAGTTAATATTGTTAACAAGTTAAAGATGTTTAATGATAATACAAGAATGTTTAACACATATAGTTAATATTGTTAACAAGTTAAAGGTGTTTAAAGATAATACAAGCATGTTTAACACTTATAGTTAATAGTTAACAACTTAAAGGTGGTTAAAGATAATACAAGCATGTTTAACACTTATAGTTAATATTGTTAACAACTTAAAGGTGGTTAAAGATAATACAAGCATGTTTAACACATATAGTTAATATTGTTAATAAGTTAAAGGTGTTTAAAGATAATACAAGCATGTTTAACACATATAGTTAATATTGTTAATAAGTTAAAGGTGTTTAAAGATAATACATGCATGTTTAACACATATAGATTCCTTTCTTTCATGAAGACAAGAATATAAGTTGGTGTATTACCTGATTGTGATGACTTGCAGTGATTGGAATCAAACAGTGGTGATGATAACGTCCGCATTTTCGAATGGAGGAGAAAAAAAGTCATTTCTGTCCAATACCACATGAAAGTGGTTGGTTTTTGGCATCTTATTTATCCAGCTTCCGTACTCCTTTGTATACACTTTACAAGAAATACATTGTCGGCAAACTCCGTAGCTTGCTAGCTTGTGCACGCCAGCTTTCTGAGACTCTTATTTTGGTAGCGCAACTGTGCAACTGTGCAGTCGGTCTTTGGAGTTTTGACGACAGGTACGGCGCCAGAGTCTGTTGAAATAAAGTGTTTCTCGCCTTCCAGTCGGTAATTTTAATGAGCTGGCAGCAGCCAGCGTCATCTCAGAAGACCCTCGGGTGCCGTGAATGTCAATCAAGTGACGAAAGTGACGTCATAGTGAAGATTTATGATCGCTCATTTTTAGGACTATTTTTTTAATGCCTGGCTGGTGATCGACTGACACACCTTCCGTGATCGACCGGTAGCTCGCGATCGACGTAATGAGCACTCCTGGTTTACAGTGTAGCATTGTCAGGAAGATGGCGAATAGAGGGACGTGGGGGTGGGAACAGTCAGATGTCTGATGGGTGTTACGTTGATGTTGCAGCAATGCAATGTCCAGAGCACAATTATTGAGGTGGTGAAGAGTGAGGTAATAAGATGGTCCGGGGCAGCAAAGGGGCAGGCTGTTCATTTAGCAGTCTCACAGCCTGGAGATACAGACTGTGAGACATTCTGGTGGTCTTGGCGCAAATCGATCTATACCTTTCCAGAGGGTAGCAGGTTGAAGAGGCCATGTGCTGGGTGGTATCTGTCCTTCAGGATGTTGTGTACTCGCTTTAGGCAGCGAGTTGTGTACATGGCACTCATCTCTGGGAGTATCGTCCTTGTAATTTTCCCCGCCGCTTTAACCACTCGCTGGAGGGCCTGATGGTTCGCTTTAGTGCAGCTAGCAAACCACACTAAAAAGCCGTAAGTGAGGACACTGCTGATGGCACAGTTGTAAAAGTTTACCATTGATTTCTGCGGAATGTTTGCGCATTTTAGTTTCCTAAAAAAAAAAGATGTTGTTGGGTCTTTCTGACTGTAGAAGCAGTGTTAATGTCCCAGCATAGATCTTCTGTTATGTAAGAATTTGAAATGCTTGACCCTTTCTACGAGATTGTTATTCATTAAAAGTGGAGGGTGTTTGTTCTGCCCTTTCCTGCGGAAGTCTACAATTAGTGCTTTGGTTTTGTTAGTGTTAAGAACCAAGTTGTTGTTAGCACACCATGAAGCCAGCTGTTGGACCTCTGCTTGTATTCTGTCTCATCATTGCTCCTATTTCTGGGGCTGAGGTTGCTGAGGTAGTTAAAAAGCTCCTCGGTGGCAAGGCCCCGGGGGTAGATGAGATCCGCCCGGAGTTCCTTAAGGCTCTGGATGCTGTGGGGCTGTCTTGGTTGACAAGACTCTGCAGCATCGCGTGGACATCGGGGGCGGTACCACTGGATTGGCAGACCGGGGTGGTGGTTCCTCTCTTTAAGAAGGGGAACCGGAGGGTGTGTTCTAACTATCGTGGGATCACACTCCTCAGCCTTCCCGGTAAGGTCTATTCAGGTGTACTGGAGAGGAGGCTACGCCGGATAGTCGAACCTCGGATTCAGGAGGAACAGTGTGGTTTTCGTCCTGGTCGTGGAACTGTGGACCAGCTCTATACTCTCGGCAGGGTCCTTGAGGGTGCATGGGAGTTTGTCCAACCAGTCTACATGTGTTTTGTGGACTTGGAGAAGGCATTCGACCGTGTCCCTCGGGAAGTCCTGTGGGGAGTGCTCAGAGAGTACGGGGTATCGGACTGTCTGATTGTGGCAGTCCGCTCCCTGTATGATCAGTGCCAGAGCTTGGTCCGCATTGCCGGTAGTAAGTCGGACACGTTTCCAGTGAGGGTTGGACTCCGCCAAGGCTGCCCTTTGTCACCGATTCTGTTCATAACTTTTATGGACAGAATTTCTAGGCGCAGTCAAGGCGTTGAGGGGATCTGGTTTGGTGGCTGCAGGATTAGGTCTCTGCTTTTTGCAGATGATGTGGTCCTGATGGCTTCATCTGGCCAGGATCTTCAGCTCTCACTGGATCGGTTCGCAACTGAGTGTGAAGCGACTGGGATGAGAATCAGCACCTCCAAGTCCGAGTCCATGGTTCTCGCCCGGAAAAGGGTGGAGTGCCATCTCCGGGTTGGGGAGGAGATCTTGCCCCAAGTGGAGGAGTTCAAGTACCTCGGAGTCTTGTTCACGAGTGAGGGAAGAGTGGATGGTGAGATCGACAGGCGGATCGGTGCGGCGTCTTCAGTAATGCGGACGCTGTATCGATCCGTTGTGGTGAAGAAGGAGCTGAGCCGGAAGGCAAAGCTCTCAATTTACCGGTCGATCTACGTTCCCATCCTCACCTATGGTCATGAGTTTTGGGTTATGACCGAAAGGACAAGATCACGGGTACAAGCGGCCGAAATGAGTTTCCTCCGCCGGGTGGCGGGGCTCTCCCTTAGAGATAGGGTGAGAAGCTCTGTCATCCGGGGGGAGCTCAAAGTAAAGCCGCTGCTCCTCCACATCGAGAGGAGCCAGATGAGGTGGTTCGGGCATCTGGTCAGGATGCCACCCGAACGCCTCCCTAGGGAGGTGTTTAGGGCACGTCCGACCGGTAGGAGGCCACGGGGAAGACCCAGGACACGTTGGGAAGACTATGTCTCCCGGCTGGCCTGGGAACGCCTCGGGGTCCCACAGGAAGAGCTGGACGAAGTGGCTGGGGAGAGGGAAGTCTGGGCTTCCCTGCTTAGGCTGCTGCCCCCGCGACCCGACCTCGGATAAGCGGAAGAAGATGGATGGATGGATGGCATTGTTCCTGATGAGCCCAAGTACCGTGGTGTCGTCGGCATATTTGACAGTGAGATTGGATGTTGAAGAGGCTATGCAGTCATGTGTGAAGAAGGTGAAGAGCACAGGGCTTAGTTACTATGGTAATCTAATTAGTTACTATGGTAATCTAAGTCACGAGCCACCAAGCAGTGTGGGTGGGGAGTGTTTCCACAGAGTGTCAGCCTGAAATGTGGGTGTCAGGGACAGACGCGGAAGGAGATTTTTACAACAAAGTTCAAAAGC
>NC_084574.2:1695000-1707500 GCF_033978685.3 Nerophis lumbriciformis | reverse complement strand
CATTTATTTACACATATAAACACACATAACACTCATCTACTCATTGTTGAGTTAAGGGTTGAATTGTCCATCCTTGTTCTATTCTCTGTCACTATTTCAGAACACACACATTATACAAATATACATTATAAAATCAATAAGAAAACGGGAGATCTAATTTGGGAGTCTGAATTAGGATCAGAAGTTTCTATATAAACATTGTGTACTCACGTCGCCATTTTGTATTGATTACTGCAGCTGTGCACTGGATTCATTCACAAATACAAACTACAACTCACAAACACTTTAGAGTTAGGCTCCACCATCAGAATGTGTACTTAAACTTATAAAGATCACATGGATATTATTCAGTGAGTTGATTCACCAAAACTAACCTGTTATAGAGGAGGAAAAAGCACACAGGACGTTTCAATTGTTCACAGACTGGTCGCGCTCATCAGAATGACAAGACACTTCCGGTCTGCAGGTGATAGCATTCAATTGGGAAGAAACGCCCTACTGCCCCCTACTGACCAATGTGAATACTGATAAATGTGTAATGACAGCTCCAAAAACGAATTCAAACCACAAAATAAAATAAATAAATCAACACAAAAATGTGACACATTATGGGTGGGTCACATATGCATGTACAGTAGATGGCAGTATTGTCCTGTTTAAAAGTGTCACAACATTGCTGTTTACGGCAGACGAACTGCTTTACGGTAGACGAAAACGTGACTGCTGTTGTTGTGTGTTGTTACCGCGCTGGGAGGATGTTAATGAAACTGCCTAACAATAAACCCACATAAGAAACCAAGAACTCGCCCTCCATCATTCTACAGTTATAACGTGATTGGGCAGGCACGCTGTTTATATTGTGGGAAAGCAGACGTGAGAACAGGCTGTCAATACGTCACTCAGGTCCGCATGGAGCTGGAAGGGGGGGTGGCCTCCAGCTCCGCCTGAATTTCGGGAGATTTTCGGGAGAAAATTTGTCCCGGGAGGTTTTCGGGAGAGGCGCTGAATTTCGGGAGTCTCCCGGAAAATCCGGGAGGGTTGGCAAGTATGACTTATTCAGCCTGTTGTTCACTATTCTTTATTTATTTTAAATTGCCTTTCAAATGTCTATTCTGGGTGTTGGCTTTTATCAGATACATTTCCCCCAAAAATGCGACTTATATATGTTTTTTTCCTTCTTTATTATGCATTTTCGGCAGGTGCGACTTATACTCCAGAGCGACTTATACTCCGAAAAATACGGTAAATGCTTTGTGCAAGTGCACTATTGTAGTCCGCGCTCCTTCTATTTCTCTATCCTCTTGTTGTGGGGCAGACTGGCTCGTACAAGCACATGCATCCTCCGCTGTTTGCCATTCTGTGATACAAAGTAGTGCATAGTTCGAACTCATGTCTGTCAGTAGACTCGCTATTAAAACGCTAAAAACCGCAACATGGACCATGGGGAGAAAATGCCGTTAAAGTGGAGCACGTAAATAAGACGGTCCGAAAGCGACTTGAAGATGGTCTGTAAAACATCATCTATGCAACATTTTTGATTTAAGAACCATTTCATGTTCTGTAGAGCAGTGTTTTTCAACCACTGTGTCTGGTGTGCCGTGGGAGCTTATGTAATTTAACCTAATTGCACTCTTAGAAATAAGGGTTCTAAAAGGGTTCTTCTACAAGGGCTGAGGTTCTAACTGGAACCATTTGCTTCTGAAAAACCCTTTCCCGAAGAAAGGGTTTTTCAAGGGTTCTTGGTAACGCTAATGGTTCCAGTAAGAACCATTTTGATCCAGAGAACCCTTTAAAACCCCTTTTCTGAATAATTGGTTTTAAAAGGGTTCTCACTAACACTAAGGGTTCCAGTAAGAACTATTTTGATCCAGAGAACCGTTTTTGGAAGAAAGAGTTCTTCAGGGATTGTTGAAAGCATGGGTAAGATCCTGTGTCACCAGGGACATACTTCCTGATAACATTTGCCAATAATGGTGCCTATCTTTAAATAAATGTTTTTCTCATTAAAATGTTTTGAATGTTTGTTCAATGTCAACATGATAAATGACCACAATATAATATGAACTAAACTGATCTGTAGAATACAATATGGTTCTTTATAGAACCCTCAGAAGACAAGACGGTTATCGGTGAAAACCTTTGAAAAGGGATGTTTTTAGAACCCCCTGTGTCAGGTCTAGATGAAACCCTTGAAACATGAAAGAGTTCTTTGTGGAACTCCCGTGTGGGTTCTAGATGAAACCCTTGAATCATGAAAGGGTTCTTAGTGGAACTCCCTGCATGGGTTCTAGATGAAACCCTTGACAAACGAAAGGGTTCTTAGTGGAACTCCCTGTGTGGGTTCTAAATGAAACCCTTGAAATACGAAAGGGTTCTTAGTGGAACTCCCTGTGTGGGTTCTAGATGAAACCCTTGAAACATGAAAGGGTTCTTGGTGGAACTCCCTGCGTGGGTTCTTTGTAGAACCTCTCATGGGGGGTTCTGGGTGGAACCTTACACACACAGTTCTAGGTAGAACCCTCCAAAAGGGTTCCATGTGGAACCTTTATAAAAAGGTTCTACCTGGAGCCAAAAAGGGTTCTCCTATGAGGACGAGCAGAAGAACCTTATATGGTTCTACTTAGCACTTTTATTTCTAAGAGTGTGGGTTAAAAATATTTTTTGCAAACCAGTAATTATAATCCATAAATGTGCAGTTGTTGAGTGTCTGTGCCATCTAGAGCTTGGCAGAGTAACCTTGTAATATTATTCCATATCAGTAGGTGGCAGCAGGTAGCTAATTGCTTTGTAGATGTCGAGAACGACGACAATGGTTTGCAGGTAAAAAGGTATCTAATGCTTAAACCAAAAATAAACTAAAGGCGAGTGCCGCTAAGAAAAGGCATTGAAGCTTAGGGAAGGCTATGCAAAACTAAAACTGAACTGGCTGCAAAAGTAAACAAAAACAGAATGTTGGACAACAGCAAAGACTTACAGTGTGTGGAGCAGACGGTGTCCACAAAGTACATCCCTAAATGACATGACAATCAACAACAAAATAGGAGCGCAAGACAAGAAGTAAAACACTACACACAGGAACACACCAAAAAACTCAAAATATGTCACGGTGTGATGTGACAGTACACCTACTTTGAGACAAGAGCTATAGTGATGCATGCTTGGTTATGGTTGGAATTCATATCAAACATTTGCGAGAACGACTTTTTATCGTCAATATCGGCTGCGAGTTTCATTTTTTTAATGTTTTCTGCTGGTGGGGTGCCTCAGAATTTGTTCAATGGAAGAAAATGTGCCTCGGCTCAGACAAGGTTGAAAAACACTGCTGTAGACCACAAAGAAGTGTTTTAAATGTAGGAAAAAAAATCATAAATGACTCTTTTAAGACAGCGATCCATATACAGGTAAAAGCCAGTAAATTAGAATATTTTGAAAAACTTGATTTATTTCAGTAATTGCATTCAAAAGGTGTAACTTGTACATTATATTTATTCATTGCACACAGACTGATGCATTCAAATGTTTATTTCATTTAATTTTGATGATTTGAAGTGGCAACAAATGAAAATCCAAAATTCCGTGTGTCACAAAATTAGAATATTACTTAAGGCCAATACAAAAAAGGGATTTTTAGAAATGTTGGCCAACTAAAAAGTATGAAAATGAAAAATATGAGCATGTACAATACTCAATACTTGGTTGGAGCTCCTTTTGCCTCAATTACTGCGTTAATGCGGCGTGGCATGGAGTCCATGAGTTTCTGGCACTGCTCAGGTGTTATGAGAGCCCAGGTTGCTCTGATAGTGGCCTTCAACTCTTCTGCGTTTTTGGGTCTGGCATTCTGCATCTTCCTTTTCACAATACCCCACAGATTTTCTATGGGGCTAAGGTCAGGGGAGTTGGCGGGCCAATTTAGAACAGAAATACCATGGTCCGTAAACCAGGCACGGGTAGATTTTGCGCTGTGTGCAGGCGCCAAGTCCTGTTGGAACTTGAAATCTCCATCTCCATAGAGCAGGTCAGCAGCAGGAAGCATGAAGTGCTCTAAAACTTGCTGGTAGACGGCTGCGTTGACCCTGGATCTCAGGAAACAGAGTGGACCGACACCAGCAGATGACATGGCACCCCAAACCATCACTGATGGTGGAAACTTTACACTAGACTTCAGGCAACGTGGATCCTGTGCCTCTCCTGTCTTCCTCCAGACTCTGGGACCTCGATTTCCAAAGGAAATGCAAAATTTGCATGGTTGGGTGATGGTTTGGGGTGCCATGTCATCTGCTGGTGTCGGTCCACTCTGTTTCCTGAGATCCAGGGTCAACGCAGCCGTCTACCAGCAAGTTTTAGAGCACTTCATGCTTCCTGCTGCTGACCTTCTCTATGGAGATGGAGATTTCAAGTTCCAACAGGACTTGGCGCCTGCACACAGCGCAAAATCTACCCGTGCCTGGTTTACGGACCATGGTATTTCTGTATATATACATATATATATATATATATATATACACACATATATATATGTATGTGTGGGAAAAAAATCACAAGACTATTTCATCTCTACAGGCCTGTTTCATGAGGGGGGGTTCCCTCAATCATCAGGAGATTTTAATGGGAGCATTCACATACCATGGTTTATATAGGGCACAGAGTGGGTGGGTACAGGCTGGCCTAGGGGCGTGGTGATTGGCTCATGTGTTACCTAGGAGGTGTTTCCGTCTATGGCGGCATGTTGTTACAATTTCGCTGCGCTTGTTGAGGGATGACAGGTCTGGACGGTAAATAATAAACAGTTTCTCTTTCAAGCATAGGTTGCATCTTTTATTACCACTATTGTAAGGTGTGCTGGATGCAAGAATTTGCCATGTTATTGAATATTCAACATTGTTTGTTTAACTGTTTATTATTTACCGTCCAGACCTGTCATCCCTCAACAAGCGCAGCGAAATTGTAACAACATGCCGCCATAGACGGAAACACCTCCTAGTAACACATGAGCCAATCACCACGCCCCTAGGCCAGCCTGTACCCACCCACTCTGTGCCCTATATAAACCATGGTATGTGAATGCTCCCATTAAAATCTCCTGATGATTGAGGGTACCCCCCCTCATGAAACAGGCCTGTAGAGATGAAATAGTCTTGTGATTTTTTTTCCCACACATACATATATTGCGCTCTACTACGGTATCGAGCACTATTTTTTGGATAACCTTATTAAGACATATACACACATATATATATATATACAGTATATAATTTATATTTATTTATTTTGCCGTTTTTGTTTACATGTTAAAGGTGTTTTAATGAATATACATGCATGTTTAACACATATAGATTCCTTTCTTTCATGAAGACAAGAATATAAGTTGGTGTATTACCTGATTCTGATGACTTGCATTGATTGTAATCAGACAGTAGTGATGATAACGTCCACGTTTTCAAATGGAGGAGAAAAAAAGTTCCTCCTTTCTGTCTAATACCACATGAAAGTGGTTGGTTTTTGGCATCTTATTTGTCCAGCTTCCATATTTGTTTTTATACACTTTACAAGAAATACATTGGCGGCAAACTCCGTAGCTTGCTAGCTTGTTTGCACTGGCTTTCGGAGACTCTTGTTTTGAAAGCGCAGGCGCGATGGAGCGGCACTTTTATTGTGAAGACAGGAACTATGCAGTCAGTCTTTAGGCTTTTGACGGAATGTACGGTTGAAATAAAAAAGGGTCTTTTTTCCTTCACACTTTTGATTGATTGATTGAAACTTTTATTAGTAGATTGCACAGTACAGTATATATTCCGTACAATTGACCACTAAATGGTAACACCCCAATAAGTTTTTCAACTTGTTTAAGTCAGGTCATGTGACCGCCTGGCTCTGTTTGATTGGTCCAACGTCACCAGTGACTGCATCTGATTGGTGGAACGGAGTGAACGTCACCAGTGACTGTATTTGTTGAAACGCAGGCACTATGAAGGTCTGTCTGACAGACCAAAACAAACAAAGCGTGCATTAACAGATCGATAAAAATTAGTAGCGAGTAGCGAGCTGAATGTAGATAAAAGTAGCGGAGTAAAAGTAGCGTTTCTTCTCTATAAATATACTCAAGTAAAAGTAAAAGTATGTTGCATTAAAACTACTCTTAGAAGTACAATTTATCCCAAAAGTTACTCAAGTAGATGTAACGGAGTAAATGTAGCGCGTTACTACCCACCTCTGGTTATTATACAGGTTACGGAATATAAAAATACGTTTTTTGAATGCATTTTTAAAGTAATTTGGAGGCGGAATTGATTGCTGTCATTAGCCACCGAGAACGAGACGATTTTTACAAGTTAGAAAGCATAAAAAACCAACTTTTTTACTTCTTGTCTCTCATAAGGATTGTGAACGATAAGCAAAATTCCAAAAAAAGCGCAGTTTCCCTTGAAACCATGGTCATCAGTGTGTACTGATGTCTGTATGGTTCTTGTCATTGCAGCTTCACGTGGTCCTCGTCTCGCCTGGACCGAAATCTCATCACCGTGATTACGGGACAGACGGTGGAGACGTTTGACTTCCAGTTTCGGGAACTGTTTCTCCTGTCCCGCAGTGTGTCCCTCAGCAAGGTCCCTATGGTCGACGAACCGGTTCCCGACCCGCTTCCTAAGGCCGCTCCTGTCGCCGTGTCAACCACCGTGGCCAAGAAGCTCATCAACCCTAAGTATGCCCTGGTTGCCACCAGTCAGACTTCTTCCGACCAGAACTCTACCAACAAGAACTCACAGGTGCCCGCTGCGTTAAAGATTCGGAGCGGGCGTCTTAGGAATGTGTCGGAGGAGCCACCGATACATCCGGCGTTGGAAAACATGGAGAAAGCGTACCTGATCCCGTACCTCCCCACTTGGCCAGAGCCAGACCCACCCAGCGACGTGATTGGTTTTATCAACATTAGGGACGAGAAGCGAGCCAATCAGGTTCACTTGCAGAGGTCAGAGCGCTTTGAGGTCAGTCAGGCTATTCGATTCCGCTCGCCGCTGACATCGGCGAGCCAGAATGAGGGGGCCGCGTCCGGTCAGGACACAAAAGCCGAAGAAAAACCCACTTCTGGCAACACCTCTACTCCCCCGAGTGATTTCCAAAAGGATCAGCCGGCAAGCACAGCTTTAGATCAAGACGGTACGGATGCAACGGATTCCAGAAGTCCCAACACGCAGGAGACACACCCAGCACAAACTCCGGCTCCTAAACCCGCCGCAGAGCCTCTGCAGGCAGACGCTACGGAGATCCAACCAGTCCCTCCAGTCCCTAAACCGCGAACGCTGCACCTGGTCATAGACCACGCCTCCTCAGACCAGCCCGACGAGAAGCACATCACTTTGATTAAAATTGACAAGCACGTCAACGCCGACGCCGCCTCCGGTGACATGAGTGACACGCCGCTCCGCCACGTCCGCGTCACCACTATGGAGGAAGGCGGAGACTCCGGCAGCAACGACAACGGCAGCCAAGACAGCACCAAGGTCATGTGCGACCGAGTGGCCGCCGACGACCCCCTGAGCTTTTCCACCGCGTCGGAGGAGGAGTTTTACGACTGTTCCCCGCAGGAGTCCGGCGACCTGTTGGCCGAGCGGATCAGCACGGGGTCAGGCCGCGGCGGGCAGCGGCTAGGGGACGGAATCAACATGATGGCCCGCCTCTCTCAAAGCATGCTGGATTTACGCAAGGCCAAACAGGCGGAGGACGGCGGCAGTGTCCTCATTCACCAATCGCAGCGCCTGCGCAAGCAGGGTCACTTCTCGCCGCACAGGCGCATGCCGGTAAGTTCTTTCCCTCTAATACAGGGGTGCTCACACTTTTCCTGCAGGCGAGCTACTTTTCATTTGATCAAGTCGTGGGGATCTACCTCATTCATATATATAATTTATATTTACTTATTTATGAAATATATGTTTTTGTTAACAAGTTAAAGATGTTTAATGATAATACAAGCATGTTTAACACATATAGTTAATATTGTTAATAAATTAAAGGTGTTTAATGAAAATACAAGTATGTTTAATACATATAGTTAATATTGTTAACAAGTTAAAGGTGTTTAATGATAATACAAGCATGTTTAACACATATAATTAATATTGTTAATAAGTTAAAGGTGTTTAAAGATAATGCAAGCATGTTTAACACTTATAGTTAATATTGGTAATAAGTTAAAGGTGTTTAAAGATAATACAAGCATGTTTAACACATATAGTTAATATTGTTAACAAGTTAAAGGTGTTTAATGATAATACAAGAATGTTTAACACATATAGTTAATATTGTTAACAAGTTAAAGGTGTTTAAAGATAATGCAAGCATGTTTAACACATAGTTAATATTGTTAACAAGTTAAAGGTGTTTAAAGATAATACAAGCATGTTTAACACATATAGTTAATATTGTTAATAAGTTAAAGGTGTTTAATGAAAATACAAGCATGTTTAACACATATAGTTAATATTGTTAATAAATTAAAGGTGTTTAATGAAAATACAAGTATGTTTAATACATATAGTTAATATTGTTAACAAGTTAAAGGTGTTTAATGATAATACAAGCATGTTTAACACATATAATTAATATTGTTAATAAGTTAAAGGTGTTTAAAGATAATGCAAGCATGTTTAACACTTATAGTTAATATTGGTAATAAGTTAAAGGTGTTTAAAGATAATACAAGCATGTTTAACACGTATAGTTAATATTGTTAACAAGTTAAAGGTGTTTAATGATAATACAAGAATGTTTAACACATATAGTTAATATTGTTAACAAGTTAAAGGTGTTTAAAGATAATGCAAGCATGTTTAACACATAGTTAATATTGTTAACAAGTTAAAGGTGTTTAAAGATAATACAAGCATGTTTAACACATATAGTTAATATTGTTAATAAGTTAAAGGTGTTTAAAGATAATACAAGCATGTTTAACACATATAGTTAATATTGTTAACAAGTTAAAGGTGTTTAATGATAATACAAGAATGTTTAACACATATAGTTAATATTGTTAACAAGTTAAAGGTGTTTAAAGATAATGCAAGCATGTTTAACACATAGTTAATATTGTTAACAAGTTAAAGGTGTTTAAAGATAATGCAAGCATGTTTAACACACATAGTTAATATTGTTAATAAATTAAAGGTGTTTAATGATAATACAAGAATGTTTAACACATAGTTAATATTGTTAACAAGTTAAAGGTGTTTAAAGATAATACAAGCATGTTTAACACTTATAGTTAATATTGGTAATAAGTTAAAGGTGTTTAAAGATAATACAAGCATGTTTAACACATATAGTTAATATTGTTAACAAGTTAAAGGTGTTTAAAGATAATACAAGCATGTTTAACACATATAATTAATATTGTTAATAAGTTAAAGGTGTTTAAAGATAATGCAAGCATGTTTAACACATATAGTTAATATTGTTAACAAGTTAAAGGTGTTTAAAGATAATGCAAGCATGTTTAACACATATGGTTAATATTGTTAACAAGTTAAAGGTGTTTAAAGATAATACAAGCATGTTTAACACATATACTTAATATTGTTAACAAGTTAAAGGTGTTTAAAGATAATACAAGCATGTTTAACACATATAATTAATATTGTTAACAAGTTAAAGGTGTTTAATGATAATACAAGCATGTTTAACACATATAGTTAATATTGTTAATAAGTTAAAGGTGTTTAAAGATAATACAAGCATGTTTAACGCATATAGATTTCTTTCTTTCATGAAGACAAGAATATAAGTTGGTGTATTACCTGATTCTGATGACTTGCATTGATAGGAATCAGACAGTGGTGCTGATAAGGTCTGCATTTTCGAATGGAGGAGAAAGAAAGTCCTCCTTTCTGTCCTATACCACATGAAAGTGGTTGGTTTTTGGCATCTTATTTATCCAGCTTCCGTACTCCTTTGTATACACTTTACAAGAAATACATTGTCGGCAAACTCCGTAGCTTGCTAGCTTGTGCACGCCAGCTTTCTGAGACTCTTATTTTGGTAGCGCAAGCAGGATGAAGCAGAGCTTTTATTGTGCAACTGTGCAGTCGGTCTTTGGAGTTTTGACGACAGGTACGGCGCCAGAGTCTGTTGAAATAAAGTGTTTCTCGCCTTCCAGTCGGTAATTTTAATGAGCTGGCAGCAGCCAGCGTCATCTCAGAAGACCCTCGGGTGCCGTGAATGTCAATCAAGTGACGAAAGTGACGTCATAGTGAAGATTTATGATCGCTCATTTTTAGGACTATTTTTCAATGCCTGGCTGGTGATCGACTGACACACCCTCCACGATCGACCGGTAGCTCGCGATCGACGTAATGAGCACCCCTGCTCTAATAGTACGCTTCATTTGGTGATAGCTGTGTTAGCCGTGCACGAAGGAACTGGAGCGATATTTTACTTTCAGGGCCGGTACCGATACCGATTATTAGTACGTAAGGGGGCCGATATTCATTTGCACTAAAAGTTATTCAACCAAGACGAGTATAGGTCAGCAAACAGCTGGACCAGGCTTAGAGGGGAAGGGCTCTTTCTTTGGAATGTTGCCTATCGTTCACAATCAGTATGAGAGACAAGAACACACCTCTTAATTTTTTTACGATTTTAAAAATGATCAAAAACGGGGGTGACCGTTCTAGCCTTCAAAGTCTCTAAAACAACTTTAAAACCCTTCATCAACGTTTTATATACACACTGCAAGTATATATATAATGTAGTAACAGACACCTTCATAACAATATGTAATATGTACAATATACACACTGCAAGTGTATATATAATGCATACCTGCCAACTACTCCGGTTTTTCCGTAATTAGTACGGTTTTCATCAACCTATTCCGGGTTACGGTTGCAGTGATAAAAAATACGGTTTTTCATTAATTAAAAAATTTTTTTTTTTAAAGTTTTATTCACGAAATTGCATAACAACAATGACAATCGACACTGCTTCCCGTAACTTCCTATCGAGCCATTCCGAATGCCATGCGCGAGGCTATTTATAGCACTGCTGCCAAGCACGAGGCCATTGTTTCCAAACGAGCGAACGATCATGGACTCAGCCGGAGAAAAATCGCACACGAGTCTTAAACCGAAAAGAAAAGTGCAGTCATTCCGTGAAGAATATTCAAAAGCCTATCCGGGAATAATTATCCGTTCCAAAAAGGGTGAAAACTACGCGAATTGCACCTTGTGCAGACAAGATTTTTCGATCGGACACGGAGGAATTAGCGATGTAAAAGACCACGTTGGGACAAAAAAACACAAGTCTAATGCCGTTGCTAGCGATACAAGTGGAAAACTTTCAACGTTTTTCATCGCCCAAACAGATTCTTTGGATGTGATAAATGCCGAAGTTTTATTTACGGAGGCAATAATTGAGCATGGACTTCCAATCGCACTGGCTGATCACATGGGACAGTTAATAATGTAATGCAACCTTTAAAAATCATTACGCGGTGATCGCGATCCCAAAAATAAACTTTTCTTGCATGATAATGTCCAGAAAATTTCGCTTTATATTACTATAGAGTCCTTTTAACGAATGAGTTTGATGGTTTATCACAAACCTTAAATGAAATTCCATGGCCACCGTCCTGCTCTCTATATCAACCAGGGTGAGCCCCACCCCTTTCGTGAGCGCACTGTGCGCGGAGTGACCCCTGTTACGCGCCCCCGGCAACAGGGGTGGCAAGCAGGTAAGCTGCGCGGGCGGAGCGCGCGGAGTGACCCATGTTACGAGCCCCCGGCCACGGGGGTGGCGGGCAGGTAAGCTGCTTACCTGCTGCGCGTGACGCCGGGTGCGGTGGGCGCGGTAGTGACCCTGGACTTGCGTCGGGCCCTTCTCGCGGATCGCCTCAGCTACGGCTCCCGGTGGGGCCCTCTCAGGGGAAGGGGCCTCGGTCCCGGACCCCGGCGAGGCGTCCCTTCTCCGCTCCGTAAAAGTGTCCATCTCTTTTCTTTTTTCTTCTTCTGTTGTGGCATATGCTGCAGGTGCCTGCTCGTTTTTCGTATGTGGGTAACAACATTTAACTATGTATATATATTTCCGAATTGGTTTAACTGCCACCCGCAAAAAAACAAACAAAAAAAACAAAAACAAAAAAAAAATCTAATTAATCCACCCGACCCGACCCGCAAGCGGATAAAATCTTATTTTTTTTTATTTCATCCGCCCGATCCGCGGATAATCCGCGGACTCCGCGGTTGTGTCCGCAAACCGCGCATCTCTAGTGTGTATATATATATGTATGTGTGTGTGTGTGTGTGTGTGTGTGTGTGTGTGTGTATATATATATATATATATATATATATATATATATATATATATATATATATATATATATATATATATATATATATATATGTGTGTGTGTGTATATGTTACTCAATTACTCAGTACTTGAGTAGTTTTTTCACAACATACTTTTTACTTTTACTCAAGTAAATATTTGGGTGACTACTCCTTACTTTTAC
>NC_084574.2:1685000-1687500 GCF_033978685.3 Nerophis lumbriciformis | reverse complement strand
ACTTCATCGCCTCTCACAGGACTTTAGCACTGGAAACTAAACAATGTAGTCCAACTGGAAACACTGTGATTGGTTGCTGACCTGGTGGGGGCGGGGCTATTCCCATATTTGGACTTGTTGACTTGTACAGATGTGGAGGTGTTTGGGACCAGAAGTGAATGTTATTAATAAAAGATGAGATGTTTGCTGAAACATGACTTAAGTGTGCTAAAAGCGTCCGAACGAGGTTTAGCTTGTCCGTCTGGTTCAGGGGTCGGCAACCTTTACCAGTCAAAGAGCCATTTTGACCAGTTTCACAAATTAAAGATAACAATGTGAGCCACAAATAATTTTTGAAATTTAAAATGAAATACCAATGCATAAGAAGTATCTTTTTTGCTTTGTGCTATGGATAAACCAGGGGTCTCAGACACGCTGTCCATACCTTAATATGGAATTTGATGGCTGGTGCAGCACGCGGGTTTAATATGAATGGCGCTTGACCGCGTCATGCGTGCCGTGATAGTACAGCATATAGCACCCACTACAACCAGCGTGTCTGATCAGCTATACATTGTATGGGGCTTCTGCTTGCTCACATTTCGGGAGAACATCTGCACCGTAACACAACATAAACACAACAGGACAAATACCCAGAATCCCATGCAGCCCTAACTCTTCCAGGCTACATTATACACCCCCGCTACCAAACCTCGCCCACCTCAACCGACGCACAGAAAAGGGGGGGGGGGGGGAGTTGATGTGTGAGGGAGTAGGGTTGGGGTGGGGGCGGGGTTTGGTGGTAGCAGGGGTGTATAATGTAGCCCGGAAGAGTCAGGGCTGCATGGGATTCTGGGTATTTGTTCTGTTGTGTTTATGTTGTGTTAAGGTGCAGATGTTCTCCCGAAATATGTTTGTCATTCTTGTTTGGTTTTGGTTCAAAGTGTGGCGCATTATTAGTAAGAGTGTTAAAGTTGTTTTATATGGTCACCGTCAGTGTAACCTGTGTGGCTGTTGACCACGTATGCCTTGCTGTCACGTACGTGTGCAAGCAGAAGATGCATACTGCCTAACAAGGGGTTGGGCTGGCACGCTGCAAATTCAGATTGTAGAGGGCGCCAAATACTGTACCATCATGGCATGCCCTTATTATAACAGTAAGGGTGAAAATCTGAGAATTGTAATCCCGGGAGTTTCTGCGAGAGGCACTGAAATCCGAAAGTCTCCCGGGAAAATCGGGGGGGTCGGCAAGTAAGCTGCTGAGCCGCATCAGAGTGATCAAAGAGCCGCATGCGGCTTTGGAGCCGCAGGTTGCCGACCCCTGGTCTGGTTGAATGAAAAATGGCAGAAAGGCACAAAACAGAGTGCATGCTGGGTATAGTGGGGTGTTCAAAGTGCGGCTCATTCTAATTCTATTATTAGCATGACATCAGCACCCCGAATGGGACAAGCGGTAGGAAATGGATGGATGGATGGAGCTTTTTTGGGCAAACTTTGCAACGTGAAATATGTTGTTACTTGACGAATGTTACCTGTTAGCATGCTAAAGCTAGTAGGCTCGATTTATTTATTTTTTTTAATATATATATATAGTTATACACCAGTGCCATATTTTGGTAATTGATGTAAGTATGCTAACATTATCTTGCTAGCATTTTTTTTTTTTTTTACATATCTTTGAGGCGTACATCGCAAAGTAATATATTTTGGTACTTAAAGCATGTTACAGTTAGTATTTTAGCATGCTAACATTAGCATGCTAGCTTTTGTTTAGCTAATTTATCAGGTATACACCTCAGCATCAAATATGTTGTTACTCGACGAATGTTACCTGTTAGCATGCTAAAGCTAGTAGGCTCGATTTTTTTTTTTTTTTATATATATATATATAGTTATACACCAGTGCCATATTTTGGTAATTGATGTAAGTATGCTAACGTTATCTTGCTAGCATTTTTTTTTTTTTTTTTACATATCTTTGAGGCGTACATCGCAAAGTAATATATTTTGGTACTTAAAGCATGTTACAGTTAGTATTTTAGCATGCTAACATTAGCATGCTAGCTTTTGTTTCGCTAATTTATCAGGTATACACCTCAGCATCAAATATGTTGTTACTCGACGAATGTTACCTGTTAGCATGCTAAAGCTAGTAGGCTCGATTTTTTTTAATTTTTTTTTTTTTTTATATATATATAGTTATACACCAGTGCCATATTTTGGTAATTGATGTAAGTATGCTAACGTTATCTTGCTAGCATTTTTTTTTTTTTTTTTTACATATCTTTGAGGCGTACATCGCAAAGTAATATATTTTGGTACTTAAAGCATGTTACAGTTAGTATTTTAGCATGCTAACATTAGCATACTAGCTTTTGTTTAGCTTATTTATCAGGTATACACCTCAGCATCAAATATGTTGTTACTCGACGAATGTTACCTGTTAGCATGCTAAAGCTAGTAGGCTAGATTTATTTTTTATATATTTATACACCAGTGCCATATTTTGGTAATTGATGTA
>NC_084574.2:1677500-1680000 GCF_033978685.3 Nerophis lumbriciformis | reverse complement strand
TTTTTTACATATCTTTGAGGCGTACATCGCAAAGTAATATATTTTGGTACTTAAAGCATAATGTTAGTATTTTAGCATGCTAACATTAGCATGCTAGCTTTTGTTTAGCTAATTTATCAGGTATACACCTCAGTATCAAATATGTTGTTACTCGACGAATGTTACCTGTTAGCATGCTAAAGCTAGTAGGCTCGATTTATTTTTATTTTTTTATATATATATAGTTATACACCAGTGCCATATTTTGGTAATTGATGTAAGTATGCTAACGTTATCTTGCTAGCATTTTTTTTTTTTTTTTTTACATATCTTTGAGGCGTACATAGCAAAGTAATATATTTTGGTACTTAAAGCATGTTACAGTTAGTATTTTAGCATGCTAACATTAGCATGCTAGCTTTTGTTTAGCTAATTTATCAGGTATACACCTCAGCGTCAAATATGTTGTTACTCGACGAATGTTACCTGTTAGCATGCTAAAGCTAGTAGGCTAGATTTATTTTGTATATATTTATACACCAGTGCCATATTTTGGTAATTGATGTAAGTATGCTAACGTTATCTTGCTAGCATTTTTTTATTTTTATTTTTTTTTTACATATCTTTGAGGCGTACATCGCAAAGTAATATATTTTGGTACTTAAAGCATGTTACAGTTAGTATTTTAGCATGCTAATGCATGCTAGCTTTTGTTTAGCTAATTTATCAGGTATACACCTCAGCATCAAATATGTTGTTACTCGACGAATGTTACCTGTTAGCATGCTAAAGCTAGTAGGCTCGATTTATTTATTTTTTTAATATATATATATAGTTATACACCAGTGCCATATTTTGGTAATTGATGTAAGTATGCTAACGTTATCTTGCTAGCATTTTTTTTTTTTTTACATATCTTTGAGGCGTACATAGCAAAGTAATATATTTTGGTACTTAAAGCATGTTACAGTTAGTATTTTAGCATGCTAACATTAGCATGCTAGCTTTTGTTTAGCTAATTTATCAGGTATACACCTCAGCATCAAATATGTTGTTACTCGACGAATGTTACCTGTTAGCATGCTAAAGCTAGTAGGCTAGATTGTTTTGTTTTTTTTATGTATATATATATAGTTATACACCAGTGCCATATTTTGGTAATTGATGTAAGTATGCTAACGTTATCTTGCTAGCATTTATTTTATTTTTTTACATATCTTTGAGGCGTACATCGCAAAGTAATATATTTTGGTACTTAAAGCATGTTACAGTTAGTATTTTAGCATGCTAACATTAGCATGCTAGCTTTTGTTTAGCTAATTTATCAGGTATACACCTCAGCATCAAATATGTTGTTACTCGACGAATGTTACCTGTTAGCATGCTAAAGCTAGTAGGCTCGATTTTTTTTATTTTTTTTTATATATAGTTATACACCAGTGCCATATTTTGGTAATTGATGTAAGTATGCTAACGTTATCTTGCTAGCATTTTTTATTTTTTTTTTACATATCTTTGAGGCGTACATCGCAAAGTAATATATTTTGGTACTTAAAGCATGTTACAGTTAGTATTTTAGCATGCTAACATTAGCATGCTAGCTTTTGTTTCGCTAATTTATCAGGTATACACCTCAGCACCAAATATGTTGTTACTCGACGAATGTTACCTGTTAGCATGCTAAAGCTAGTAGGCTAGATTTTTTTATATATATATATATATATATATATAGTTATACACCAGTGCCATATTTTGGTAATTGATGTAAGTATGCTAACGTTATCTTGCTAGCATTTATTTTATTTTTTTACATATCTTTGAGGCGTACATCGCAAAGTAATATATTTTGGTACTTAAAGCATGTTACAGTTAGTATTTTAGCATGCTAACATTAGCATGCTAGCTTTTGTTTAGCTAATTTATCAGGTATACACCTCAGCATCAAATATGTTGTTACTCGACGAATGTTACCTGTTAGCATGCTAAAGCTAGTAGGCTCGATTTTTTTTATTTTTTTTTATATATAGTTATACACCAGTGCCATATTTTGGTAATTGATGTAAGTATGCTAACGTTATCTTGCTAGCATTTTTTATTTTTTTTTTACATATCTTTGAGGCGTACATCGCAAAGTAATATATTTTGGTACTTAAAGCATGTTACAGTTAGTATTTTAGCATGCTAACATTAGCATGCTAGCTTTTGTTTCGCTAATTTATCAGGTATACACCTCAGCACCAAATATGTTGTTACTCGACGAATGTTACCTGTTAGCATGCTAAAGCTAGTAGGCTAGATTTTTTTATATATATATATATATATATATAGTTATACACCAGTGCCATATTTTGGTAATTGATGTAAGTATGCTAACGTTATCTTGCTAGCATTTAAAAAAAAAAAATTTTTACATATCTTTGAGGCGTACATCGCAAAGTAATATATTTTGGTACTTAAAGCATGTTACAGTTAGTATTTTAGCATGCTAACATTAGCATGCTAGCTTTTGTTTAGCTAATTT
>NC_084574.2:1652500-1672500 GCF_033978685.3 Nerophis lumbriciformis | reverse complement strand
TGTTGTTACTCGACGAATGTTACCTGTTAGCATGCTAAAGCTAGTAGGCTCGATTTATTTTTATTTTTTTATATATATATAGTTATACACCAGTGCCATATTTTGGTAATTGATGTAAGTATGCTAACGTTATCTTGCTAGCATTTTTTTTTTTTTTTTTTACATATCTTTGAGGCGTACATAGCAAAGTAATATATTTTGGTACTTAAAGCATGTTACAGTTAGTATTTTAGCATGCTAACATTAGCATGCTAGCTTTTGTTTAGCTAATTTATCAGGTATACACCTCAGCGTCAAATATGTTGTTACTCGACGAATGTTACCTGTTAGCATGCTAAAGCTAGTAGGCTAGATTTATTTTGTATATATTTATACACCAGTGCCATATTTTGGTAATTGATGTAAGTATGCTAACGTTATCTTGCTAGCATTTTTTTATTTTTATTTTTTTTTTACATATCTTTGAGGCGTACATCGCAAAGTAATATATTTTGGTACTTAAAGCATGTTACAGTTAGTATTTTAGCATGCTAATGCATGCTAGCTTTTGTTTAGCTAATTTATCAGGTATACACCTCAGCATCAAATATGTTGTTACTCGACGAATGTTACCTGTTAGCATGCTAAAGCTAGTAGGCTCGATTTATTTATTTTTTTAATATATATATATAGTTATACACCAGTGCCATATTTTGGTAATTGATGTAAGTATGCTAACGTTATCTTGCTAGCATTTTTTTTTTTTTTACATATCTTTGAGGCGTACATAGCAAAGTAATATATTTTGGTACTTAAAGCATGTTACAGTTAGTATTTTAGCATGCTAACATTAGCATGCTAGCTTTTGTTTAGCTAATTTATCAGGTATACACCTCAGCATCAAATATGTTGTTACTCGACGAATGTTACCTGTTAGCATGCTAAAGCTAGTAGGCTAGATTGTTTTGTTTTTTTTATGTATATATATATAGTTATACACCAGTGCCATATTTTGGTAATTGATGTAAGTATGCTAACGTTATCTTGCTAGCATTTATTTTATTTTTTTACATATCTTTGAGGCGTACATCGCAAAGTAATATATTTTGGTACTTAAAGCATGTTACAGTTAGTATTTTAGCATGCTAACATTAGCATGCTAGCTTTTGTTTAGCTAATTTATCAGGTATACACCTCAGCATCAAATATGTTGTTACTCGACGAATGTTACCTGTTAGCATGCTAAAGCTAGTAGGCTCGATTTTTTTTATTTTTTTTTATATATAGTTATACACCAGTGCCATATTTTGGTAATTGATGTAAGTATGCTAACGTTATCTTGCTAGCATTTTTTATTTTTTTTTTACATATCTTTGAGGCGTACATCGCAAAGTAATATATTTTGGTACTTAAAGCATGTTACAGTTAGTATTTTAGCATGCTAACATTAGCATGCTAGCTTTTGTTTCGCTAATTTATCAGGTATACACCTCAGCACCAAATATGTTGTTACTCGACGAATGTTACCTGTTAGCATGCTAAAGCTAGTAGGCTAGATTTTTTTATATATATATATATATATATATATAGTTATACACCAGTGCCATATTTTGGTAATTGATGTAAGTATGCTAACGTTATCTTGCTAGCATTTATTTTATTTTTTTACATATCTTTGAGGCGTACATCGCAAAGTAATATATTTTGGTACTTAAAGCATGTTACAGTTAGTATTTTAGCATGCTAACATTAGCATGCTAGCTTTTGTTTAGCTAATTTATCAGGTATACACCTCAGCATCAAATATGTTGTTACTCGACGAATGTTACCTGTTAGCATGCTAAAGCTAGTAGGCTCGATTTTTTTTATTTTTTTTTATATATAGTTATACACCAGTGCCATATTTTGGTAATTGATGTAAGTATGCTAACGTTATCTTGCTAGCATTTTTTATTTTTTTTTTACATATCTTTGAGGCGTACATCGCAAAGTAATATATTTTGGTACTTAAAGCATGTTACAGTTAGTATTTTAGCATGCTAACATTAGCATGCTAGCTTTTGTTTCGCTAATTTATCAGGTATACACCTCAGCACCAAATATGTTGTTACTCGACGAATGTTACCTGTTAGCATGCTAAAGCTAGTAGGCTAGATTTTTTTATATATATATATATATATATATAGTTATACACCAGTGCCATATTTTGGTAATTGATGTAAGTATGCTAACGTTATCTTGCTAGCATTTAAAAAAAAAAAATTTTTACATATCTTTGAGGCGTACATCGCAAAGTAATATATTTTGGTACTTAAAGCATGTTACAGTTAGTATTTTAGCATGCTAACATTAGCATGCTAGCTTTTGTTTAGCTAGTTTATCAGGTATACACCTCAGCATCAAATATGTTGTTACTCGACGAATGTTACCTGTTAGCATGCTAAAGCTAGTAGGCTAGATTTATTTTTTATATATTTATACACCAGTGCCATATTTTGGTAATTGATGTAAGTATGCTAACGTTATCTTGCTAGCATTTTTTTTTTTTTTTTTTTACATATCTTTGAGGCGTACATCGCAAAGTAATATATTTTGGTACTTAAAGCATGTTACAGTTAGTATTTTAGCATGCTAACATTAGCATGCTAGCTTTTGTTTAGCTAATTTATCAGGTATACACCTCAGCATCAAATATGTTGTTACTCGACGAATGTTACCTGTTAGCATGCTAAAGCTAGTAGGCTAGATTTTTTTTATATATATATATATATATATATAGTTATACACCAGTGCCATATTTTGGTAATTGATGTAAGTATGCTAACGTTATCTTGCTAGCATTTTTTTTTTTTTTTACATATCTTTGAGGCGTACATCGCAAAGTAATATATTTTGGTACTTAAAGCATGTTACAGTTAGTATTTTAGCATGCTAACATTAGCATGCTAGCTTTTGTTTAGCTAATTTATCAGGTATACACCTCAGCGTCAAATATGTTGTTACTCGACGAATGTTACCTGTTAGCATGCTAAAGCTAGTAGGCTAGATTTATTTTTTATATAGTTATACACCAGTGCCATATTTTGGTAATTGATGTAAGTATGCTAACGTTATCTTGCTAGCATTTTTTTTTTTTTTTTTTTTTTTTTACATATCTTTGAGGCGTACATCGCAAAGTAATATATTTTGGTACTTAAAGCATGTTACAGTTAGTATTTTAGCATGCTAACATTAGCATGCTAGCTTTTGTTTAGCTAATTTATCAGGTATACACCTCAGCATCAAATATGTTGTTACTCGACGAATGTTACCTGTTAGCACGCTAAAGCTAGTAGGCTAGATTTATTTTTTATATAGTTATACACCAGTGCCATATTTTGGTAATTGATGTTAGTATGCTAACGTTATCTTGCTAGCAGTGTCATATATCTTGGTATTTCACAAACATTAACTGTAGACATGCTATTGTTAGCATGTTAGCATAACAAATCTTTGTGGTGTCCATCACAGAGGAATATATTTTCATACTTGACGCATGCTACAGTTAGTATTTTAGCTTTATTTTAGCTAATTTAGTGTCTTGTAGATTGGAATATCACTAATTCCAACTGTAGGCATGCTATTGTTAGCATGTTAGCATGCCAGCATTTTTAACAAATCTTTGTGGTGTCCATGGCAGAGGAATGTACTTTGATACTTGATGCATGCTACGGTTAGTATTTTAGCTTTAGCATGCTAGCTTTTTTTAGCCAATTTATCAGGTAAACACCTCAGTGTCATATATCTTGGTATTTCACTAATATTAACTGTAGACATGCTATTGTATAGCATGTTAGCATTTTCAACAAATCTTTGTGGTGTCCATCGCAGAGGAATATATTTTCATACTTGACGCATGCTACAGTTAGTATTTTAGCTTTATTTTAGCTAATTTAGCAGGTATACCCCTCAGCGTCATGTAGATTGGATTACCACTAATTCCAACTGTAGGCATGCTATTGTTAGCATGTTAGCATGCCAGCATTTTTAACAAATCTTTGTGGTGTCCATGGCAGAGGAATGTACTTTGATACTTGATGCATGCTACGGTTAGTATTTTAGCTTTAGCATGCTAGCTTTTTTTAGCCAATTTATCAGTGTCATATATCTTGGTATTTCACTAATATTAACTGTAGACATGCTATTGTTAGCATGTTAGCATAACAAGTCTTTGTGGTGTCCATCGCAGAGGAAAATATTTTCATACTTGACGCATGCTACAGTTAGTATTTTAGCTTTATTTTAGCTAATTTAGCGTCTTGTAGATTGGAATATCACTAATTCCAACTGTAGGCATGCTATTGTTAGCATGTTAGCATGCTAGCATTTTTAAGAAATCTTTGTGGTGTCCATGGCAGAGGAATGTACTTTGATACTTGACGCATGCTACGGTTAGTATTTTAGCTTTAGCATGCTAGCTTTTTTTAGCCAATTTATCAGGTAAACACCTCAGTGTCATATATCTTGGTATTTCACTAATATTAACTGTAGACATGCTATTTATTAGCATGTTAGAATAACAAATCTTTGTGGTGTCCATCGCAGAGGAATATATTTTCATACTTGACGCATGCTACAGTTAGTATTTTAGCTTTATTTTAGCTAATTTAGCAGGTATACGCCTCAGCGTCATGTAGATTGGAATGTCACTAATATTAACTGTAGACCTGCTATTGTTAGCATGTTAGCATGCTAGCATTTTTAACAAATCTTTGTGGTGTCCATGGCAGAGGAATGTACTTTGATACTTGACGCATGCTACGGTTAGTATTTTAGCTTTAGCATGCTAGCTTTTTTTAGCCAATTTATCAGGTAAACACCTCAATGTCATTTATCTTGGTATTTCACTAATATTAACTGTAGACATGCTATTGTATAGCATGTTAGCATTTTCAACAAATCTTTGTGGTGTCCATCGCAGAGGAATATATTTTCATACTTGACGCATGCTACAGTTAGTATTTTAGCTTTATTTTAGCTAATTTAGCAGGTATACGCCTCAGCGTCATCTAGATTGGAATATCACTAATTCCAACTGTAGGCATGCTATTGTTAGCATGTTAGCATGCCAGCATTTTTAACAAATCTTTGTAGTGTCCATGGCAGAGGAATGTACTTTGATACTTGATGCATGCTACGGTTAGTATTTTAGCTTTAGCATGCTAGCTTTTTTTAGTCAATTTATCAGGTAAACACCTCAGTGTCATATATCTTGGTATTTCATTAATATTAACTGTAGACATGCTATTGTTAGCATGTTAGCATAACAAATCTTTGTGGTGTCCATCGCAGAGGAATATATTTTCATACTTGACGCATGCTACAGTTAGTATTTTAGCTTTATTTTAGCTGATTTAGCAGGTATACCCCTCAGCGTCATGTAGATTGGAATATCACTAATTCCAACTGTGTAGGCATGCTATTGTTAGCATGTTAGCATGCCAGCATTTTTAACAAATCTTTGTAGTGTCCATGGCAGAGGAATGTACTTTGATACTTTATGCATGCTACGGTTAGTATTTTAGCTTTAGCATGCTAGCTTTTTTTAGCCAATTTATCAGTGTCATATATCTTGGTATTTCACTAATATTAACTGTAGACATGCTATTGTTAGCATAACAAGTCTTTGTGGTGTCCATCGCAGAGGAATATATTTTCATACTTGACGCATGCTACAGTTAGTATTTTAGCTTTATTTTAGCTGATTTAGCAGGTATACGCCTCAGCGTCATGTAGATTGGAATATCACTAATTCCAACTGTAGGCATGCTATTGTTAGCATGTTAGCATGCCAGCATTTTTAACAAATCTTTGTGGTGTCCATGGCAGAGGAATGTACTTTGATACTTGACGCATGCTACGGTTAGTATTTTAGCTTTAGCATGCTAGCTTTTTTTAGCCAATTTATCAGTGTCATATATCTTGGTATTTCACTAATATTAACTGTAGACATGCTATTGTTAGCATAACAAATCTTTGTGGTGTCCGTCGCAGAGGAATATATTTTCATACTTGACGCATGCTACAGTTAGTATTTTAGCTTTATTTTAGCTGATTTAGCAGGTATACGCCTCAGCGTCATGTAGATTGGAATACCACTAATTCCAACTGTAGGCATGCTATTGTTAGCATGTTAGCATGCCAGCATTTTTAACAAATCTTTGTAGTGTCCATGGCAGAGGAATGTACTTTGATACTTGACGCATGCTACGGTTAGTATTTTAGCTTTAGCATGCTAGCTTTTTTTAGCCAATTTATCAGTGTCATATATCTTGGTATTTCACTAATATTAACTGTAGACATGCTATTGTTAGCATAACAAATCTTTGTGGTGTCCATCGCAGAGGAATATATTTTCATACTTGACACATGCTACAGTTAGTATTTTAGCTTTATTTTAGCTAATTTAGCAGGTATACCCCTCAGCGTCATGTAGATTGGAATATCACTAATTCCAACTGTGTAGGCATGCTATTGTTAGCATGTTAGCATGCCAGCATTTTTAACAAATCTTTGTGGTGTCCATGGCAGAGGAATGTACTTTGATACTTGATGCATGCTACGGTTAGTATTTTAGCTTTAGCATGCTAGTTTTTTTTAGCCAATTTAACAGGTAAACACCTCAGTGTCATATATCTTGGTATTTCACTAACTGTAGACATGCTATTGTATAGCATGTTAGCATTTTCAACAAATATTTGTGGTGTCCGTCGCAGAGGAATATATTTTCATACTTGACGCATGCTACAGTTAGTATTTTAGCTTTATTTTAGCTAATTTAGCAGGTATACCCCTCAGCGTCATGTAGATTGGAATATCACTAATATTAACTGTAGACCTGTTATTGTTAGCATGTTAGCATGCTAGCATTTTTAACAAATCTTTGTGGTGTCCATGGCAGAGAAATGTACTTTGATACTTGACGCATGCTACAGTGAGTATTTTAGCTTTAGTATGCTAGCATTTTTACAGCTAATTTAGCAGGTATATGCCTCAGTGTCATGCAGTTTGGAATTTCACTGATTCTAATAATAGGCATGCTATTGTTAGCATAGCACTGTTAGCATGCTCGCTTTTGTAGCTCATTTTGCTCATATTTTTTGCTACTTGACGCTATCTGGCGTAGCGTGCTAACTGTTTTAGTTTGGCTTTGGCTCGTCAGCACTCACACAAAATGTCAAGTGAAATTGCATTTTCTTTGAAAAACATTTCTATGTGGAACTGCTTTTGAAGGTGAAAAGGACTCATTTGATTGGTCAGTCTGTGGAAAAGGTTTTGGTAAGCCACGATCTTGTATCCCAACTTCTAGCCAATGTCTTCCTCGGTCTAGAGTGGATCCATGTTCCTCCCCCCAACAGACGTACCTGATCAGTGCACCAGTACCAGGTGGCCAGGATGGTCAGACCCAACGTCATGCCGGGCCAGGGCAAGTCTCCAGTGACGGCGTCTCGGAACAGGTGCATGGCGTCCTGGCGAGGCAGGTGGCAGGTGCTGTTGGGAATGATCTTGCTGGGCACGGCCATACGGTAAACACGCTCCAAGTTGCTGTAGCCGCCGATCTTGTTGAAAGCTGCCGGTGGGAAACACACGTCAGCCGTTCTCGCTGCAGATTGGCATCAAGTGAACACACCCACCCGTGATGGTGAGGATGATGGCTCCCACGATCATCACCACGGTCTGCAGAGTGTCCGTGTAGATGACGGCCGCCAGGCCACCTGAGAGGGAAGTCGAGGTGTTTTAGAACCCCACCATGTTGGTGCGACACTAACACTACAGGTGTGGTGGTGGGAAGAAGAACTGTGTGAGTCACTACATTTGTCTTCATGGACATTGTTCATTGCTGCTGACCACTTTAGGAGACCCGCCATCTTGGTCAGGGCAACACTGCCAGTACAGCACATTATCAACAATGAAGACGTGTCATGTATGCAGCTTTCTTTTGTGTTGGTCATCTTTTTCAAATCAGTTGGCACCATTGCACCACTCAGGGCCATTTTATGTGGCCCCACACATCATTTAAAGTGGCCCGCCACATTCTATGTGGTCTGCCATTTCATTTTATGGGATCCATCACTTTGTTTTATGTGGTACGCCACATCATTTAAAGTGGTCCGCCACATCATTTAAAGTGGGCCGCCATGCCTTTTTATGTGGTCTGCCACATCATTTTATGAGATCCATCACTTTATTTTATGTGGTACGCTACATAATTTAAAGTGGTCCGCCACGTCTTTTTATGTGGTCAGCCACTCCATTATATGTGGCCCGCCACATCATTTTACATGGCACGCCACATCATTTATATAATGTGGCCTGCTTTGTCATTTTATGGGATCCATCACTTTATTTTATGTGGTGCGCCACATCATTTTATGTGGTCTGCCACATCATTTTATGGGATCCATCACTTTTTTTTATGTGGTACGCCACATCATTTTATGTGGTCTGCCACATCATTTTATGGGATCCATCACTTTATTTTATGTGGTCTGCCACATCATTTAAAGTGGTCCGGCACCTCTTTTTATGTGGTCTGCCACATCATTTTATGGGATCCATCACTTTATTTTATGTGGCCCGCCACATCATTTTATGTGGTCTGCCACATCATTTAATGTGATCCATCAATTAATTTTTTTTGGTCCGCCACATTGTTTAAAATGGCTCGCCACGCCATTTAAGGTGGCTCGCCACACCATTTTACACGGCGCGCCACATCATTTGTATATTGTACGTTTTGTGTATGGTGTATGGTCAGTCTGGTACTATGTCATTTTATGTGGTCTGCCACATCATTTTATGTGATCCATCACTTAATTTTATGTGGTCTACCACATCATTTTATGTGGTCAGCCACTCCATTATATGTGGCCAGCCACATCATTTTAAATGGCACGCCACATAATTTATATAACGCGGCCTGCTTTGTCATTTTATGGGATCCATCATTTAAAGTGGCCCGCCACATCATTTTATGTGGTCTGCCACATCATTTTATGAGATCCATCACTTTATTTTATGTGGTACGCCACGTCATTTTATGTGGTCTGCCACCTCTTTTTATTCGATCCATCAATTAATTTTTTTTGGTCCGCCACATTGTTTAAAATGGCTCGCCACGCCATTTAAAGTGGCCCGCCACGTCATCTTATGTGGCCCGCTACACCATTTTACATGGCGCGCCACATCATTTGTATATTGTACGTTTTGTGTATGGTCAGTCTGGTACTACGTCATTTTATGTGGTCTACCACGTCATTTTAAGTGGCCCACCACAACGTTGGTCTACCACATCATTTTATGTGGTCAGCCACGCCATTATATGTGGCCCGCCACATCATTTTACATGGCACGCCACATCATTTATATAACGTGGCCTGCTTTGTCATTTTATGGGATCCATCACTTTATTTTATGTGGTGCGCCACATCATTTAAAGTGGCCCGCCACATCATTTTATGTGGTCTGCCACATCATTTTATGGGATCCATCACTTTTTTTTTATGTGGTACACCACATCATTTTATGTGGTCTGCCACCTCATTTTATGGGATCCATCAATTGATTTATTTTGGTCCGCCACATTGTTTAAAATGGCTCGCCACGCCATTTAAGGTGGCCCGCCACGTCATCTTACCTGGCCCGCTACACCATTTTACATGGCGCACCCAATCATTTGTATATTGTACGTTTTGTGTATGGTCAGTCTGGTACTACGTCATTTAATGTGGCCTGCCACATCATTTTATGTGATCCATCACTTAATTTTATGTGGTCTACCACGTCATTTGAAGTGGCCCACCACAACGTTGGTCTACCACATCATTTTATGTGGTCAGCCACTCCATTATATGTGGCCAGCCATATCATTTTAAAAGGCACGCCACATCATTTATATAATGTGGCCTGCTTTGTCATTTTATGGGATCCATCACTTTATTTTATGTGGTGCGCCACGTCATTTAATGTGGCCCGCCACATCATTTTACGTGGTCTGCCACATCATTTTATGGGATCCATCACTTTTTTTTATGTGGTACGCCACGTCATTTAAAGTGGCCCGCCATATAATTTTATGTGGTCTGCCACCTCATTTTATTCGATCCATCAATTAATTTTTTTTGGTCCGCCACATTGTTTAAAATGGCTCGCCACGCCATTTAAGGTGGCCCGCCACGTCATCTTACGTGGCCCGCCACACCATTTTACATGGCGCGCCACATCATTTGTATATTGTACGTTTTGTGTATGGTCAGTCTGGTACTACGTCATTTAAAGTGGCCTGCCACATCATTTTATGTGATGCATCACTTAATTTTATGTGGTCTACCACGTCATTTTAAGTGGCCCACCACAACGCTGGTCTACCACATCATTTTATGTGGTCGGCCACTCCATTATATGTGGCCCGCCACATCATTTTACCTGGCACGCCACATCATTTATATAATGTGGCCTGCTTTGTCATTTTATAGGATCCATCACATCATTTAAAGTGGCCCGCCACATCATTTTATGTGGTCTGCCACATCATTTTATGGGATCCATCACTTTTTTCTATGTGGTACGCCACATCATTTTATGTGGTCTGCCACCTCATTTTATTCGATCCATCAATTAATTTTTTTTGGTCCGCCACATTGTTTAAAATGGCTCGCCACGCCATTTAAGGTGGCCCGCCACGTCATCTTACGTGGCCCGCCACATCATCTTACGTGGCCCGCCACACCATTTTGCACGGCGCGCCACATCATTTGTATATTGTACGTTTTGTGTATGGTGTATGGTCAGTCTGGTACTACGTCATTTTATGTGGTCTGCCACATCATTTTATGTGATCCATCACTTAATTTTATGTGGTCCACCACAACCTTGGTCTACCACATCATTTTATGTGGTCAGCCACTCCATTATATGTGGCCCGCCACATCATTTATATAATGTGGCCTGCTTTGTCATTTTATGGGATCCATCACTTTATTTTATGTGGTGCGCCACATCATTTAAAGTGGCCCGCCACATCATTTTATGTGGTCTGCCACATCATTTTATGGGATCCATTACTTTTTTTTAATGTGGTACGCCACATCATTTGAAGTGGCCCGCCACATCATTTTATGTGGTCTGCCACCTCATTTTATTCGATCCATCAATTCATTTTTTTTGGTCCGCCACATTGTTTAAAATGGCTCGCCACGCCATTTAAAGTGGCCCGCCACGTCATCTTACGTGGCCCGCCACACCATTTTACACGGCGCGCCACATCATTTGTATATTGTACGTTTTGTGTATGGTCAGTCTGGTACTACGTCATTTTATGTGGTCTGCCATGTCATTTAAAGTGGCCTGCCACATCATTTTATGTGATCCATCACTTAATTTTATGTGGTCTACCACGTAATTTTAAGTGGCCCACCACAACGTTGGTCTACCACATCATTTTATGTGGTCAGCCACTCTGTTATATGTGGCCCGCCACACCATTTTACATGGCACGCCACATCATTTGTATAATGTGGCCTGCTTTGTCATTTTATGTGATCTGCCACATCATTTGATGTGGCCCGCCATCTCAATTTATGCTGTCAGCCACATCATTTTATGTGATCAATCATTGAATTTGATGTGGTCCGTCACATCATTTAAAGTGGCCCGCCACATCATCACATTGATTGAATGTTGATTGAATATGATCTGATCATGCAACAATGTGTTCCAAGCATTTCTTGGGAGGTATCAAAAATAAATACCAATTAATCTGCCCCATTAGTCTAGGAAATGTGATATGAAATAACAGCTGTGTAACCAGGCTATAATATGTTGATATTTCTATATTACAAGTGACACTTGAATGCAGCGTGCACACCTGCGATGGTGTAGAGCGCAGTGACCACCAGCATGAGGACCGTGGACAGGTAGAGGTTCCATCCCAGGCACACTTGGACGAACAAGGCCCCGGAGTAGAGGTCCGTCTGGTACCACAACACAACATGGTGCAAGAACGGTGCATTGTGTCGGGCGTTGGCGGGTGTTTGTGTCCTACTGATATCTTGGTGAAGACCGACAGCAGCAGCGAGAGGACCGCCAGGTAGGTTCTGATCCTTTCTCCTCCGAACCGCCGGCCCAGGTACTCGGGCATTGTCACGATCTGAACACACATTTCACACCACAATCTCTTTTTCTTTCTTTTTTTTTTCGTCGCCTCGGTGTGATGGACTTGTCAGCAGAACCTTAGATGTGTTGTGGAATGGACTAGATGATTTTCAGGAAAAACGGAATTTGGTTTGGAACTTGGGAACGTGTTAGTTTGAATGTCCAGGATGAGTGGAATGTGTTGATGTTGGAACGGTTTGAATCGGTTGAAAAATGTGGGAATTGTGGAAGTTTAAAAAATGGACAATTCATTTTGAATGTGGAATATGTTCTTGGAAATCTGGGAATGTTTTTAAATTGTTGAAGGAGAGCGCACAATTTTGAACAGGCCAGAATATTTTGGAGTTGGAACAGTTTGAACCGGATGAAAAATGTGGGAATTGTGGAATTTTTAAAAATGTCCCATTTATTTCAATGGGAATTTCATAGAAATTTCGGGAAAAGCAAGATTTTTTTGGAAAATGGTTAAAGACTTGAATGTTCTGAATGAGCCAGAAAAAAGGGTCAAAAAAAGGTTTGAAAAAAATGGAATTCTGGGAATTCCTGGAAATGTGTTCAACCTGGGAAAGTGTTAGTTTGAATGTCCAGGATGAGTGGAATGTGTTGATGTTGGAACGGTTTGAATAAGATGAAAAAAGTGGGAATTGTGGAACATTGAAAAATATCCCATTTATTTCAATGGGAATTTCATGGGAATTTCGGGAAAAGCTGGAATATTTTTGGAAAATGGTAAAAGACTTGAATGTTCTGAATGAGTTGAAAAGGTTGATGTTTTACAAATCGTTCGAAAAATGTTGAAGCAGTAACATCTTTAATTGAGAAATGGTATCATGGAATTCCAGGAATTTCGGGAAAAACGTTTTTTTTTGTCCTGATTAAGCGGAATGTTTGGACGGTGGAACGGTTGAAGTGGGTTGAAAAATGTGGAGGGAGTAGTCGCCAGAAAAAAGGGTCAAAAAAAGGTTTGAAAAAAATGGAATTCTGGGAATTCCTGGAAATGTGTTCAACCTGGGAAAGTGTTAGTTTAAATGTCCAGGATGAGTGGAATGTGTTGATGTTGGAACAGTTTAAATAAGATGAAAAATGTGGAAATTGTGGAACATTGAAAAATATCCCATTTATTTTAATGGGAATTTCATGGGAATTTCGGGAAAAGCTGGAATTGTTTTGGAAAATGGTAAAAGACTTGAATGTTCTGAATGAGTTGAAAAGGTTGATGTTTTACAAATTGTTCGAAAAATGTTGAAGCAGTAACATCTTTAATTGAGAAATAGTATCATGGAATTTCGGGAAAAAACGTTTTTTTGTCCTGATTAAGCGGAATGTTTGGACGGTGGAACGGTTGAAGTGGGTTGAAAAATGTGGAGGGAGTAGACGCCAGAAAAAAGGGTAAAAAAAAAGGTTTGAAAAAAATGGAATTCTGGGAATTCCTGGAAATGTGTTCAACCTGGGAAAGTGTTAGTTTGAATGTCCAGGATGAGTGGAATGTGTTGATGTTGGAACGGTTTGAATAAGATGAAAAATGTGGGAATTGTGGAACATTGAAAAATATCCCATTTATTTCAATGGGACTTTCATGGGAATTTCGGGAAAAGCTGGAATGTTTTTGGAAAATGGTAAAAGACTTGAATGTTCTGAATGAGTTGAAAAGGTTGATGTTTTACAAATCGTTCGAAAAATGTTGAAGCAGTAACATCTTTAATTGAGAAATGGTATCATGGAATTCCAGGAATTTCGGGAAAACCGTTTTTTTGTCCTGATTAAGCGGAATGTTTGGACGGTGGAACGGTTGAAGTGGGTTGAAAAATGTGGAGGGAGTAGTCGCCAGAAAAAAGGGTAAAAAAAAAAAAAGGTTTGAAAAAAATGGAATTCTGGGAATTCCTGGAAATTTTTCAACCTGGGAAAGTGTTAGTTTGAATGTCCAGGATGAGTGGAATGTGTTGATGTTGGAACGGTTTGAATAAGATGAAAAATGTGGGAATTGTGGAACATTGAAAAATATCCCATTTATTTCAATGGGAATTTCATGGGAATTTCGGGAAAAGCTGGAATTGTTTTGGAAAATGGTAAAAGACTTGAATGTTCTGAATGAGCCAGAAAAAAGGGTCAAAAAAAGGTTTGAAAAAAATTTAATTCTGGGAATTCCTGGAAATTTGTTCAACCTGGGAAAGTGTTAGTTTAAATGTCCAGGATGAGTGGAATGTGTTGATGTTGGAACGGTTTGAATAAGATGAAAAATGTGGGAATTGTGGAAGTTTTAAAAATGGACAATTCATTTTGAATGTGGAATATGTTCTTGGAAATCTGGGAATGTTTTTAAATTGTTGAAGGAGAGCGCACAATTTTGAACAGGCCAGAATATTTTGGAGTTGGAACAGTTTGAACCGGATGAAAAATGTGGGAATTGTGGAATTTTTAAAAATGTCCCATTTATTTCAATGGGAATTTCATAGAAATTTCGGGAAAAGCAAGATTTTTTTGGAAAATGGTTAAAGACTTGAATGTTCTGAATGAGCCAGAAAAAAGGGTCGAAAAAAGGTTTGAAAAAAATGGAATTCTGGGAATTCCTGGAAATTTTTCAACCTGGGAAAGTGTTAGTTTGAATGTCCAGGATGAGTGGAATGTGTTGATGTTGGAACGGTTTGAATAAGATGAAAAAAGTGGGAATTGTGGAACATTGAAAAAATATCCCATTTATTTCAATGGGAATTTCATGGGAATTTCGGGAAAAGCTGGAATTGTTTTGGAAAATGGTAAAAGACTTGAATGTTCTGAATGAGTTGAAAAGGTTGATGTTTTACAAATCGTTCGAAAAATGTTGAAGAAGTAACATCTTTAATTGAGAAATGGTATCATGGAATTCCAGGAAATTCGGGAAAATCGTTTTTTTTGTCCTGATTAAGCGGAATGTTTGGACGGTGGAACGGTTGAAGTGGGTTGAAAAATGTGGAGGTAGTAGTCGCCAGAAAAAAGGGTCAAAAAAAGGTTTGAAAAAAATGGAATTCTGGGAATTCCTGGAAATGTGTTCAACCTGGGAAAGTGTTAGTTTGAATGTCCAGGATGAGTGGAATGTGTTGTTGTTGGAACGGTTTTAATAAGATGAAAAATGTGGGAATTGTGTAACATTGAAAAATATCCCATTTATTTCAATGGGAATTTCATGGGAATTTCGGGAAAAGCTGGAATTGTTTTGGAAAATGGTAAAAGACTTGAATGTTCTGAATGAGTTGAAAAGGTTGATGTTTTACAAATTGTTCGAAAAATGTTGAAGCAGTAACATCTTTAATTGAGAAATGGTATCATGGAATTCCAGGAATTTCGGGAAAACCGTTTTTTTGTCCTGATTAAGCGGAATGTTTGGACGGTGGAACGGTTGAAGTGGGTTGAAAAATGTGGAGGTAGTAGTCGCCAGAAAAAAGGGTCAAAAAAAGGTTTGAAAAAAATGGAATTCTGGGAATTCCTGGAAATGTGTTCAACCTGGGAAAGTGTTAGTTTGAATGTCCAGGATGAGTGGAATGTGTTGTTGTTGGAACGGTTTTAATAAGATGAAAAATGTGGGAATTGTGTAACATTGAAAAATATCCCATTTATTTCAATGGGAATTTCATGGGAATTTCGGGAAAAGCTGGAATTGTTTTGGAAAATGGTAAAAGACTTGAATGTTCTGAATGAGTTGAAAAGGTTGATGTTTTACAAATTGTTCGAAAAATGTTGAAGCAGTAACATCTTTAATTGAGAAATGGTATCATGGAATTCCAGGAATTTCGGGAAAACCGTTTTTTTGTCCTGATTAAGCGGAATGTTTGGACGGTGGAACGGTTGAAGTGGGTTGAAAAATGTGGAGGGAGTAGTCGCCAGAAAAAAGGGTAAAAAAAAAAAAGGTTTGAAAAAAATGGAATTCTGGGAATTCCTGGAAATTTTTCAACCTGGGAAAGTGTTAGTTTGAATGTCCAGGATGAGTGGAATGTGTTGATGTTGGAACGGTTTGAATAAGATGAAAAATGTGGGAATTGTGGAACATTGAAAAATATCCCATTTATTTCAATGGGAATTTCATGGGAATTTCGGGAAAAGCTGGAATTGTTTTGGAAAATGGTAAAAGACTTGAATGTTCTGAATGAGCCAGAAAAAAGGGTCAAAAAAAGGTTTGAAAAAAATTTAATTCTGGGAATTCCTGGAAATTTGTTCAACCTGGGAAAGTGTTAGTTTAAATGTCCAGGATGAGTGGAATGTGTTGATGTTGGAACGGTTTGAATAAGATGAAAAATGTGGGAATTGTGGAAGTTTTAAAAATGGACAATTCATTCTGAATGTGGAATGTGGAATATGTTCTTGGAAATCTGGGAATGTTTTTAAATTGTTGAAGGAGAGCGCACAATTTTGAACAGGCCAGAATATTTTGGAGTTGGAACAGTTTGAACCGGATGAAAAATGTGGGAATTGTGGAATTTTTAAAAATGTCCCATTTATTTCAATGGGAATTTCATAGAAATTTCGGGAAAAGCAAGATTTTTTTGGAAAATGGTTAAAGACTTGAATGTTCTGAATGAGCCAGAAAAAAGGGTCGAAAAAAGGTTTGAAAAAAATGGAATTCTGGGAATTCCTGGAAATTTTTCAACCTGGGAAAGTGTTAGTTTGAATGTCCAGGATGAGTGGAATGTGTTGATGTTGGAACGGTTTGAATAAGATGAAAAAAGTGGGAATTGTGGAACATTGAAAAAATATCCCATTTATTTCAATGGGAATTTCATGGGAATTTCGGGAAAAGCTGGAATTGTTTTGGAAAATGGTAAAAGACTTGAATGTTCTGAATGAGTTGAAAAGGTTGATGTTTTACAAATCGTTCGAAAAATGTTGAAGAAGTAACATCTTTAATTGAGAAATGGTATCATGGAATTCCAGGAAATTCGGGAAAATCGTTTTTTTTGTCCTGATTAAGCGGAATGTTTGGACGGTGGAACGGTTGAAGTGGGTTGAAAAATGTGGAGGTAGTAGTCGCCAGAAAAAAGGGTCAAAAAAAGGTTTGAAAAAAATGGAATTCTGGGAATTCCTGGAAATGTGTTCAACCTGGGAAAGTGTTAGTTTGAATGTCCAGGATGAGTGGAATGTGTTGATGTTGGAACGGTTTTAATAAGATGAAAAATGTGGGAATTGTGTAACATTGAAAAATATCCCATTTATTTCAATGGGAATTTCATGGGAATTTCGGGAAAAGCTGGAATTGTTTTGGAAAATGGTAAAAGACTTGAATGTTCTGAATGAGTTGAAAAGGTTGATGTTTTACAAATTGTTCGAAAAATGTTGAAGCAGTAACATCTTTAATTGAGAAATGGTATCACGGAATTCCAGGAATTTCGGGAAAACCGTTTTTTTTTGTCCTGATTAAGCGGAATGTTTGGACGGTGGAACGGTTGAAGTGGGTTGAAAAATGTGGAGGGAGTAGTCGCCAGAAAAAAGGGTGAAAAAAAAAGGGAATTCTGGGAATTCCTGAAAAAATGTTTAACTTGGAAAAATAATAGTTTGAATTTTCAGGGTGAGTGGAATATGTTGAAGGTGGAATGGTTTGAATCGGTTGAAAAATGTGGAAATGGTGGAAGTTTGAAATATAGCCAATTCATTTTGAATGGGAAAAATGTCCTGGAAAACCTGGAATTCTGGGAAATCTGGGAATTTTTGGAATGTGTCAAAGGAAAGCCTGCAATTCCCAAATAGGCTGAACAGTTTCAAATTGATAAGGTTTGAAACGGATGAAAAATGTGGGAATTGTGGAACATTGAAAAATATCCCATTTATTTCAATGAGAATTTCATGGGAATTTCGGGAAAAGCGGGAATTGTTTTGGAAAATGGTAAAAGAATGAGTTGAAAAGGTTGATGTTTTACAAATTGTTCGAAAAATGTTGAAGCAGTAACATCTTTAATTGAGAAATGGTATCATGGAATTCCAGGAATTTCGGGAAAAGCATTTTTTGGTCCTGATTAAGAGGAATGTTTGGACGGTGGAACGGTTGAAGTGGGTTGAAAAATGTGGAAGGAGTAGTCGCCAGAAAAAAGGGTCAAAAAAAGGTTTGAAAAAAATGGAATTCTGGGAATTCCTGGAATTTTTTTGAACTTGGAAAAATGACAGTTTGAATGTCCAGGATGAGTGGAATATGTTGAAGGTGGAATGGTTTGAATCGGTTGAAAAATGTGGAAATGGTGGAAGTTTGCAAATTAGCCAATTCAATTGAATGGGAAAAATGTCCTGGAAAACCTGGAATTCTGGGATATCTGGGAATTTTTTGAATTTGTCAAGGGAAAGCCCGCAATTCCCGAATAGGCTGAACATTTTGAAGTTGATACGGTTTGAATGGGATGAAAAATGTGGAAGGTAGAGCGTGCCAAAATCTGGACTAGAAGAAGAAGAAATAGATGAATTTTGGTGTAGAAAAGCATATTTGTGAATGTTTTGGTGCATTCACACAATAATAATACAAACTATATGTGTGAATGTTTTGGTGCATTCACACAATAATAAAAAAGTATATGTGTGAATGCTTTGGTGCATTCACAAAATAATGATAAAAACTATATGTGTGAATGTTTTGGTGCATTCACACAATAATAATAAAACATATATGTGTGAGTGTTTTGGTGCATTCACACACTATTAATAAAAACTATATGTGTGAATGTTTTGGTGCATTCACACAATAATAAAAACTATATGTGTGAATGTTTTGGTGCATTCACACAATATTAATAGAAACGATATGTGGGAATGTTTTGGTGCATTCACACAATAATAAAAACTGTATGTGTGAATGTTTTGGTGCATTCACACAATATTAATAAAAACGATATGTGGGAATGTTTTGGTGCATTCACACAATAATAAAAAAGTATATTTGTGAATGCTTTGGTGCATTCACAAAATAATGATAAAAACTATATGTGTGAATGTTTTGGTGCATTCACACAATATTAATAAAAACTATATGTGTGAATGTTTTGGTGCATTCACACAATATTAATAAAAACGATATGTGGGAATGTTTTGGTGCATTCACACAATAATAAAAAAGTATATTTGTGAATGTTTTGGTGCATTCACACAATAATGATAAAAACTATATGTGTGAATGTTTTGGTGCATTAACACAATATTAATAAAACATATATGTGTGAGTGTTTTGGTGCATTCACACAATATTAATAAAAACTATATGTGTGAATGTTTTGGTGCATTCACACAATAATAATAAAAACTATATGTGTGAATGTTTTGGTGCATTCACACAATAATACAAACTATATGTGTGTATGCTTTGGTGCATTTACACAATAATAATTAAAAAACTATATGTGTGAATGTTTTGGTGCATTCACACAATAATAAAAACTATATGTGTGAATGTTTTGGTGCATTCACACAATATTAATAAAAACGATATGTGGGAATGTTTTGGTGCATTCACACAATAATAATAAAAACTATATGTGTGAATGTTTTGGTGCATTCACACAATAATAATAAAAACTTTATGTGGGAATGTTTTGGTGCATTCACACAATAATAAAAAAGTATATGTGTGAATGCTTTGGTGCATTCACACAATAATGATAAAAACTATATGTGTGAATGTTTTGGTGCATTCACACAATAATAATAAAACATATGTGTGAGTGTTTTGGTGCATTCACACAATAATAAAAACTATGTGTGAATGTTTTGGTGCATTCACACAATATTAATAGAAACGATATGTGGGAATGTTTTGGTGCATTCACACAATAATAATAAAAACTACATGTGTGAATGTTTTGGTGCATTTACACAACAATAATAAA
>NC_084574.2:1532500-1647500 GCF_033978685.3 Nerophis lumbriciformis | reverse complement strand
TTAAACAAATGCAATGCCTATTATGTATTTATAAATATATATATATATATATATATATATATATATATATATATATATATATATATATATATATATATATAAATTGTAGTAATATGTGATTTTTATTTATTGTATTTAAAAAAAAATGCAATGCCTATTATGTATTTATAAAAAAATATATATATTTGAAAACATAATATATGATTTTAAATGTATTGTATTTAAAACATGCAATGCATATTATGTATTTATAATATATATATATATATATATATTTATTTATTTATTTCAATTATAATAATGTATGATTTTAAATGTATAATATTTAAAAAAGAAATCCAATGCCTATTATGTATTTATAAAATGAATATATATATTTTAAATGATAATCATAATAATATAGGATTTTAAATGTATTGTATTTTTTTTTATAAATGCAATGCCTATTATATATGCATATATATATATATACACACACATATTTATATATATATATATATATATATATATATATATATATATATATACATATATTTCAATTATAATACTTGATTTAAAATGTATTTTTAAAACAATGCAATGCCTATTATGTATTTATAAAAAATAAATATGTATTTTTTAAATTCTAATAATATATAATTTTAAATGTATCGTATATTTTACAAAATGCAATGCTTATTATGCACTGTATTTATAAAATAAATGTATATATTTTTAATTTTAATAATTATTGATTTTAAATGTTTTTTTGTTTTTTTTGAAGAATAAATTAACTTCATTAAAATTATAAAAATCTCATTCCAGTGCAATTAATTTATAAAGGTATCTTTTGCAATAAAAAAAAAAGTCATAATTAAATGTTGAAAAAAATCATATTAATAATAGGTGGTAGTAAGTTAGTAGCTACAGGTCAAAGTGTATTTTTTTAATTGTGCACATTTAAAAAAACAGCCACTACTTCCCCAAAGTGACAGAAATGTAAAAAAAAAAATGAATACAAAAATCACAATATTATGAATAGACTGAGAACCAGCGTCCTCTGCAGCTGACACCTCTTTTTAATCTAATTGTTGTTTTTTAAATGCCCTAATATGCACTGTAAAAAATACATTTTGTAAATTTTGCATTTAAAAACTGGCAACTCTATACAATTTTACCATAAACTTCTTGGTGCTTTTCACACCTTAACTGTAAAATGAAACATTTTATTTTTACGGTAAAAGTAAGGCAACAGAGCTGCCTTTTTTTTTTTTTTTAGCTGTAGTCATTTTTACAGTTGATTTTACACTTATTTGTACTGTAAACATCTGATCAGATGGTCAGCAAATATAGCATATACAAACTCACCGGCCACCAAGCCATGTCTCGTCCAGCCAGGAAGTAGCCGCTCAGCGTGTTCCTGCTCACTCTGCATGACGACTAAAACACACACACATGGAAATTACACGTACAACACTCCACAATCTGCGCCTTACCCAGATGCCCACGGCCAGGTTGAGGAGGAAGTAGGTTACTATGACGATGATGTCAGAGAAGCTGAAGGACTGAGACAGCGCGTAGAAGTTGGTGGTGGAATTGGACATCCTTGCACGCTCTTGTCTTGTGTTGCACACACACACACACACACACACATGCTACTGAATACACCTCTGCAGCACCATCTCCCAATCTGACCTTTTGTGGAACACACACCTCCACACACACTCCAGCTCCTGCTGCAGAAGCTGTGCCAAAAGAAGGCTGGAGATCGAGACCAGGTGTGTGAGAGAAGAGCCGCCCTTAAGTGGTCAACAAACACATCACTTTAATGTGACACACACACACAGAACCTGCTAGGGGATAATGGAGTGTGTGTGTGTGGGTCCCCACGTGGACCGTGGTCCACACACACACACTGCTAGTCAATCATTGTCTATGACACGTTTAGCATCATTAGCGTGCGAGCACACAAACAAGTGCTGCTAAGTGTCAAGTAGGGGGTCAGGAACCCACCCCAGACCGGAGTCACTCTTAGTCCCAACTGTCCCGCTTTCACATCCACAAGTGTTGCTTTGAGGTGAATTTAAAGGGGAAGTGCACTTTTATTGGAATTGTGTCCACCATTTGCCATCCTTATGTAAGAAAAGAACATGTTTTTGTTCTTTTTGTGTATTCCAAGTCGTAAAATATGGCAAGCACGAGGCGGCTAACAATGGAACTAATAGGAGGGTTTCCCATTTGGTGGATGGTGGAGGGTGTGTTAGTCTTTTACCAGCCAGGCATTAAAAAATAGTCCTAAAAATCAATCATCAATCTTCACCAAGACGTGACTTGATTGACATTCACGGCACCCGAGGGTCTTGTGAGATGACGCTGGCTCCTGCCAGATCATTGTTAAGAAAAAAACGACCGACAGGAAGGCGAGAAGCACTTTTTATTTCAACAGACTCTCACGCCGTACCTGCCGTCAAAACTCTAAAGACCGATCACACAGTTCCTGTCAGGGGATTTCCCTGCTCTTCAGGGGGAAAAAAGGGAAACCTGTGAAACAGGCTTGTAGGGATGAAATAGCCTCTGTGTTTATTTCCTGACCTGACGTATATTCCGCTCTACCCCGGTATTGAGCACTGTATATAAGATATACCACAGTAACCTCGACTATGCATTTATATATATATACAGGTAAAAGCCAGTAAATTAGAATATTTTGAAAAACTTGATTTATTTCAGTAATTGCATTCAAAAGGTGTAACTTGTACATTATATTTATTCATTGCACACAGACTGATGCATTCAAATGTTTATTTCATTTAATTTTGATGATTTGAAGTGGCAACAAATGAAAATCCAAAATTCCGTGTGTCACAAAATTAGAATATTACTTAAGGCTAATACAAAAAAGGGATTTTTAGAAATGTTGGCCAACTGAAAAGTATGAAAATGAAAAATATGAGCATGTACAATACTCAATACTTGGTTGGAGCTCCTTTTGCCTCAATTACTGCGTTAATGCGGCGTGGCATGGAGTCCATGAGTTTCTGGCACTGCTCAGGTGTTATGAGAGCCCAGGTTGCTCTGATAGTGGCCTTCAACTCTTCTGCGTTTTTGGGTCTGGCATTCTGCATCTTCCTTTTCACAATACCCCACAGATTTTCTATGGGGCTAAGGTCAGGGGAGTTGGCGGGCCAATTTAGAACAGAAATACCATGGTCCGTAAACCAGGCACGGGTAGATTTTGCGCTGTGTGCAGGCGCCAAGTCCTGTTGGAACTTGAAATCTCCATCTCCATAGAGCAGGTCAGCAGCAGGAAGCATGAAGTGCTCTAAAACTTGCTGGTAGACGGCTGCGTTGACCCTGGATCTCAGGAAACAGAGTGGACCGACACCAGCAGATGACATGGCACCCCAAACCATCACCCAACCATGCAAATTTTGCATTTCCTTTGGAAATCGAGGTCCCAGAGTCTGGAGGAAGACAGGAGAGGCACAGGATCCACGTTGCCTGAAGTCTAGTGTAAAGTTTCCACCATCAGTGATGGTTTGGGGTGCCATGTCATCTGCTGGTGTCGGTCCACTCTGTTTCTTGAGATCCAGGGTCAACGCAGCAGTCTACCAGCAAGTTTTAGAGCACTTCATGCTTCCTGCTGCTGACCTGCTCTATGGAGATGGAGATTTCAAGTTCCAACAGGACTTGGCGCCTGCACACAGCGCAAAATCTACCCGTGCCTGGTTTACGGACCATGGTATTTCTGTTCTAAATTGGCCCGCCAACTCCCCTGACCTTAGCCCCATAGAAAATCTGTGGGGTATTGTGAAAAGGAAGATGCAGAATGCCAGAGCCAAAAACGCAGAAGAGTTGAAGGCCACTATCAGAGCAACCTGGGCTCTCATAACACCTGAGCAGTGCCAGAAACTCATGGACTCCATGCCACGCCGCATTAACGCAGTAATTGAGGCAAAAGGAGCTCCAACCAAGTATTGAGTATTGTACATGCTCATATTTTTCATTTTCATACTTTTCAGTTGGCCAACATTTCTAAAAATGCCTTTTTTGTATTAGCCTTAAGTAATATTCTAATTTTGTGACACACGGAATTTTGGATTTTCATTTGTTGCCACTTCAAATCATCAAAATTAAATGAAATAAACATTTGAATGCATCAGTCTGTGTGCAATGAATAAATATAATGTACAAGTTACACCTTTTGAATGCAATTACTGAAATAAATCAAGTTTTTCAAATTATTCTAATTTACTGGCTTTTACCTGTGTATATATATATATAATTCAATTTGTCCAACAACTAGGTAGGTGCGGCTTATGATTAGGTGCACGTTATAACCCGGGAATTATGGTAATCGGGCTTGGATTTATGCTGCTGACATTTATTACTGGCCATTCAGTGCCTCATCCTGAAGGTTTTGGGTTTGAAACCAACTGGGGACTCCCATCAAGTACTAGAATTGGACCTTTCACACAAACTGACAATTTGACATTTTATATACAACAGGAGCAAAAGTCCAGATTTGAGTTACATGTATATAATAAATACAAGTCAACATTCATTCAACTGCAATATTTATCTTTCTCCATTGCCAGTGTTAGACCACAGATTTTGTAGAATGCCTGCCCAATCCTTTCTACATCATTCTGAACCGTATTCCACAGAAAGCCATTCCATAGGAGCCTGTTCTATAGAACTACTCTTTAGAACTTTCTTCTATCGCACTATTCTTTAGAGGTGATCTATAGAACCATTCTTTAGAATCCTGTTCTATAGAACCATTCTTCAGAATTGTGTTCTATAGAACCCATCCATCCATCCATCCATCTTCTTCCGCTTATCCGAGGTCGGGTCGCGGGGGCAGCAGCTTAAGCAGGGAAGCCCAGACTTCCCTCTCCCCAGCCACTTTGTCCAGCTCTTCCTGTGGGACCCCGAGGCGTTCCCAGGCCAGCCGGGAGACATAGTCTTCCCAACGTGTCCTGGGTCTTCCCCGCGGCCTCCTACCGGTCGGACGTGCCCTAAACACCTCCCTAGGGAGGCGTTCGGGTGGCATCCTGACCAGATGCCCGAACCACCTCATCTGGCTCCTCTCCATGTGGAGGAGCAGCGGCTTTACTTTGAGCTCCCCCCGGATGGCAGAGCTTCTCACCCTATCTCTAAGGGAGAGCCCCGCCACCCGGCGGAGGAAACTCATTTGGGCCGCTTGTACCCGTGATCTTGTCCTTTCGGTCATAACCCAAAGCTCATGACCATAGGTGAGGATGGGAACGTAGATCGACCGGTAAATTGAGAGCTTTGCCTTCCGGCTCAGCTCCTTCTTCACCACAACGGATCGATACAGCGTCCGCATTACTGAAGACGCCGCACCGATCCGCCTGTCGATCTCACGATCCACTCTTCCCTCACTCGTGAACAAGACTCCGAGGTACTTGAACTCCTCCACTTGGGGCAAGATCTCCTCCCCAACCCGGAGATGGCACTCCACCCTTTTCCGGGCGAGAACCATGGACTCGGACTTGGAGGTGCTGATTCTCATCCCAGTCGCTTCACACTCAGCTGCGAACCGATCCAGTGAGAGCTGAAGATCCTGGCCAGATGAAGCCATCAGGACCACATCATCTGCAAATAGCAGAGACCTAATCCTGCAGCCACCAAACCAGATCCCCTCAACGCCCTGACTGCGCCTAGAAATTCTGTCCATAAAAGTTATGAACAGAATCGGTGACAAAGGGCAGCCTTGGCGGAGTCCAACCCTCACTGGAAACGTGTCCGACTTACTGCCGGCAATGCGGACCAAGCTCTGACACTGATCATACAGGGAGCGGACTGCCACAATCAGACAGTCCGATACCCCATACTCTCTGAGCACTCCCCACAGGACTTCCCGAGGGACACGGTCGAATGCCTTCTCCAAGTCCACAAAACACATGTAGACTGGTTGGGCAAACTCCCATGCACCCTCAAGGACCCTGCTGAGAGTATAGAGCTGGTCCACAGTTCCACGACCAGGACGAAAACCACACTGTTCCTCCTGAATCCGAGGTTCGACTATCCGGCGTAGCCTCCTCTCCAGTACACCTGAATAGACCTTACCGGGAAGGCTGAGGAGTGTGATCCCACGATAGTTAGAACCATTCTTTAGAATCCTGTTCTATAGAACTTCGGTCCTAAAGTTCATTAGAAATTCTATAGAGTTCTATTGAGATATTCTTTACATTTTTTCCTATAGAAATTCTATAGAACATTTTTAGCAGGGATTTGTCAAGACATTCTGGAACATTCACCATGGCTTGTCTAAAACTGTAGTCAAAGTTAGTATTTAGTTGTCATAGTTAGCATTTAGTTGTCATAGTTAGTATTTAGTAGGATTTAGTTGTATTAGTTAGTATTTAGTTGTCATAGTTAGGATTTAGTTGTCTTAGTTAGTATTTAGTTGTCATAGTTAGCATTTAGATGTCATTAGTATTTAGTTTGTTATGATCCGCTGCCCGGATCATAGTTTGTTTATGTTTTAGTCACGTGTTTTCAGCACCTTGATTTTGTTTGTTTTCAGTTGCCATGTCAACCGATTACATGCACCTGCCTCTGGTTAGTGTTCGGGACGCGCACCTGTTGCCCGGGCACTAATCAGAGGGCTATTTAGTCTTTGCCCTGGCCTCACTCGGTCTGGCTTCCTAGTTTGTTCCCATACAACTGTTAACGACTACTTAGATTTCATGCTATGCTATTTTTTCCTGCTAGCTCCCACGCTAGTCCTTTTGTTTTTGCCTTTTGCTATTTGCACGTCTTTTGTTTGATCCCCGTACGATTTATATTTTCAATAAATCATTTTCCTACCTGCAAGCTGTGTCCGAAGACGTCTGCATCCTAGGGAGAACCACATCCGCATCACTATGCGACCCAGTCGTTACATAGTTGTCACAGTTAGTATTTAGACTTAGACTTAGTTGTCATAGTTAGTATTTAGATGTCATTAGTATTTAGTTGTCACAGTTAGTATTTAGACTTAGACTTCCTTTTTATTGTCATTCAAATTTGAACTTTACAGTCCAGATAAGAACAACATTTTGTTGCATTAGCTGGTTGTAGTGCAGGATAAAAGAGCAATAAGGTGCAGATATAAATAAATAGATTACTGTACAGATAAATATATTGCACTTTTGCATATGCATCCAGATTTATGGATGTATGTTATATTGTCTTTATATTCCGGCCACTTCATCCATAGGCTTTGTACCACAGCAAGTTTTATTTGTGATGAGACCGGACTTTTCTGGAAAAAGATGCTAAAGCACGGTTCTTCCTTTTTGCCGATGCTAATGTAAGTGGATTTTACGTTTTTAAATGTTCATTATTGTAACAATATGGTTGGTGAAGTTAAGGATTTCTGTGATTTCTGATCGTTTGTGAGGATGCCAGAAGGACTTCTTTGTGTGAGGGCGTGTTGGCTTGTTATTAAATAGATATAAAGTACTATACAGTACTCGGTGAAGGTTTGTACTCTTTGAACACAATACAGATGTGTGTTGAGGGTGGAACAAAATATTCATATTTACGTTGTTTCTTATGGAGACATTGGCTTCACTATACAAACTTTTCCGTGTTGAAGAACCATTACGTTTGTAAATGGAGGCACCACTGTCAATTACAGAAACCCCAAATCAATGTAAAGATGAATAAAGTTGTAGAGTGTACTCATTCAGACAATGTGAGAGCAGGTGGGAGGAAGTCCAGATCAACTGTCGGCTGCTGTTTGTCCCACCGGAGGAGCAGCAGATGGCGACAGCCTGACGTCACGCACATCATCATCATTAATCTCACTAATGCACACCGACACACGCAGGACTACGCGTCAAAACTCCGGCAAAACCTTTGTGTGCGCTAACTTACTGGGAAGATGAGGTAGTTGCCTTTTAAACACTGGCAAATGATCCATGAATATAAAATAATATTGCATCGCAAGGCTTGTGTGTGCGAGACATCTTCTTATTTTGGGCCTCAAAAAAAGTCTCAAAAAGAGAAGAAAAAAAATAGAGCGAGTAGAAATAGCAAAAAAATAAAGTTTTCAACCGCCAAGCAGCATTTTTGTTAGGAATATAGTCAAACCTGTCTATTGTGAACACTCATGGGAAATAGTCAATCTGTCTGCTTTAGACAGGTGGCCATTATATGCAGGTTGGGAGACAGTTTAAAGCCAGGCTTTGCATTGTGGTGGTAGACAAGTAGCCATTATATGCAGGTTGGGAGACAGTTTAAAGCCAGGCTTTGCATTGTGGTGGTAGACAAGTAGCCATTATATGCAGGTTGGGAGACAGTTTAAAGCCAAGTTTTGAGGCAGTAGACAGCTGGCCACCAAACGCAGGTTGGGAGTCATTTCAAAGCCAGGCTTTGCGGTGGTAGACAGGTAGATAGCTACTATACATAGGTTGGGAGACATTTTAAAGCCATGCTTTGCCGTGGTAGAGGTGGCCACTATACGCAAGTTGGGAGACAGTTTAAAGCCAGGCTTTGCGGTGGTAGACAGGTAGATGGCCACTATACGTAGGTTGGGAGTCATTTCAAAGCCAGGCTTTGCGATGGTAGACAGGTAAATGGCTACTATACATAGGTTGGGAGCCATTTCAAAGCCAGGCTTTGCTGTGGTAGAGAGGTGACCACTATATGCAGGTTGGGAGCCATTTTAAAGCCAGGCTTTGCGGTGGTAGAGAGATGGCCACTATACACAAGTTGGGAGTCGTTTCAAAGCCAGGCTTTGCTGTGGTAGACAGGTAGATGGCCACTATACGCAGGTTGGGAGCCATTTCAAAGCCAGGCTTTGCGGTGGTAGACAGGTAGATAGCTACTATACATAGGTTGGGAGACAGTTTAAAGCCAGGCTTTGCGGTGGTAGACAGGTAGATGGCCACTATACGTTGGGAGTCATTTCAAAGCCAGGCTTTGCGATGGTAGACAGGTAGATGGCCACATACGTAGGTTGGGAGTCATTTCAAAGCCAGGCTTTGCGGTGGTAGACAGGTAGATAGCTACTATACATAGGTTGGGAGACAGTTTAAACCCAGGCTTTGCGGTGGTAGACAGGTAGATGGCTACTATACGTTGGGAGTCATTTCAAAGCCAGGCTTTGCGGTGGTAGACAGGTAGATGGCTACTATACATAGGTTGGGAGACAGTTTAAAGCCAGGCTTTGCGGTGGTAGACAGGTAGATGGCCACTATATGTTGGGAGTCATTTCAAAGCCAGGCTTTGCGGTGGTAGACAGGTAGATGGCCACTATACGTAGGTTGGGAGTCATTTCAAAGCCAGGCTTTGCGGTGGTAGACAGGTAGATAGCTACTATACATAGGTTGGGAGCCATTTTAAAGCCAGGCTTTGCGGTGGTAGAGAGATGGCCACTATACACAAGTTGGGAGTCATTTCAAAGCCAGGCTTTGCGGTGGTAGACAGGTAGATGGCTACTATACATAGGTTGGGAGACAGTTTAAAGCCAGGCTTTGCGGTGGTAGACAGGTAGATGGCCACTATATGTTGGGAGTCATTTCAAAGCCAGGCTTTGCGGTGGTAGACAGGTAGATGGCCACTATACGTAGGTTGGGAGTCATTTCAAAGCCAGGCTTTGCGGTGGTAGACAGGTAGATAGCTACTATACATAGGTTGGGAGCCATTTTAAAGCCAGGCTTTGCGGTGGTAGAGAGATGGCCACTATACACAAGTTGGGAGTCATTTCAAAGCCAGGCTTTGCGGTGGTAGACAGGTAGACGGCTACTATACATAGGTTGGGAGCCATTTCAAAGCCAGGCTTTGCTGTGGTAGAGAGGTGACCACTATATGCAGGTTGGGAGCCATTTCAAAGCCAGGCTTTGCGGTGGTAGAGAGGTGACCACTATATGCAGGTTGGGAGCCATTTCAAAGCCAGGCTTTGCGGTGGTAGAGAGGTGGCTACTATACGCAAGTTGGGAGACAGTTTAAAGCCAGTCTTTGCGGTGGTAGACAGGTAGATGGCCACTATACATAGGTTGGGAGCCATTTTAAAGCCAGGCTTTACGGTGGTAGAGAGATGGCCACTATACATAAGTTGGGAGTCATTTCAAAGCCAGGTTTTGCGGTGGTAGACAGGTAGATGGCTACTATACATAGGTTGGGAGCCATTTCAAAGCCAGGCTTTGCTGTGGTAGAGAGGTGACCACTATATGCAGGTTGGGAGCCATTTTAAAGCCAGGCTTTGCTGTGGTAGAGAGGTGGCCACTATACGCAAGTTGGGAGACAGTTTAAAGCCAGGCTTTGCGGTGGTAGACAGGTAGATGGCTACTATACATAGGTTGGGAGCCATTTCAAAGCCAGGCTTTGCTGTGGTAGAGAGGTGACCACTATATGCAGGTTGGGAGCCATTTTAAAGCCAGGCTTTGCTGTGGTAGAGAGGTGGCCACTATACGCAAGTTGGGAGACAGTTTAAAGCCAGGCTTTGCGGTGGTAGACAGGTAGATGGCCACTATACGTAGGGTGGGAGTCATTTCAAAGCCAGGCTTTGCGGTGGTAGAGAGGTGGCTACTATATGCAAGTTGGGAGTCATTTCAAAGCCAGGTTTTGCGGTGGTAGACAGGTAGATGGCCACTATACATAGGTTGGGAGACCATGGTTGGAGTGGTTGGAGCCATGATGAACTCACATGTTGGTGGTAAGCGTTGGATTAGTAAACATAAAGGATGACACATTTTAGCCTATGAATATTACACTTCCAACTACAGAAAATGTGTAAGTTGTAAATGTTTTTTTTAATGACGTTTTTGAGAAAATGCTAACGTAAAATGTGTTTGTTGTTTGTGGTACAGTACATGCTATAATAGTGTCTCTCTCACACACACACATACACACACACACACACACGACTAAACCAAAATGTTACTAAATACATAAGAAGTTAGTCACCAGTTACACAGTACTTGCGTAGTTTCTTTCACTGAATACTTACACTTACTTAAGTCATTAGTTGGGTGACTACAAAAAAAAAAGTGCAGCTAAGTTTTTAGCATTCTAGTATTAGCATGATAGCTTTTTAGATCATTTAGCAATGTACTCCTCAGCTTAAAACACCTTGTTACTTGACGAATGTTGCCTGATAGCATGCTAATGTTAGTATGCTAGCTTTTCTTACTTTCTTTTTTTAGCTAATTTCGTAGGTAGACACCTCAGTCATATTTTGGTACTTGATGGATGCTAATGTTAGCATTTTAAACGCATTTTCAGGGAGCAGACTTGAGAGTATTATTGTTTTGGTACTTGACTTGAGGTGTTTCGGGTGTGTGCGACCGCTAGGTTGGAGGGACTATACTTAGCATGCTAACATTAGAATACTAGCCTTTTTTTTTTAGCTTATTTATCAGTGTCATATATTTTGGTATGTCACTAATTGTAAGCATGCTATTGTTAGCATAGTATTGTTAGCAAGCTAGCTTTTTTTTTTTTTTAGCATAATTTGCTCATACTTTTTCTTACTCTATGCTTTTTGGCCAACGTGCTAACTGTTAGCATTTCAGTTCAGCTTTGGCTTTTCAGCATTCACACTAAATTATAATTCATCTTAAGTATTACGAAAGAGAGCAATTTAACAACAAGAAAATAATCATGTAATAAGGTGTAAAAGTCACTTATTCAATGTTCATTTTATGCCAAAGTTATTATGTTCCTACCGTACTGCCTGTGGTCAAGTGATGAAAGTACCAGTGGAGGTAAAGTCAGTAAGCACTTTTTTTTCTTCTTTTGGTACAAGTTAAGATAATGGTGATAAATGAGTCATCAAAATAAAATAAAACATTTTTTGTAGGTTAGATAAGTTATTTAAAAACTGCTCATGCTCACTTCACCAGTGCATACTTGCCAACCTTGAGACCTCCGATTTCGGGAGGTGGGGGTGGGGGCGTGGTCGGGGGTGGGCGGGGCGTGGTTAAGAGGGGAGGAGTATATTGACAGCTAGAATTCACCAAGTCAAGTATTTCATACACACACACATATATATATATATATATATATATATATATATATATATATATATATATATATATATATATATATATAGATAGATATCTACATCCTGAAAATATGCAAACAAAACTGTGTTTAGATCATTGATACTTCAAACTTGCATAAATAAATCTTAAGGAATATAACATAACTTGGCTTCTGAGAGCTTCAAAATGTAATGAATAAAATGCTAAAGTTGTTGATAAACAAGCAATTATATTAATAATTAAATATGGTCATTTTAAACGAATTATTATGATAATTTAAAATCAATTATTTCAAATATGTTTATTTTAATGTATAATTCTATGGCTGGATGTAATAAGGAGTCACGAAAAAATACAAATAAAAATACAATTAATTTTGATGTTTTTAGCAAAATATAGTAAAAATGTATTTAGTTTTTTTTTTTTTTTTTTAATTAATAAATATATTTATTTTTAGGTTAGATAAACATAATAATACAATTTATCTCTAGTCTGGATGATTTAGTTCTTGTCACCCTGTTGTCCTCCCGTCATGAAAAAAGGCTGTCCTCACTCAGGTCCGCATGGAGCTGGAGGGGGCGTGGCTTCCAGCTCCGGCTGAAAATCGGGAGATTTTCGGGAGAATATTTGTCCCGGGAGAGGTGCTGAATTTCGGGAGTCTCCCGGAAAATTCGGGAGGGTTGGCAAGTATGCCAGTGCACTATTATATATTAGTCTTGCACACATCAGTTATTTAAGTACTGGTTGATATTTTTAATTAGTTGTTAATTATTCATTAGAGATGTCCGATATTATCGGCCGATAAATGCTTTAAAATGTAATATCAGAAATTATTGGTATCGTTTTTTTGTTATCGATATCATTTTTTTCTTCTTTTTTTTATTTTTATTAAATCAACATAAAAAACACAAGATACACTTACAATTAGTGCACCAACCCAAAAAACCTCCCTCCCCCAATCACACTCATTCACACAAAAGGGTTGTTTCTTTCTGTTATTAATATTGTGGTTCCTACATTATATATCAATATATATCAATACAGTCTGCAAGGGATACAGTCCGTAAGCACACATGATGCTGCTCCACTAATAGTACTAACCTTTAACACTTCATTTGACTCATTTTCATTCATTGCTAGTTTCTATGTAACTGTTTTTATATGGTTTTACTTTATTTTTTATTCAAAATTGTTTTATTTTTTTATTTATCTTATTTTATTTTATTTTTTAAAAAGGACCTTATCTTCACCATACCTGGTTGTCCAAATTAGGCATAATAATGTGTTAATTCCACGACTGTATATATCGGTATTGGTTGATATCGGTATCGGTAATTAAGAGTTGGACAATATCGGATATTAGCAAAAAGCCATTATCGGACATCCCTGTTATTTATTGTTTACATTAAACAAAACAGCGCCCTCTGCTGTAAGAAGTTTACAGCACGTGGTATTAAAATTAGGCATTTTTACATTAATTGATTGCAACTTTTTTTAGTAGATTGCACAGTACAGCACATTTTCGACAGGTCGAACACGAAATGGTAAAACCCCAATAAGTCGTTCAACTTGTTTAAATCGAGGTCCACATTAATCAATTCGTGGTAAACATGAATGGTATACATTATAATTGCCACTAGATGCTATTTTTGTTGATTAGCTCCGTTGTCTCAAAGTGAATCTTGCAAAGAATAACGCAAAGAAATGAACAAAAAATATCCGAGTTTGCTTCGCGGTGCATGCTGGGGGGTGGGAAATGAACCCTTGAGACGACCAATCAGCGCCCAGAGCTCTCTGCTAACCCGGAAATGGAGAGTCAGAACTGAAAAATAGCCGGGAAGTGAACTTTGTCGACAGAGTTGTGAAGTTTCAGAATATAGTCAACAATTTAAAGGAAGATTCATGCATATTTACTTCTCTTTGTCAACCAGCCGCCATGGATGAATATGATGAACTCTTTGAAATTGAAGACAACTTCGAGGAGCAGTTCGCCGATGAGTTGGACGCGTTGGCCCAGTTGGACGGTAGGACTACAAATAATATCTAGTTTAGTTAACTTGGACGGTAGGACTACACATGGTGTCTAGTTTAGTTAACTTGGACGGTAGGACTACAAATAATATCTAGTTTAGTTAACTTGGACGGTAGGACTACAAATAATATCTAGTTTAGTTAACTTGTATGGTAGGACTACAAATAATATCTAGTTTAGTTAACTTGGACGGTAGGACTACAAATAGTGACTAGTTTAGTTAACTTGGACGGTAGGACTACAAATAGTGACTAGTTTAGTTAACTTGGACGATAGGACTACAAATAGTGCCTAGTTTATTTAACTTGGACGGTAGGACTACAAATAGTGACTAGTTTATTTAACTTGGACGGTAGGACTACAAATAGTGACTAGTTTATTTAACTTGGACGGTAGGACTACAAATAATATCTAGTTTAGTTAACTTGGACGGTAGGACTACAAATAGTGACTAGTTTAGTTAACTTGGACGGTAGGACTACAAATAGTGCCTAGTTTAGTTAACTTGGACAGTAGGACTACACATGATGTCTAGTTTAGTTAACTTGGACGATAGGACTACAAATAGTGACTAGTTTAGTTAACTTGGACGGTAGGACTACAAATGGTGTCTAGTTTACTTAACTTGGACGATAGGACTACAAATAGTGACTAGTTTAGTTAACTTGGACGGTAGGACTACAAATAGTGACTAGTTTAGTTAACTTGGACGGTAGGACTACAAATAGTGCCTAGTTTAGTTAACTTGGACAGTAGGACTACACATGATGTCTAGTTTAGTTAACTTGGACGATAGGACTACAAATAGTGACTAGTTTAGTTAACTTGGACGGTAGGACTACAAATGGTGTCTAGTTTACTTAACTTGGACGATAGGACTACAAATAGTGACTAGTTTAGTTAACTTGGACGGTAGGACTACAAATAGTGCCTAGTTTAGTTGACTCGGACGGTAGGACTACAAATAGTGTCTAGTTTAGTTAACTTGGACGGTAGGACTACAAATATTGCCTAGTTTAGTTAACTTTTTTTTTTAACTAGGCACTAGGGCCTAGTTTAGTTAATTTAGGGTCATCTATCTCTAAAGTATCATTCATTGACAGAATTCAAAAGCCACATTTCATTCATAGAGCTTGATCCATCCTACTCTACAATATATCACCGATTGTTTTCACTATGTAAAAAAGCGCTTTGAGTCACGAGAGAAAAGCGCTATATAAATCCAATTCCCTTCACTCGTGCTTTTTATTTTGTTTTGACCATTTTTCACTTGTATATTTGCATTTAAAGCCTTTTTGTAGTTGATCTCACTGACTAGTGTGACTTTTTTCACCCTACAGAGAAGTCCAGAATTGTTTTTTTTTATTACTTCAAAAAAAGTTTTTCAATTATAAAAGCCAAGTATCCTTAAACATCAGTAAAACTAACATGAATATGCATGCATGTTCCAAATAAACACTAACTCAACTCATCCAGTGCGTATTACACATCACAAGTTACTAAAAAGTATCCATTTTATTGTATGGTATTTTAATGTACCGTATTTTCCGCACTATAAGCCGCACCTAAAAACCACAAATTTTCACAAAAGCTGACAGTGTGGCTTATAACCCGGTGCGCCTTATATATGGATTAATATAAATATTTATTTTCATAAAGTTTCGGTCTCTCAACTACGGTAAACAGCCGCCATCTTTTTTCCCCGTAGAAGAGGAAGCGCTTCTTCTTCTATGGTAAGCAACTGCCAAGGTAAGCACCCACCCCCGTAGAAGAGGAAGCGCTTCTTCTTCTACGGTAAGCAACCACCCGCCCCCGTAGAAGAAGAAGCGCGCGGGTATTACGTTTCATTTCCTTTGTGTGTTTACATCTGTAAAGACCACAAAATGGCTCCTACTAAGCGACACGCGTATAACGCCAGAATTTAAACTTAAGGCAATAAGTCACGCCGAAGAACACGGAAATAGAGCAGCAGCAAGAGAATATAACATAAATGAATCAATGGTGTGTAGGTGGAGGAAGCAAGAAGATGAACTGCGCCAGGTAAAGAAGACAAAACAGAGTTTCCGAGGGAACAAAACAAGATGGCAACTGTTGGAGGACAAACTCGAACAGTGGGTTGTTGAGCAGAGAGCAGCAAGCAGAAGTGTCAGCACCATCACTATTCTGGATGATTTTAAAGGTGGTGCTTCTTGGTGTTTCCGGTTCATGAAAAGACGCAATCTCTCCATCCGCACACGGACTACTATTTCACAGCAACTGCCTAAAGACTTTCAAGAAAAGCTGGCTACTTTCCGTGCATATTGTAAAAACAAGATAGCTGAAAAAAAGATCCGGCCAGAGAACATTATCAACATGGACGAGGTTCCACTGACTTTTGATATTGCTGTGAACCGCACTGTGGATACAACGGGAGCACGTACGGTGAATATTCGCACCACAGGGAATGAGAAGTCGTCCTTCACTGTGGTTCTAGCTTGCCATGCTAATGGCCAGAAACTTCCACCCATGGTGATATTCAAAAGGAAGACCTTGCCAAAAGAGAACTTTCCAGCCGGCGTCATCATAAAAGCTAACTCGAAGGGATGGATGGATGAAGAAAAGATGAGCGAGTGGTTAAGGGAAGTTTACGCAAAGAGGCCGGGTGGCTTTTTTCACGCAGCTCCGTCCATGTTGATATACGACTCCATGCGCGCCCACATCACAGATGGTGTCAAAAAACAAGTGAAGCACACAAATACAACACTCGCCGTCATTCCGGGTGGATTAACCAAAGAACTCCAACCGCTGGATATTGGTGTCAACAGGGCATTTAAAGCATGACTGCGAACGGCGTGGGAACAATGGATGACCGAAGGCGAACACACATTCACTAAGACAGGGAGACAGCGCCGGACGACATACGCCAACATCTGCCAGTGGATCGTAAATGCCTGGGCAGATATTTCGGTCTCAACTGTGGTCCGAGCTTTCCGGAAGGCAGGATTCACAGAACTGCTGAACAGTGACACTGACTCCGATGACTTCGACGAGACGGAGCCGGCCATTTTGGATCCCGTATTCGCCCAACTTTTTAATTCGGACACCGTAGGAGAAGAATTCGAGGGATTTATGAATGAAGAATAACTTCAGAAAGTGAGTGTTATGTTTATTTTGTGTGTTGTGACATTAACGTTCGAGCAACATTAAGTTATTGATGTTGCTATTGCTCTGCACTATTTTGAATTTTACTATGTTTGTGATTGCACATTACCGTACATTTTGGGAGTGAACAGAGTTGTTAGAACGCTGGTTTTTAATATATTATTAAAGTTTGACTGACCTATCTGACTGTTTTTTTGACATTCCCTGTAGCGCAGTTAGATGCGGCTTATAACACGGGGCGGCTTATAGGTGGACAAAGTTTTGAAATATGCCGTTCATTGAAGGCGCGGCTTATAACACGGGGCGGCTTATGGTGCGGAAAATACGGTATTTGACTTTACTTCATTGTATTTATTTTTTAAATATGGCCGTGATGATGCTGCAAACATCAAACTGCTTATACAGCTTTTTCCATATTATTATTAACTGAGGCACTGCAAATTTTTCCTTTTAAAATGTTTATTTTTTTAATTATTTTTTTCTTAAGATGACATTTCCAAGCCAGCAAAGCGTCCGAGGCAGAATGCAGGCGATGACGCATCTGACACAGAACACCCGATCAGTAAGTTGACACCATCACACTTCACTTTTGGTGCTCCGTCTCTCCATTTGCACCTTAAACCACCTCCATTTGTATTGAAGCTCCAAAGGTAAAGCGCCAAAAGCAGGATGCGGGTGTAGTGAAGCGACTTTTCAACTCGTCGCGGAGTGATGACATCACACCGCCACCCTCCCCAGAGCAATACGAGGCACCTGGCGGCGTCGTCGTCGGGTAAAGCGACGTGCGTAAAGGATCAATGTCGGTATTTCTCAACACCTGTGATCTTCCAGGTCTTCCTCAAACGCTCTGGATGTCAGTGGCTTTGCTGCGATCTCCGAGTCTCCAAGGCGACCTGCGGCCGTGGCGACCCAATCGCGTGTTCTGAAGAGGCCGCCGCCAGAAGGTGACTTCGTCACGGTCACTGACTCAACGGGGAGTCGCGTCTATCTTCGCCAGAAGGACACAGAAGCAAACGAGGTGAAATGCAGCGCTAATACACTGCATAAGCAAAAGTAGTTTCCACTTTGTTGATATGATGTACTCTCAATCAATCAAACTTTATTAGGGCCCGCATGGCCCATTGCATAAGGACTCCCAAAGGGAGTCCTTATACAATGGGACATAAGGACCTATTGAATTTGTAAGGTTTTATTCTTTATTATTATTCTTCCGCACTTTGCAGCTTTGCGCTGTAATTTGACCCCCTTAACATACTTCAAAACTCACCAAATTTAACACACACATCAGGACCTCCAAAAATTGCCTTTTAATGAAAAAACCGAACCCCAAAATTCAAAATTGTGCTCTAGCGCCCCCTAGAAAGAAAACTGCCTCTAACTCCCAGTAAGAATGTCATAGAGACATGAAACAAAAACCTATATGTAGGTCTCACTTAGACCTACCTTTCCTTAATTAATTTCCTCGGGCAAAAATCTACAGGAAGTTGGCAATTCCCCCTTCAAGACAAAAAAGTACTAAAAACAGTAACTTTTGCCTTTTTGAGCTGTATTTTGACCCCCTTAACATGCTTCAAAACTCACCAAACTGAACGCACACATCAGGACTGGCAAACATTGCAATCTAAAGAAAAAACCTAACCCCAAATCTCAAAATTGCGCTCTACTGCAATTTTTTAATAAAACGCAAAAAAAACTGCTCCTCGGAAGAAAAAAATGACAAAACTGCCTGTAACTCCCACTGGGAAGGTCGGAGAGACATGAAACAAAAACCTCTATGTAGGTCTCACTTAGACCTACATTTCATAAATTGACAACCCCCAGCAAAAATCAACAGGAAGTTTGCTATTCCCCCTTCAAAACAATTTTTTTTGTAAAAACCGGTCACCTTCCTTCAAAAAACGATCTCCTCTGAGCGCGTTTGTCGTTTCGCCTTCAAACTAACACAGGAGAGAGATTGAACCCTTGTGATTACAATGACAGAAGCGCTTTTGTTCTAACTGCTCCGGTTTTGATTTTATGACCCTTCAAAGACCCGCTGCGCTGATGCTGCTGCGCTGCTGTTTTTTTAAGATGGCTGCTTAAAAGCAGGAAGCACCAACGTGCCCACACAATGCAGACAAGGTAGGTACACTAGACAAAAGTCTTGGGACACTTCAGACTAAAAGTAGACAAAAGTAATGGGACACTTAGGACTAGCACTGGACAAAAGTATTGGGACATTTAGGACTAGCACCTGCCAAATATGCGGGCCCGACCAATGCTGCTTGCAGCTTTAATTTATATTGGACTTTTCACACGCGGTCCAGTTGCAACTAGAGATGTCCGATAATAGCTTTTTTGCCGATATTGTCCAACTCTTAATTACAGATTCCAATATCAAGCGATACCGATATATACAATGGTGGAATGAACACATTATTATGCCTAATTTTGTTGTGATGCCCCGCTGGATGCATTAAACAATGTAACAAGTAGTGATGGGTTGATGAGGCGTCATGAAGCGTTTTGACACATTGCAAAACCGTATTGATACTGTGTCGATACTGTGTCACTAAATACTGACATCTGCTGGACGTTAAAAATCCCTACAGGCAACCTATGGACCGACTCAACTGACACTGATTTGATGCCCTAGTACAGGGGTCACCAACCTTTTTGAAACCAAAAACTACTTCTTGGGTACTGATTAATGCGAAGGGCTACCAGTTTGATACACACTTAAATAAATAAATATATTGTCATTTGTAAGTTACACATAAGTGTGATTTAAACAAGAATAGCTAAATAAATACATTTATATATATAAAAAAATGGGTATTTCTGTCTGTCATTCCGTCGTACATTTTTTTTTCCTTTTACAGAAGGTTTTTTGTAGAGAATAAATGATGAAAAAAACACTTAATTGAACGGTTTAAAAGAGGAGAAAACACGAAAAAATTTAAAATAAAATTTTGAAACATAGTTTATCTTCAATTTCGACTCTTTAAAATTCAAAATTCAACCGACAAAAAGAAGAGAAAAACTAGCTTATTTGAATCTTTTTGAAAAAATTAAAAGAATTTATGGAATATCATTAGTAATTTTTCCTGATTAAGATACATTTTAGAATTTTGATGACATGTTTTAAATTGGTTAAAATCCAATCTGCACTTTGTTAGAATATTTAACAAATTGGACCAAGCTATATTTCTAACAAAGACAAATCAGTATTTCTTCTAGATTTTCCAGAACAAAAATTTTAAAAGAAATTCAAAATACTTTGAAATAAGATTTAAATTTGATTCTACAGATTTTCTAGATTTGCCAGAATATTTTTTTTGAATTTTAATCATAGTAAGTTTGAAGAAATATTTCACAAATATTCTTCGTCGAAAAAACAGAAGCTAAAATATTTATTATTCTTTACAATAAAAATAAAAATAAAAATTTACTTGAACATTGATTTAAATTGTCAGGAAAGAAGAGGAAGAAATTTAAAAGGTAAAAAGGTATATTTGTTTAAAAATCCTAAAATCAATTTTAAGGTTGTATTTTTTCTCTAAAATTGTATTTCTAAAAGTAATAGGAAGCAAAGTAAAAAATAAATGAATTTATTTAAACAAGTGAAGACCCATCCATCCATCCATTTTCTACCGCTTATTCCAAGTGAAGACCAAGTCTTTCAAATATTTTCTTGGATTTTGAAAATTCTATTTGAGTTTTGTCTCTTTTAGAATTAAAAATGTCGAGCAAAGCGAGACCAGCTTGCTAGTAAATAAATGAAATTAAAAAAATAGAGGCAGCTCACTGGTAAGTGCTGCTCTTTGAGCTATTTTTAGAACAGGCCAGCGGGCGACTGATCTGGTCCTTACGGGCTACCTGGTGCCCGCGGGCACCGCTTTGGTGACCCCTGCCCTAGTATATACAATAATATAAACCAAGTCATTGTATTTCATTTAGGATTATTTCATATCTTCATTTAAATAAAAATATATTTTTATCTTTTTTAGATACAGTCAATAAATAATGTGAACATGTATCATAACATGGAAATCTAAGAGAACGTGTTGTGAATGATTGTGGACTGGGAATTTTTTTAATTTTATTTTTTTTTACACATTTTTATAAAAAATTTTAAAAAAAGTTTTTCCGACGTATTACATTTTAGACGATTTCTCTTCTTAGTTATTATTTCTCCGGCTGTAGAAAAGAGCCGCTCACAGGGCACAGAGGAGGCGTCAGTGCGACACAGTTGGCGTATCGGTCACGTGACCAAAACAGCTCATGATCGGTCACGTGACTTTCTAAAAGCGGTACGCGCACCGACACAGGGTTTTGCTCTATGAGCTCGACGCATGCGCCGATGCATCGGTGTTGCCGGACCCATCACTAGTAACAAGGTTTTCCAAAATAAATCAACTCAAGTTATGGAAAAAAAATGCCAACATGGCACTGCCATATTTATTATTGAAGTCACAAAGTGCGTTATTTTTTTTAACATGCCTTAAACAGCAGCTAGGAATTTGGGACATGCTCTCCCTGAGAGAGCATGAGGAGGTTGAGGTGGTGGTGGTGGGGGGGGGTGTATATTGTAGCGTCCCGGAAGAGTTAGTGCTGCAAGGGATTCTGGGTATTTGTTCTGTTGTGTTTATGTTGTGTTACGGTGCGGATGTTCTCCCGAAATGTGTTTGTCATTCTTGTTTGGTGCGGGTTCACAGTGGGGCACATATTTGAAACAGTGTTAAACTTGTTTATACGGCCACCCTCAGTGTGACCTGTATGGCTGTTGACCTTGCATTCACTTGTGTGTGTAAAAAGCCGTAGATATTATGTGACTGGGCCGGCATGCAAAGGCAGTGCCTTTAAGGTTTATTGGCGCTCTGTACTTCTCCCTACGTCCGTGTACACAGCAGCCTTTTAAAAAGTCATACATTTTACTTTTTGAAACCGATACCGATCATTTCCGATATTACATTTTAAAGCATTTATCGGCCGATAATATCGGCAGTCCGATATTATCGGACATCTCTAGAAAAGATGGAAGCAAATAATTAACTATGGAACTACTGAATGATTAGTTTGTAAACCTCTAATAAGAAATTCTAGTTGGCAAAAAGGAACTCAAATAAATAGAAAAATATATAATTTTTATTGAATAAAGAAATCTCTGAAGGCTGCCCCATATAACACGTATGGGAAATGGGAGGACTTTTTTGATTGCCCGTTGCCGTGGGATGCAATATTCAAATTAATCTACAAAACTACTATCGATGTGCAAAATCGTTATTTTCAAATTAAAAAATTATTTATAACTTCTTACCCACGGGAAAAATGTTAAAACTATGGAATATGACAGAGTCAGATGATTGCCGATTTTGTTGTCAGAAGCCTGATTTAGGGATGTCCCGATCCGATATTTGGATCGGATCGGCTGCCGATATTTGCCAAAAATTACGTATCGGCAAGGCATGGGAAAATGCCGATCCAGATCCAGTTTAAAAAAAAACTCCGGTCCGTGTTTTCCAACGCACCGATTTTAAATAATACATTCCACTTTTCTGCTGCTCCGTAATTTCCGTTCCGCATTTTCCAGCACACCTTCAACACATCCACAATTCTCACGCAGTTGCTTTTAGCTGCTGGCATTACACGACAGGCTCTTCCCACTCTTTCCTGTGTCTCCCTCTCACAGACAGCAGCGCACCTTCTTACACACGTCACATACTGTCACGTCATACGTCACATACTGTCACGTCATACGTCACATACTGTCACGACACGCGTCACATACTGTCACGACACACGTCACATACTGTCACGTCATACGTCACATACTGTCACGACACGCGTCACATACTGTCACGTCATACGTCACATACTGTCACGTCATACGTCACATACGTATACGTCCTCACCAAGCAGAGAGGTAGCAGCATGGCTAACGTTAGCTGTGATGCTAGCGCAGCCGTGCGAGCAACGCTCCCTCTAAGGTGCGCGCCTGTGCAATTGCGCACTGTTTAAGCGTCCTCTGCGCATAGCAAATCTATGCCACGCACAAAATCTAATAAAAAAAATAAGCGCATAACAATTTTCAACACACCGACACGACAGAGAAAACAGTTTTCGTCATCATTGTTCAAATATTGTGACGTCTGTCGAGACGCTTATCTCCATTCGGTGCCACACGTCCACACCATCAAAATGCTGAGGCAAAAATTTCCACATCAACACCGTATAAAAAAATTAGTGATTTTTTTAGTTGTGATTTCCTTCTCTGCATGAAAGTTTAAAAGTAGCATATATTAATGCAGTATGAAGAAGAATGTTTTAATGTAGACATGCAAGCCTTGAAAGACAATTTTGAAAATCAAGACTACATTTCCTGCAAATGGGTGCATTTCTACCCTATATTTTAACTTTAGATTTATTCTCATATCAAACTCTTTTAGTTGTCTTTTTGACACTTACATCCGGCGCCCCCCTCCACACCCTGGATTATAAATAATGTAAATAATTCAATGTGATTATCTTGTGTGATGACTGTATTATGATGATAGTATATATCTGATAGTATATATCTGTATCATGAATCAATTTAAGTGGACCCCGACTTAAACAAGTGTAAAAACTTATTGGGGTGTTACCATTTAGTGGTCAATTGTACGGAATATGTACTTCACTGTGCAACCTACTAATAAAAGTCTCAATCAATCAATCAAAACACATAGAATCATCATACTGCTGTGATTATATGCATCAAGTGTTCATTCAAGGCTAAGGCAAAATATGGAGATATATATCGTGTATCGCAATATGGCCTTAAAATATCGCAATATTAAAAAAAGGCCATATCGCCCAGCCCTAGTTCAATGATGCCATTTCTGTTTGTCATGTATAATTTTGTCTATTTTGTGTTTATCCTTGAATAAACAGGTCAGTTTCTTGTTACCAACCATTGTGTATTATTCAAACTCCCCTAATTCAGCTGGCTAGTTGTTATCAAGAGTACTAAAACCCTTTTCAACATGATTCTGACAACTAAGTAGGCTAAATAACTTTAAACTTTAATACATGCTCGGATAGGCCAGTATCGGTCAGTATCGGTATCGGTCAGTATCGGTATCGGATCGGAAGTGCAAAAACAATATCGGTATCGGATCGGAAGTGCAAAAACCTGGATCGGGACATCCCTAGCCTGAATCTACCCTACATTTGTTTTGGTATTGTCATATTCCTTGTGTCATATTGTGTCTTCCTTTTGGGTGGAAGTTGAAAAAATATGTTTAAGGATTGGTTTGTTTATGAAGCTTGATGTGGTTTCTGTTATTTTAGGACAGTTCATTGACAGTCATGATTTAGTCAATTTAATCATAGTACTTGGTAATAAAAGGTTTATTTTTAAGGCCAAAAACAGATATTCACTTAGTATTACTTTCTTTAAAACATTTATTCAGTATTTTTTAACTTTAGAAAGTTATATACCGTATTTTTCGGACTATAAGTCGCAGTTTTTTTCATAGTTTGGCCGGGCTCCAGTGTGACATATATATGTTTTTTTCCTTCTTTATTATGCATTTTAGGCAGGTGTGACTTATACCGTATTTTCCGCACCATAAGCCGCCCTGGGTTATAAGCCGCGCCTTCAATGAACGGCATATTTCAAAACTTTGTCCACCTATAAGCCGCCCCGTGTTATAAGCCGCATCTAACTGCGCTAAAGGAATGGCAAAAAAAACAGTCAGATAGGTCAGTCAAACTTTAATAATATATTAAAAACCAGCGTGATGTGGGCGCGCATGGAGTCGTATATCAACATGGACGGAGCTGCGTGAAAAAAGCCACCCGGCCTCTTCGCGTAAACTTACCTTAACCACTCGCTCATCTTTTCTTCATCCATCCATCCCTTCGAGTTAGCTTTTATGATGACGCCGGCTGGAAAGGTCTCTTTTGGCAAGGTCTTCCTTTTGAATATCACCATGGGTGGAAGTTTCTGGCCATTAGCATGGCAAGCTAGAACCACAGTGAAGGATGACTTCTCATTCCCTGTGGTGCGAATATTCACCGTACGTGCTCCCGTTGTATCCACAGTGCGGTTCACAGGAATATCAAAAGTCAGTGGAACCTCGTCCATGTTGATAATGTTCTCTGGCCGGATCTTTTTTTCAGCTATCTTGTTTTTACAATATGCACGGAAAGTAGCCAGCTTTTCTTGAAAGTCTTTAGGCAGTTGCTGTGAAATAGTAGTCCGTGTGCGGATGGAGAGATTGCGTCTTTTCATGAACCGGAAACCTGTCGCTTAGTAGGAGCCATTTTGTGGTCTTTACAGATGTAAACACACAAAGGAAATGAAACGTAATATCCGCGCGCTTCTTCTTCTTCTACGCGGGCGGGTGGTTGCTTACAGTAGAAGAAGAAGCGCTTCCTGTTCTATGGGGGCGGGTGCTTACCTTGGCGGTTGCTTGCGTAGAAGAAGAAGCACTTCCTCTTCTACGGGGAAAAAAGATGGCGGCTGTTTACCGTAGTTGCGAGACCGAAACTTTATGAAAATGAATCTTAATATTAATCCATATATAAAGCGCACCGGGTTATAAGCCGCACTGTCAGCTTTTGAGTAAATTTGTGGTTTTTAGGTGCGGCTAATAGTGCGGAAAATACGGTACTCCGAAAAATACGGTAGTTGAAACCGATAAAGATGCCAAAAAACATTAAAAAAGATGGGAAGTCCTCAAATGCTAATTTTGAAAATGTAATTTTGTTTATAGATTACCGGTATATGCAATCTGTTGTTGAGTTACCTAATTTTGAGTGTACATAAATGAAGGTGTGTGTTGCTGAGTCCGACCTGGACATCGTCTGGACTGGACCTGGTTTGAAGAAACCTTTAAACAATCTAATTTCATTGACAACCTGGTCTGGTGAAGATAAGGTCCTTTTTAAAAAATTAAAATAAGAGAAATAAATAAAAAACATTTTCTTGAATAAAAAAAAAAAAAAAAAAGGAAAACAGTTACATAAAAACTAGTAATGAATGAAAATGAGTAAAATGAAGTGTTAAAGGTTAGTACTATTAGTGGAGCACAATCATGTGTGCTTACGGACTGTATCCCTTGCAGACTGTATTGATATATATTGATATATAATGTAGGAACCACAATATTAATAACAGAAAGAAACAACCCTTTTGTGTGAATGAGGGAGGTTTTTTGGGTTGGTGCACTAATTGTAAGTGTATCTTGTGTTTGTTATGTTGATTTAATAAAAACAAAAACATAGCATTGAGAACTGAGGAAAAACGCCACCTTTGAGGCGTCCACACTGGAGAATAACTCGAATTGACGCAATCTAAAAAAATTGTATGAAACATATTTTAAAATATGTGTAAAAGTCGAATAAAAATACATTAATAAATGTATAAAAACATAACATAACAAAAAACAAACAAAAAAAACTGATTTTCTGAAGTTTAAGTGTGCATTTCTGTAATAGTTAAATGTTTTATTATTTGATATATTATTTTTATTATCGTAATTATGGTCTATTTGCAATGTTTCTGTCGTTGCATCATGCTGTATGCTTGTTTTGATTGTACTATTTGTATTTTAACCATGTGAAGCACTTAGTGAGCCCTCCCTGTGGGTAATGCTATATTATTCCATCCATTTTCGACTGCTTGTCCCTTAATTAATTGACTTATTTACCGTACTTGGAAACAGGTCGGTAGTTATTAAAAAAGTTTGGGTCCAAACCACTCGTCTTCAGAAGGGGCCTCACCACTGCCGTTTTAAAGTGATATACTAAATTGATGTATTTTAATATTGCATGAACCTGTGTCACCACTTTATCTCTCCAGGTGGCAGAGGGCAGAATGTTACCCGACTCCCAGGGTTCCTTGGGGCTTCTGGCTGTGCCGATAGGTGTGCTGAGAGAGCAGGAGGCAGAGCGGGTGATGATGCATAACCATAACTCTATCACTGTAAGGCAGGGGTGTCCAAGGTGCGGACATATCTTGTTTTCTTATTGGCCGGCGACACATCCTTCCGACAAAATAAACACATCCCAAATGAAAACATTACCCAGAAAAAGCAGAAAAAAATGGAACCAGTCCAAATTCTGCTCAAAATAGTACCTGAAAAACCAAAATGGCCAACAACTTCTTCATCTTACTGTATGATGATGATGATGATAACCATGTGTATTAATTTATTGCACAATATACGTTTTTCGAGGGGTTCTTAACCTTTTTGCCCTCGGTGCCTAACTTTTCCGCCCAATTATTAACAGTGAATTGATAATCCTACTCTTGGTTTTAAACATATTCAAAAATGACATCTAACCTGTTTACAACCATGTCAAATGATATGAAAGCATGTGTTCATCGCAAAGATGATTATTTATTTAACACATAAACCTTCGGCTTAGGTCAGGTTGATTAGAAAAATAAGTAATAGCCAATTATAAAATAATTAAAAAATACATTTACATACAATTTTGTTATGCTAAAATAAACTAAATTAATAATGCAAATAAAAAAACAGCTTCACCTCTATATGTCAGGTTCAAACACTGATGACATCTATTAAACAAGACAAAGAAGCAAGGAATTAAATAGAGACAGAATTAAATTTGGCTCAATTGAGGAGAGCGCGTCTGGGCTGTACTCTTCAAATCAAATCAAATCAACTTTATTTATAAAGCACATTTAAAATTGACCACAGGGGTAGCCAAAGTGCTGTACAATGGACAGGTTAAAAGATAAAACGAGTACCGAGCAAACACAACACAACACAAACAGAACACGATAAAAAATAAATAAATAAAATAGAATAAATAAAAACAGGTTCACAGCAGGTGTATTATGGGGCGCCATTGCAGGATGGATATCACTCAGTGTTAAAAGCCATGGAATAAAAGTATGTTTTTAAGAGAGATTTAAAAACAGGAAGAGAGGAGGCTTGTCTAACACTCAGGGGTAGGTCGTTCCAGAGCTTGGGAGCAGCAACGGCGAAAGCTCTGTCACCTCTAAGCTTCAGCCTTGTGTCAGGGACCGTCAGTAGCAGCTGATCGGCTGATCTTAAGGATCGGGTGGGGCAGTAAGGCTGAAGGAGGTCTGAGAGATAGGTTGGCGCGAGGTTGTTTAGACATTTAAAAACAAATAAAAGGAGTTTAAAATGTATTCGATAACGCACAGGGAGCCAGTGAAGGGACGCTAAAACTCTTGTACAGTCTCCATCACGCTCTGGCGAAAGATTGTACGCCTCCTCTTTTATTTGGACTTTCCCTGATTACATGGCAACAGCTGTTTCTAAGGGACGGGGGTTGTAAACAGGTGCTGCCTTTGGCCACAAAACAGTTAAAAGAAAAGGTCGTAAAACAGTTCACACTGGAGGGAAGTCTGGTCCTGCTTCCTCTCTGCTTTTGTAGTTCTTGGGTCAAGACAATATCTCTCTGTTGATTACAATACATGGAAGAAACAGAACACCTTCATGTTGCTTCCCATCCTACACGGTGGAGTTTTACAAGCCTTTTGCTTGGTAGGATCAAAGACAGCTTTTGTCTGCTCGCCGGGAACTCATGGAAACACAAAGTTTTGTGATAACTTAGATACAATTATTCTGACACTATAGTCATAATTTTTGCGCTTAAACGTTTTTATAACTTTAGCTCCAGACTTCTTCTGTTTATTTGATGTGGTCATTAGTGACACAAGTGGTGAGAAAGTGTATTACAACTGAGTACCACAGCTGAGAATTATTATTATTATTTTTTTAAACATTTGTTTTACATTTTTGATCTACAGTACAGGCCAAAAGTTTGGACACACCTTCTCATTCAATGTGTTTTCTTTATTTTCATGACTATTTACATTGTAGATTGTCACATCAAAACTATGAATAAACACATGTGGAGTTATGTACTTAACAAAAAAAGTGAAAACATGTTTTATATTCTAGTTTCTTCAAAATAGCCACCCTTTGCCCTGATTACTGCTTTGCACACTCTTGGCATTCTCTCCATGAGTTTAAAGAGGTAGTCACCTGAAAGGGTTTTCACTTCACAGGTGTCATCGTTTTGATGTGACAATCTACAACCCCGAATGGGACAAACGGTACAAAGTAAATAGTCATGAAAATAAAGAAAAGGCATTGAAATGAGAAGGTGTGTCCAAACTTTTGGCCTGTACTGTATACAGTCCAAAAATACAAATAAGTACATGTCAAATGTTCTCCCCCCAAACAAGTAAACCACAACAATTATACATAAAACAAAATGAAAATAATAAAGTAGGAAAAAAAAGTACATGTAAATATTGACATGAAGCCACAGACCGCTGCACTCCTGAATGTCCCCAACACGGTGCAGCAATACACAAAAGCAGACAAAAGGCTCTTCAATGACTTTTCAATCGGGGTTCAATTTGAGGACAGTCTCTTTTACATTTTCCAGGAAACCACTCTATACTTCCTGAAACTTGGCCGATTGTTCATAAAACAAGTGAAATGTCTGAAGATGGGATGTTAGTAATTATACTTAAACATATACTTATACATACTTATATACCGTATTTTTCGGAGTATAAGTCGCACCGGCGGAAAATGCATAATAAAGAAGGGAAAAAACATATATAATTTATAAATGTCGCTTATACTGTATGAAACTACAAAATAACAAACACGGAGGCTCCAGTTTACACGAGGACCACTTTATTTACATTCTTTCAAAAACCTCCGCAACGTGACATCACTTCCGCTCTTAGCGCCTTCAAAATAAGAGCTCAAGGCATATACTGTATAACAGCGCATAACAGGAACTTAACATCACAAAGAGGAAAGCCCATAAAAATAGGTTACAAAAGTTATTTAATAAGAAGCCAAAAAGTGCAAAAACAATAATGTTCGTGTTGGAGGAGTTGTGAATTAGGTACACCTGCAGTCTGCAGGTGTATCTAATGTTGTGTCCCTGCAGTCATTCACAACTCCTCCAACACCAACATTATTGTTTTTGCACTTTTTGGCTTCTTATGAAATAATTTTTTAAAATAGATTCAATCTTGCACGTGGAAAGTTTAAGTGTGGGCTTTAGTTGATATAACAATTCTACGGCGGGGGTGCAGGAGGCGAGCCTCAGCCAGTGCGTCTTTTGCAGCCGTTTTATGATCACTCAGCATAAGAAATACTTTACACACATACAGTTGTTGACAAAATACACTGTACATTATATACCTCAGCTAACTAAACTATGGAAATGTATAATATAATTCATATAGCAATACAGTCTCACTGCACAGCAGGCCAGCAGTTAGCCGAGTCATTGCGCAATCCATGTTGAGGCACTGAGTGACGTGCCTCAACTGGCTGCTGTTCACTGCACCGTCCGTCTCTTCTCGGTATTTGAACGGCAAATGTGTAAATTCAGCGATTTTGAATAAAAATAATCTAAAACTGGTGAAGTTAAATGGAAAATAACTTTATAGTATAATCACTGGATACATATAACAATTTGATTTTTTTTTTTTTTTTTTACATTTTTTTTCTTTCCATGATGGCAGGTGAGGCCCCGCCTCACCTGCCTCTAGTGACTGCACGTCACTGGTCTAGTCTCTTACGTCAATGAGATAAATAATTTGATAATTTACGCTAATGTGTTAATCATTTCACACATAAGTCGCTCCTGAGTATAAGTCGCACCCCCGGCCAAACTATGAAAAAAACTGCGACTTATAGTCCGAAAAATACGGTGTGTGTGTGTGTATATATATATATATATATATATATATATATATATATATATCGATTTATATATATATATATATATATATATATATATATATATATATATATAACCATAAAATAATTTGTATAATTATATATATATATATATATACTGTATATGTGTATATATATATATATATATATATATATATATATATATATATATATATATATATATATATATATAACACATAGTTTAGCATACATTGATTGACTTACATCGTATTGGTTTTATTATCTTTAAAACCCCTTAAGGCCCAAGCTGTTTGTTTACATGCTTTTTTTATTTCTCTTTGCTATTTGGGCTTATTGGACCCTAATTAGAATAAAAACTAAGAATCATCTTTAGATATGATGTACTTAGTCCATAAGTACACAAACGTGTACTTCATGTTTAGTGACATGCTAATTCTTATTTTTACACCTTTTTCTTTCTCCAAATTCCATTGTATGTTATACTCTTCTGACACCACCAGATGGCAGTATAAGTGTCCACATAAGTGGCCATAAGACCCCAATTCAGTAGTGTACACAATTTTGGAAATAAGAGCTAAAAGGTGCTGTCCACGCATGTGGCCACTAAGCCTTTAGAGGTAAAATGTGACCTTTAGTTTTCCTGTCTGTGGCCCATGCTGGAAAAAGTTTGGACACCCCTGCTATAAGGTTCCCATGTATGAAAGTGGACTGACGCTTGTGTTCCTTCATAACGCAGCGCCACCTGGAGGTAGTAGAGGAGTCTCAGCGCCTCACAGAGGTTTTAGCTAGGTACTTCTTATTTTCTCTCACACAAGCCTTACTGGGGTTTTTTTAATGCCGCTTTTGCATTCTTCCAGCAGTGTCAATGATGTGGAGGATGAAGAGGAGGATGCAGAAGGTCGAAGCTGCCGCCTCTGGGTTGACCGCTTTTCTCCCCGGCACTACACCGAGCTGCTCAGCGACGATGTACGACGTCCACGTTAGTTTCTCATCCCTCACACGCCGCCTTTCGTGAGCAATTGTTCTTCTTGTGCAGTTTACCAACCGCTGTCTGCTCAAGTGGCTGAAGCTGTGGGACACAGTCGTCTTCGGGAGAGAGAGGAAGGCCCGCCCCGTGCGGCCCGACAGACAAGCGCCCGTCCAGACCTCTTTCAAACCTAATCAGGCCAATCAAGCCAACCCCAATCGCTTCAAGACCAAGATGGAGATGACTGAGGAGGTCCTGGAGGCTGAGTTGGACCAGTACAAACGACCCAAATTTAAGGTAATTATCTGTGTTGGCCCTGTGATGAGGTGGCGACTTGTCCAGGGTGTACCCCGCCTTCCGCCCGAATGCAGCTGAGATAGGCTCCGGCACCCCCGCGACCCCAAAAAGGGACAAGTGGTAGAAATGGATGCTGCATTTCAAATTTCACTGTGTCAATTTTTTGATTACCGTATTTTTTGGACCATAGGGCGCACTGCCGATGAGCGGGTCTAGTCAGGTCTATTTTCATACAAAAGGCACACCGGATTATAATGAGTCATATTATTATTATTAGAGATGTCCGATAATATCGGCCGATAAATGCTTTAAAATGTAATATTGGAAATGATCGGTATCGGTTTCAAAAAGTAAAATGTATGACTTTTTAAAAGGCCGCTGTGTACACGGACGTAGGGAGAAGTACAGAGCGCCAATAAACCTTAAAGGCACTGCCTTTGCGTGCCGGCCCAAACACATAATACAGGTAAAAGCCAGTAAATTAGAATATTTTGAAAAACTTGATTTATTTCAGTAATTGCATTCAAAAGGTGTAACTTGTACATTATATTTATTCATTGCACACAGACTGATGCATTCAAATGTTTATTTCATTTAATTTTGATGATTTGAAGTGGCAACAAATGAAAATCCAAAATTCCGTGTGTCACAAAATTAGAATATTACTTAAGGCTAATGCAAAAAAGGGATTTTTAGAAATGTTGGCCAACTGAAAAGTATGAAAATGAAAAATATGAGCATGTACAATACTCAATACTTGGTTGGAGCTCCTTTTGCCTCAATTACTGCGTTAATGCGGCGTGGCATGGAGTCGATGAGTTTCTGGCACTGCTCAGGTGTTATGAGAGCCCAGGTTGCTCTGATAGTGGCCTTCAACTCTTCTGCGTTTTTGGGTCTGGCATTCTGCATCTTCCTTTTCACAATACCCCACAGATTTTCTATGGGGCTAAGGTCAGGGGAGTTGGCGGGCCAATTTAGAACAGAAATACCATGGTCCGTAAACCAGGCACGGGTAGATTTTGCGCTGTGTGCAGGCGCCAAGTCCTGTTGGAACTTGAAATCTCCATCTCCATAGAGCAGGTCAGCAGCAGGAAGCATGAAGTGCTCTAAAACTTGCTGGTAGACGGCTGCGTTGACCCTGGATCTCAGGAAACAGAGTGGACCGACACCAGCAGATGACATGGCACCCCAAACCATCACTGATGGTGGAAACTTTACACTAGACTTCAGGCAACGTGGATCCTGTGCCTCTCCTGTCTTCCTCCAGACTCTGGGACCTCGATTTCCAAAGGAAATGCAAAATTTGCATGGTTGGGTGATGGTTTGGGGTGCCATGTCATCTGCTGGTGTCGGTCCACTCTGTTTCCTGAGATCCAGGGTCAACGCAGCCGTCTACCAGCAAGTTTTAGAGCACTTCATGCTTCCTGCTGCTGACCTGCTCTATGGAGATGGAGATTTCAAGTTCCAACAGGACTTGGCGCCTGCACACAGCGCAAAATCTACCCGTGCCTGGTTTACGGACCATGGTATTTCTGTTCTAAATTGGCCCGCCAACTCCCCTGACCTTAGCCCCATAGAAAATCTGTGGGGTATTGTGAAAAGGAAGATGCAGAATGCCAGACCTAAAAACGCAGAAGAGTTGAAGGCCACTATCAGAGCAACCTGGGCTCTCATAACACCTGAGCAGTGCCAGAAACTCATCGACTCCATGCCACGCCGCATTAACGCAGTAATTGAGGCAAAAGGAGCTCCAACCAAGTATTGAGTATTGTACATGCTCATATTTTTCATTTTCATACTTTTCAGTTGGCCAACATTTCTAAAAATCCCTTTTTTGTATTAGCCTTAAGTAATATTCTAATTTTGTGACACACGGAATTTTGGATTTTCATTTGTTGCCACTTCAAATCATCAAAATTAAATGAAATAAACATTTGAATGCATCAGTCTGTGTGCAATGAATAAATATAATGTACAAGTTACACCTTTTGAATGCAATTACTGAAATAAATCAAGTTTTTCAAAATATTCTAATTTACTGGCTTTTACCTGTATATCTACGGCTTTTCACACACAAAAGTGAATGCAATTTATACTTGGTCAACAGCCATACAGGTCACACTGAGGGTGGCCGTTGTTGCGTTTTGGACCAGTTGTTCCTCCCAGGGAATTCAAGTCACAAATCGCTCCCAAGCTCTTTACGACACTTAAAGCTGAGTTGAAAAACCACCAGAGACAGAATAGGTATTTTGTAATATATTGGCAAAGCTTTGCAAATATACTTTCACAGAAACAGCATAGAACATTCGGATCGCCCCGCTAAAATGGTCCGTCTTCCCAACGCCAAAAAAACCCTCTTTTCTTCCCCCTCCCTAGCCATAATACATGCACAACGTCTCCCTAGTCATAATACATTCCAAAGAACTCAAGGTTAACACACACAGTTTACTTGCTAGAGTAAAGAAAGACATTGTAATGGAAAACACCAGCTGTTTTCAAATATGACTATGAAAGAAAATAAGTAACACTAAAATTCGGATATATGTAAATATCTGCCTGCGACACCGTATAAACAAGTTTAACACTGTTACAAATATGTGCCACACTGTGAACCCACACCAAACAAGAATGACAAACACATTTCGGGAGAACATCCGCACCGTAACACAACAGAACAAATACCCAGAACCCCTTGCAGCACTAACTCTTCCGGGACGCTACACTGTACACCCCCCCAACTCAACCCCGCCCACCTCAACCTCCTCATGCATGTCCCAAATTCCAAGCTGCTGTTTTGAGGCATGTTAAAAAAAAGAATGCACTTTGTGACTTCAATAATAAATATGGCAGTGCCATGTTGGCATTTTTTTTTCCATAACTTGAGTTGATTTATTTTGGAAAACCTTGTTACATTGTTTAATGCATCCAGCGGGGCATCACAACAAAATTAGGCATAATAATGTGTTCATTCCACCACTGTATATATCGGTATCGCTTGATATCGGAATCGGTAATTAAGAGTTGGACAATATCGGAATATCGGCAAAAAAGCCATTGTCGGACATCTCTAATTTTGACTTTTAAAGTTTGAAAGGGACAACACCGAATATGGACTCTTCTCTATGTACGTTGTTTTTGTATCACTCATATGCAGTAAATACATGAATACACTGTATACAATACATCATATGCAGTAAATACATGAATACACTGTATGCAATACATCATATGCAGTAAATACATGAATACACTGTATGCAATACATCATATGCAGTAAATACATGAATACACTGTATACCATACATCATATGCAGTAAATACATGAATACACTGTATACCATACATCATATGCAGTAAATACATGAATACACTGTATACAATACATCATATGCAGTAAATACATGAATACACTGTATACAATACATCACATGCAGTAAATACATGAATACACTGTATGCAATACATCAAGCACAATGTATTGATAATGGCAGTCATCGTGAGCATAGTCACAGCCTTAATATACAATAATAAAGTTGATTTGATTTGATTTGATATTCATGTACCGTATTTTCCGCACCATAAGGCGCCCTGGGTTATAAGCCGCGCCTTCAATGAACGGCATATTTCAAAACTTTGTCCACCTATAAGCCGCCCCGTGTTATAAGCCGCATCTAACTGCGCTAAAGGAATGTCAAAAAAACAGTCAGATAGGTCAGTCAAACTTTAATAATATATTAAAAACCAGCGTGATGTGGGCGCGCATGGAGTCGTATATCAACATGGACGGAGCTGCGTGAAAAAAGCCACCCGGCCTCTTCGCGTAAACTTACCTTAACCACTCGCTCATCTTTTCTTCATCCATCCATCCCTTCGAGTTAGCTTTTATGATGACGCCGGCTGGAAAGGTCTCTTTTGGCAAGGTCTTCCTTTTGAATATCACCATGGGTGGAAGTTTCTGGCCATTAGCATGGCAAGCTAGAACCACAGTGAAGGATGACTTCTCATTCCCTGTGGTGCGAATATTCACCGTACGTGCTCCCGTTGTATCCACAGTGCGGTTCACAGGAATATCAAAAGTCAGTGGAACCTCGTCCATGTTGATAATGTTCTCTGGCCGGATCTTTTTTTCAGCTATCTTGTTTTTACAATATGCACGGAAAGTAGCCAGCTTTTCTTGAAAGTCTTTAGGCAGTTGCTGTGAAATATTAGTCCGTGTGCGGATGGAGAGATTGCGTCTTTTCATGAACTGGATCCCTGTCGCTTAGTAGGAGCCATTTTGTGGTCTTTACAGATGTAAACACACAAAGGAAATGAAACGTAATATTTGCGCGCTTTTTCTTCTTCTACGCGGGCGGGTGGTTGCTTACAGTAGAAGAAGAAGCGCTTCCTGTTCTATGGGGGCGGGTGCTTACCTTGGCGGTTGCTTGCGTAGAAGAAGAAGCACTTCCTCTTCTACGGGGAAAAAAGATGGCGGCTGTTTACCGTAGTTGCGAGACCGAAACTTTATGAAAATGAATCTTAATATTAATCCATATATAAAGCGCACCGACCGGGTTAAAAGCTGCACTGTCAGCTTTTGAGTAAATTTGTGGTTTTTAGGTGCGGCTAATAGTGCGGAAAATACGGTACAATGTCACAGACGTGCATGGTTGCAGGCGGTGTGACCACAGGCTGCAGAGATGGCAGGCGATGCACAGGTTTGATCACAGAGGTCATTTAATTAAGAACATAATTGAGGTCATGCAAGCAGCAACGTGAGACATGAAGATAAGATACTTCCTGATTGCTGATCCAAATGCATTTCTATAATTTTTTAAAATAATTTCCTTGTTTTATTCTAACATTTCTTCTTTTTTTTTTTAATCCAATTCTTTCCCGCTACAGGTGGCGATGTTGTCCGGCCCTCCGGGTTTGGGAAAGACCACCTTGGCTCACGTTATTGCCAAGCACGCCGGGTACAACGTGGTGGAAATCAACGCCAGGTGAGACGATTCCACTCTCATTTTGGAGTCGCGTGCCGTGGGCTGACTGCGTTGGTGACATCCTCCTCAGTGACGACCGCAGTGCGGAGATGTTCCAGAAGCGCATCGACACGGCGACGCAGATGACGTCGGTCCTGGGAGCCAACGAGAGGCCAAACTGCCTCATTATTGATGAGATTGACGGAGCACCTGCAGTAGGTTCTTTTCTTTCCAGTCACTGAAAGTTCTTTCTTTAAGTCACGGTAATCCCTCGTTTATGGCTGTTCTTTGGTTCTGGGCCTGATCCTGGCCCGTTTCTTACAAGTATCATTATCACTGGAGGACGAGGAATAGCTAAACATACTTCACTACACCGTAGATCACTGGCGTCACAATGTAAACAAACGCCATGGGTGGATCTACACCTGACACCCACTGTAATGATACCAAGTACAAGAGCGTATCTAGTCGATACTACTATGATTGCATCGATATTTTTTGGCATCACAAAATCTTTTTCCGTTTAAAAAAAATGTATATTATGTTTATAATGTCAGGAAATAGGTCCCTGGACACATGAGGACTTTGAATATGACCAATGTATGATCCTGTAACTACTTGGTATCGGATCCATACCTAAATGTGTGGTATCATCCAAAACTAATGTAAAGTATCAAAGAAGAGAAGAATAAGTGATTATTACATTTTAACAGAAGTGTAGATAGAACATGTTAAAAGAGAAAATAAGCAGATATTAACAGTAAATGAACAAGTAGATTAATAATCAATGTTTACAGTTTGTCCCTCATAATGTGTACAAAATAATAGGTGTATAAATGACACAATATGTTACTGCATACATCAGCAGACTAATTAGGAGTCTTTGTTTGTTTACTTACTACTAAAAGACAAGTTGTCTAGTATGTTCACTATTTTATTTAAGGACTAAATTACAATAATAAACATATGTTTCATGTACACTAGGGCTGCAGCTAATGATTATTTTTCTATCGATTAATCTATAGATTATTTTTTCGATTAATCGGTTAATCTATAGATTATTTTTTTCCGATTAATCTATAGATTATTTTTCCTTTTACCGATTATTTTTTTAATTTAAAATGAAGAGGAAAAAATAAATGTAGGCCAGTTTTTTCAAAAGGCATGGCTTTTATTTACAAAAAAAAAAGTATGGCCACTCAGTCAACATTGACAACAACATGACAAAATATTCTGTAACAATGTAAACATTTAAAACTTTTAACATTTAACAAAATGAAAAGTAGCTTATTTGCATTTTAATGTGCAAATATAAAAGTAAACATCCAGTGCAAATCTTAATATTCTGCAATAGTATAAGCATTTCAAAAGTAAAAGTATTGCTTATTTTGCTCGCCCCGCCTCGCCGCTCGCTCGCCAGCGCCGCCTCTCCACAGCGTTAAAGAGGAGCGCGTCTTTGTAAACACTGAACAGGCACGCCAAACGCTCCTCTCAGAGCGAAACGGTGCTTTAGTTTATGAATTTACAACGCAGATACAAATGACACATTCATGTTTTTGTGTAATGATGACAACGTATACTCACGCGGACGATTGACTAGTTGATGGTGATGGCAAGAACGCTGTCGGTTGTTTTCTTTTCAAATGTTCCTTCATAGCCGTTGTGCTGCTATGATAGGCCATTTCCGCTCGACACAGTGTGCATACAACAACATTAGGCCGTTTATTGAAATACTCCCACACTTTTGACGACTTTTGGCGTGCTTTTTTTCCCCTCGCTCGCATCGTCTGCTTTGCGATCCGCCATGACAGTAGTGTGACGTAAATATGCGACGCGCCGACGCACAAAAATGGCGTCGACGTATTTACGTAACCGATGATGTCGACGCGTCGTTTCAGCCTTAATGTACACTAAAGACAATAACACAATTTTTTTTGTGGTCCCCTTTATTTAGAAAAGTATCAAAGTATGGAACTACATTTGGGTACCAGTAGCAAAATATTGGTACCGGGACAACCCTACCTCTCTGACAGTGTCAATCAAAAGTGAACATTCTTATCTTTGTTGCCATGTGTGATGATGCAGATGAAGCGAGTCAATATTTAGAAGACTTGTGTCCTTGTGGACAGTCTATATTGAGTCAATATTTAGAAGACTTGTGTCCTTGTGGACAGTCTATATTGAGTCAATATTTAGAAGACTTGTGTCCTTGTGGACAGTCTATATTGAGTCAATATTTAGAAGAATTGTGTCCTTGTGGACAGTCTATATTGAGTCAATATTTAGAAGACTTGTGTCCTTGTGGACAGTCTATATTGAGTCAATATTTAGAAGACTTGTGTCCTTGTGGACAGTCTATATTGAGTCAATATTTAGAAGACTTGTGTCCTTGTGGACAGTCTATACTGAGTCAATATTTAGAAGACTTGTGTCCTTGTGGACAGTCTATATTGAGTCAATATTTAGAAGACTTGTGTCCTTGTGGACAGTCTATATTGAGTCAGTATTTAGAAGACTTGTGTCCTTGTGGACAGTCTATATTGAGTCAATATTGAGAAGACTTGTGTCCTTGTGGACAGTCTATATTGAGTCAATATTGAGAAGACTTGTGTCCTTGTGGACAGTCTATATTGAGTCAATATTTAGAAGACTTGTGTCCTTGTGGACAGTCTATATTGAGTCAATATTGAGAAGACTTGTGTCCTTGTGGACAGTCTATATTGAGTCAATATTGAGAAGACTTGTGTCCTTGTGGACAGTCTATATTGAGTCAATATTTAGAAGACTTGTGTCCTTGTGGACAGTCTATATTGAGTCAATATTTAGAAGACTTGTGTCCTTGTGGACAGTCTATATTGAGTCAGTATTTAGAAGACTTGTGTCCTTGTGGACAGTCTATATTGAGTCAATATTGAGAAGACTTGTGTCCTTGTGGACAGTCTATATTGAGTCAATATTGAGAAGACTTGTGTCCTTGTGGACAGTCTATATTGAGTCAATATTTAGAAGACTTGTGTCCTTGTGGACAGTCTATATTGAGTCAATATTTAGAAGACTTGTGTCCTTGTGGACAGGCTGCCATCAACATTCTATTAGCGGCCCTGAACAGGAAGGATGGACACAGCAGCGACGCCACCACCGAGTCTACAAAGAAGAAGAAGAAGAAGGAGACTATTCTTCTGCGACCAATCATTTGCATCTGTAACGACCTGTAAGAGAGACTTTTTGTGTAAACAATGGAGTCGGTCTTGACTTTCACTTTCCCCCTTCCAGGTATGTTCCAGCTCTGCGAGCTCTGAGGCAGCAGGCCTTCCTCCTGACCTTCCCCCAGACTCAGCCCTCCCGTCTGGCTCAGAGACTGGCAGAGGTAAACGCGTGCACACGCATGTCAACTTGGAAAAAAACGAGATAAGCAGAGTTTTTTCCTGCCTGGACCGTAGATCTCTGTGCGACAGGGGATGAAGGCGGACACGGGCACGCTGGTGTTGCTGTGTGAGAAGACGGACAACGACATCAGGTCTTGCATCAACACACTACAGGTACGCCAGCGTCTCTATTCAAGATGGACTCGCCCTACCACAGGGTGTCCAAACTCTGAAAAATGATATCATTTTCAATGCCAATACAATGTACTGTATATTGTAAGCCATAGGGCCTCCCTCAATTTTGGCGAACGTTAAAAGACTAAAACCCTTTTAAGTCCCCGGGACCTTTAAGTGTTAAAAATAGAATAATAAAATCTTTTTTCTTTTGACTTTTTTTTTTTACTTTTTAACTTTTTTTTTCTTTTTTTTTTACTTTTCAAAAAAAAGAACCCAAAGGGCTTCCGTCAATTTTGTAGAATGTTAAAAGACCTGTAAAGTGGGCTAAATATAGACACCATGCTAATGTTAGTATACTTACATTAGCATGCTCAAATTTAGCATGTGTCAAGTACCAAGTCTTATGACTCCGGTGTGTTTGGCTGCAAAATTGGCAAAAAAAAGTTAGCACATTATTGTTAGCATTCTAACAGTTAGCATTTGTCAAGTACTAAGTTATGAGTCTGAGGCGTTCAGCTGCAAAATTGGCAAAAAAATTTTAGCACATTAATGTTAGCATGCTAACAGTTAGCATTTATCAAATACCAAGTTATGAGTCTGAGGCGTTCGGTTGCGAAATTGGCTTAAAAGGTGAGCACGTTAATGTTAGCATGCTAACAGTTAGCATGTGTCAAATACCAAGTTAAAGGTCTCTAAGGTGTTTTGGCTGCAAAATTGGCTAAAAAAGTTAGCATGTTAATGTTAGCAAGCTAACAGTTAGCATTTGTCAAGTACCAAGTTATGAGTCTGAGGCGTTCGGCTGCAAAATTGGCTTTAAAAGTTAGCACATTAATGTTAGCATGCTAACAGTTAGCATTTGTCAAGTACCAAGTTTTAGGACTCTGAGGTGTTTGGCTGTAAAATTGGCCAAAAAAAGTTAGCATGTTAATGTTAGCATGCTAACAGTTAGCATTTGTCAAGTACCAAGTTATGAGTCTGAGGTGTTCGGCTGCAAAATTGGCTAAAAAAGTTAGCACGTTAATGTTAGCATGCTAACAGTTAGCATTTGTCAAGTACCAAGTTATGAGTCTGAGGCGTTCGGCTGCAAAATTGGCTTAAAAAGATAGCACATTAATGTTAGCATGCTACCAGTTAGCATGTGTCAAGTACCAAGTTTTAGGACTCTGAGGAGTTTGGCTGTAAAATTGGCCAAAAAAAGTTAAAAGTTAAAGTACCAATGATTGTCACACACACACTAGGTGTGGCGAAATTATTCTCTGCTTTTGACCCATCACCCTTGATCACCCCCTGGGAGGTGAGGGGAGCAGTTAGCACGTTAATGTTAGCATGCTAACAGTTAGCATTCATCAAGTACCAAGTTATGAGTCTGAGGCGTTCGGTTGCAAAATTGGCTAAAAATGTTAGCATGTTAACAGTTAGCATTTATCAAATACCAAGTTATGAGTCTGAGGCGTTCAGCTGCAAAATTGGCAAAAAAAAAAATTAGCACATTAATATTAGCATGCTAACGGTTAGCATTCGTCAAGTACGTTATGAGTCTGAGGTGTTCGGCTGCAAAATTGGCTAAAAAAGTTAGCACGTTAATGTTAGCATGCTAACAGTTAGCATTTGTCAAGTACCAAGTTATGAGTCTGAGGCGTTCGGGTGCAAAATTGGCTAAAAAAGTTAGCACATTAATGTTAGCATGCTAACAGTTAGCATGTGTCAAGTACCAAGTTTTAGGACTGAGGTGTTTGGCTGTAAAATTGGCCTAAAAAGTTAGCATGTTAATGTTAGCATGCTAACAGTTAGCATGTGTCAAGTACCAAGTTATGAGTCTGAGGCGTTCGGTTGCAAAATTGGCTAAAAATGTTAGCATGTTAACAGTTAGCATTTATCAAGTACCAAGTTATGAGTCTGAGGCGTTCGGCTGCAAAATTGGCAAAAAAAAAAAAGGAGCACATTAATGTTAGCATGCTAACAGTTAGCATGTGTCAAGTGCCAAGTTTTAGAACTCTGAAGTGTTTGGCTGTAAAATTGGCCAAAAAAAGTTAGCACATTAATGTTAGCATGCTAACAGTTAGCATTTGTCAAGTACCAAGTTATGAGTCTGAGGCGTTCGGCTGCAAAATTAGCTAAAAAGTTAGCACATTAATGTTAGCATACTATCAGTTAGCATGTGTCAAGTACCAAGTTATATGATTTTGAGGTGTTTGGCTGCAAAATTGGCTTAAAAAGTTAGCACATTAATGTTAGCATGCTAACAGTTAGCATGTGTCAAGTACCAAGTTTTAGGATTTTGAGGTGTTTGGCTGCAAAATTGGCAAAAAAAAGTTAGCACATTAATGTTAGCATGCTAACAGTTAGCATTTATCAAGTACCAATTTATGAGTCTGAGGTGTTCGGCTGCAAAATTGCTAGCATGCTAACAGTTAGCATGTGTGAAGTACCAAGTTATAAGTCTCTGAGGTGTTCGGCTGCAAAATGGGCTAAAAACGTTAGCTCAATAATGTTAGCATGCTAACAGTTAGCATGTGTCAAGTACCAAGTTATAAGTCTCTGAGGTGTTCGGCTGCAAAATGGGCTAAAAACGTTAGCTCAATAATGTTAGCATGCTAACAGTTAGCATGTGTGAAGTACCAAGTTATAAGTCTCTGAGGTGTTTGGCTGCAAAATTGGCTAAAAAAGTTGATGTTGCCTGAGGCTGAGCCAGTCAGTGGCCTCCATAGTGAACATAGACAGACATAAGTTATTTGGCCATTTTAGGGCAAAGTTAGGTCGAATATGCTTTATTACTGCTAACACAAAGCTAAGCTATGGATGTCGTGTTCAGATAGTTTAGCATATTTTGACTGACCTATAGTTTCTTGGTTTTAGTATCTTTAATGTACAAAATGTATCCAAGTGGCCTCCGAAGCCTTCATTTGTATTTCTTTATGTGGCCCTTGTTGGACACCCCAGTGTTATAAAATAAATCATACAGCATCGTGATTAAGGCTGAAACGACGCGTCGACGTAGTCGACGTCATCGGTTACGTAAATACGTCGACGCCGTTTTTGTGCGTCGGCGCGTCGCATATTTACGTCACACTACTTTACTGTCATGGCGGAGCGCAAAGCAGACGATGCGAGCGAGGGGAAAAAAGCACGCCAAAAGTCGTCAAAAGTGTGGGAGTATTTCAATAAACGGCCTAATAATGTTGTTGTATGCACACTGTGTCGAGCGGAAATGGCCTATCATAGCAGCACAACGGCTATGAACGAACATTTGAAAAGAAAACCCCCGACAGCGTTCTTGCCATCACCATCAACAAGTCAATCGTCCGCGTGCGTATACGTTGTCATTATTACACAAAAACATGAATGTGTCATTTGTATCTGCGTTGTAAATTCATAAACTAAAGCATCGTTTCGCTCTGAGAGGCGCGTTTGGCGTGCCTGTTCAGTGTTTACAAAGACGCGCTCCTCTTTAACGCTGTGGAGAGGCGGCGGCGGCGGCGAGCGAGCGGCGAGGCGGGGCGCGCCGGGAGCGACGCCGCAATCGTGCCCAGGTGCGCGATCCGCGCAGTTGGAAGAGAAAAGACTTTGTGTAAAATTAAAAGATTGTAAACCTGGCAAAGCCGTCTGGCGTTCAGTCTGTCGGTCCTGAAAGAACCCCACGGCACAAGACGTGTCACAAACGCTAACGTTAATTAGTTGTGCAAATACCTTTTACAACATTAACAGTTACATATACTATGTACAAACCAACAATTAACTTTCACTTTAATCATACTATCATTGTTGTGTTATTAAGCAAAATAAGCAATACTTTTACTTTTGTTGAAATGTTTACACTGTACACTTTTTTGTATTGGATGTTTAGCTTTATTTTTGCACATTTTAGCAAATAAGCAATACTTTTACTTTTGTTGAAATGTTTACACTTGTTACAGAATATTTCCGTTTTGCACTTTTTTGTATTGGATGTTTATCTTTATTTTTGCACATTTTAAAGCAAAATAAGCAATACTTTTACTTTTGAAATGCTTATACTATTCCAGAATATTAAGATTTGCACTGGATGTTTACTTTTATATTTGCACATTAAAAATCAAATAAGCTACTTTTAATTTTGTTAAATGTTAAAAGTTTTAAATGTTTACATTGTTACAGAATATTTTGTCATGTTGTTGTCAATGTTGACTGAGTGGCCATACTTTTTTTTTTGTAAATAAAAGCCATGCCTTTTGAAAAAACTGGCCTACATTTATTTTTTCCTCTTCATTTTAAATTAAAAAAAAAATCGGTAAAAGGAAAAATAATCTATAGATTAATCGAAAAAATAATCTATACCGTAGATTAACCGATTAATCGAAAAAAATAATCTATAGATTAATCGATAGAAAAATAATCGTTAACTGCAGCCCTAATCGTGATTATAAGTTACTATTTGAGCAATGGCAGTTTTAAAGTGGAAAACAGCCTACATGGCATATTTGTCTTATTAGTCTCAATATTACAACTTTTTATGGTTACTTTTCACTTGTCTTCATTTTTAATGTTTTTTTTTTGTGTAATAATATTTTAAAAATGTGTTGCGGGCCGTGCAAAAATGAGCTCTCCGGCCGCTCTTTGGACACGCCTGCCCTGTGAGCTGTTGAATATGCGCGTGTGCTCCACCATGCAGTTCCTGTTCGGCCGAGGGCACAAGCACCTGGACAGCAGCACCATCCAGCGTGTGTCTGTGGGCCAGAAGGACCAAAACAAAGGCCTGTTCCACCTGTGGCAGGAGGTCTTCCAACTCCCCCGCACCAAACGGTACGTGGCTCCATTTGACATTTGTGTCTCCACGAAGCACTTTGGAATACTTCTTTTTTTTTTTTACAAAATAATGCAAGCTTTCTTTAAGAAATGGTATTCTCTGTCAACCAATCAACAGACGGCATTTTAAGTAGCTCCGCCCTCTAGGTACGATGTTATTGTGGGGTGAGTGGCCAAAAGTGGTATGCAGCGTTCAGGGACGGTCGTAAAAATGGGTGAATTTTAATGTTGTGTTTGTAGGGTTGGGCACCTTTCACATTTCAAGCAGTGCGGTGTGTGGGAATCAATACTGGTACCAATACTTTTGTGTGCTTTAAAATCTAAATATCTGTATTTAACATTGAACAGTGAGCTGATACTGAAAACTGTCCTGTTGTATCTTTTATGACACTTTTCAATATCATTTGCAAGTATACATTAATTTCAGTTTGTCCTAGGTATGTTGATGTAGTCTTTGCCATTAACTTGTCTTTTGTTGAGCCCTACAAAGTGTTTATACTGTAAGCATTGTATTTTTTACACACCAGCTGTTTGACTGAAAAGTGCATCTTACTTGTCATTACCACATTTTAGGTGCTGAAATTGCTAATGCAAATCGGTAGCATGGATATGCTTTATGCAAAGTAAATTAGCATCGAGCTAGCAATTTCTGAAAAGTCGAGCCTAACTGTTGAGCGTTTTCTATCAGGCATGATTGCTTCGTTGGCATTGATAAATTGCAACATTAGCAATCCGCTAGAAACCCGTCACATGCGACAAAGGATTCAAAATATGGTACGGTTTAATTTTATGCGAGTTGGTACCTGATAGTGCCAGCATAAAAAGGACAGAATTCTTATATTGGTCCCTCCAAAAATTTGCTTTGTCGCACTTGCACTCGCACCTGTCGGTCGTTTTTTCTTAATAATGATCTGGCAGCAGCCAGTGTCATCTCACAAGTAAAATAAAAAGTGTTTCTCGCCTTCCTGTCGGTCGTTTTTTCTTAATAATGATCTGGCAGCAGCCAGTATCATCTCACAAGTAAAATAAAAAGTGTTTCTCGCCTTCCTGTCGGTCGTTTTTTCTTAATAATGATCTGGCAGCAGCCAGTATCATCTCACAAGTAAAACAAAAAGTGTTTCTCGCCTTCCTGTCGGTCGTTTTGTCTTAATAATGATCTGGCAGCAGCCAGCGTCATCTCACAAGTAAAATAAAAAGTGTTTCTCGCCTTCCTGTCGGTCGTTTTTTCTTAATGATCTGGCAGCAGCCAGCGCCATCCACGTCATGGCCACCCCTGACCTATATAATAACAACATACCACATATGGTTTCCATTTGTAGTCATCAATGTTTTCATTTTTTTTAGGAAACGTATTGGCGAGAGGTTTGAGGACGAGCCAGGCTCAGGAGGTGGAGGACAGAGATTTCAGCACATTCTTCACCTGGCCTCATCTAGTGGAGAATATGAAAAGGTTTCTCAGGTAATAAAATGGTTTGAGCAGCAGCAGTGAAGCACGTGTCACATAACCGAGGGGGTCATACCACTTCAGGGTCTGTATGACAACTTCCTGTCCATGAGGGTGCGAGATCCCAACCTGCAGAGCGTGTGCGACGCTCTGGACTGGATGGGCTTTTCTGACAGGCTGAACCGAGTCATCCTGCACGGACAGAACTTCTCACTCATGAAGTACCTGCCTTTCCTGTCTGTCGCCTATCACTTCCTGTTCGCCCACCCCCACGTGCCGCGCATCACCTACCCACAGAGCCACCACGAGGTATGGAAGTACAACCACACCATCCTGCACATTCAGATCATTATCTCATCATAAAGAGAAACTCAAATTGATTGGAATCTTTAATTTCATTGAAAAAATATCATTGTCACTTTCTTACCGCCGTCCAGACCTCAGTGGCCTCGTGGTTAGAGTGTCCGCCCTGAGATGGGTAGGTTGTGAGTTCAAACCCCGGCCGAGTCATACCAAAGACTATAAAAATGGGAGCCATTGGAATTGGGGGTTAAATCACCAAAAATTATTCCCGGGCGCGACCACCGCTGCTGCTCACTGCTCCCCTCACCTCCCAGGGGGTGATCAAGGGTGATGGGTCAAATGCAGAGGATAATTTGGCCACATCTAGTGTGTGTGTGACTATCATTGCTACTTTAACTTTAACACCAAGTACTGTAGTTGTCCCTCGCCACTCGGCGCTTTGAATTTTGGCATTTTTTTCAAAATAATTATTTATTTAAAAAATCATATCACGTTTTTGTTTTTTTTCATCAAATTTATGCATTTTTAAGCACATTTTATGCATTTTTTGGTCTAAATAATCCATTTTAAAGCATAAATCCCGGTTCTTATTAATCCCGATTCTGAATCGCTTTATAGTTTTCAAAAATTCATCCATCCATCCATCCAGCTTCTTCCGCTTATCCAAGGTCGGGTCGCGGGGGCAACAGCCTAAGCAGGGAAGCCCAGACTTCCCTCTCCCCAGCCACTTTGTCCAGCTCTTCCCGGGGGATCCTGAAGCGTTCCCAGGCCAGCCGGGAGACATAGTCTTCCCAACGTGTCCTGGGTCTTCCCCTTGGCTTCCTACCGGTCGGACGGACAAAAATCAATTTAAATTAAAGCTGCAAGCAGCATTGGTCGGGCCCGCATATTTGGCAGGTGCTAGTCCTAAGTGTCCCAATACTTTTGTTCAGTTTTCGTCATAAGTGTCCCAATACTTTTGTCTACTTTTAGTCCGAATTCTCCCAATACTTTTGTGTAGTGTACCTACCTTGTCTGCATTGTGTGGGCACGTTGGTGCTTCCTGCTTTTAAGCAGCCATCTTGAGAAAACAGCAGCATCAGCGCAGCGGCTCTTTGAAGGGTCATCAAATCAAAACCGGAGCCGGTATTAAAACTCTTTCGATAACTTTCAATCAAAAGGGTTCAATCTCTCTCCTGTGTTAGTTTGAAGCCGAAACAACAAACACGCTCAGAGGAGATAATGTTTGAAGAAAGGTGACCGGTTTTTACAAAAATGTTGTGTTGAAGGGGGAATAGCAAGCTTCTTGTAGATTTTTGCTGGGGGTTGTCAATTTATGAAATGTAGGTCTAAGTGAGACCTACGGAGAGGTTTTTGTTTCATGTCTCTCCGACCTTCCCAGTGGGAGTTACAGGCAGTTTTGTCATTTTTTTCTCCCGAGGAGCAGTTTTTTCTCCGTTTTATTCAAAAATTGCTCTAGAGCGCAATTTTTAAATTTGGGGTTAGGTTTTTTTATTAGATCACAATTTTTGCCAGTCCTGATGTGTGCGTTCAGTTTGGTGAGTTTTGAAGCGTGTTAAGGGGGTCAAATTACAGCTCAAAAAGGCAAAAGTGACTGTTTTTAGTACTTTTTTGTCTTGAAGGGGGAATTGCCAACTTCCTGTTGATTTCTGCCCGATAATATACAATTATGAAAACTAGGTCTAAGTCAGACCTACATAGAGGTTTTTGTTTCATGTTTCTCCGATATTCCTAGTGGGAGATATAGGCAGTCTAGTTTTTTGTTTTCCTAGGGGGCGCTAGAGCGCAATTTTGAGTTTTGGGGTTCGGTTTTTTTATTAAAAGACAATTTTCGCAGGTCCTGATGGGTGGGTAAAATATGGTGAGTTTTGAAGCATGTTAAGTGGGTCAAATTAGTGCTCAAAGAGGCGGCGGAAGAATAATAAAGAAAGAATAAAACCTTACAAATTCAATAGGTCCTTATGTCCCATTGGGCCATGCGGGCCCTAAAAATAAAATAAGTGCATATATTTTTTTTTTTTCCTAAGAATTAATTTCTAAAAATAAACTTTGAGGCTATCTCCATGCAACCAGAAGGAGTTTTTTTTTTAACCTGTTTTGTAAAAGTTTCATTATAATTATCAGACCAAATAATACATTGCAAGAATCTGTTTGAATGGAGAATCCATACTGAATTGAATCGTCACCCCAGGAATCAGTATCAGATGTGAATCTTTAGGTGCCCAAAGAGTCACATCTCAAATAAAAATGGCTAAATGAGCTTAAAATAACAAATGTACTGTATTGTATTGCACAGCAGATGATCATCATGAACATCAGACAAGTTGTACAGTACAGTATTTTGTTTTTATGCAGTTGTCCCTCGCCACATCACACTAGTGCGGCTTCACCAGATCATGGATTTGTATTTATTGACTTTTATTTAAAGCATATTCAACACACATTTAGATAAAAATGTCTAAATAAACAAAATATATCAATACTACAGTACTTTTAGCCAATGAAGGAGACCAAATCAATCAGAGCGTGATGTTCAGTATCGTGGCCTCTGATTGGCTGCTCCTCAGGCAGCATTGCTATATTGGAATGAAAGAGTGAAAAGGTGACTAAAGGGTGTTATTTCATGTCTACGGGGCTCTCAAAATGTTGAAAAATGTATGTAGAGGGTAGTAAACATGTTTTTTGTGCTCTACCTATGAAAATATTTGATAAATAACTAATAATCGCAGAAATTCATTTTATCACAGTCATGTCTGGAACCAATTTTTAGCACTAAAACAAGATTTAGTTTTTAATTTTTTCATGCTTTATTATGAAAATGTTCAAATTATTTAAAAAAAGAGTTCCAATTAACAGCAATAAACAAGGGTCGACTATATTCTATCTTTTACGGTTATTCTGACATGATATGCTTTATTTTCACATATTTATGAATTCTTACCGACTTATAGTGAAACTGCTCTTTTTTTTGTATTTGGTCTATCATTCACAATCCTTATGTAAGACAAGAACACATGTTTTCTTTTTTAATGCATTCTAACTTGTAAATAAACACTAGCAAAAGTCAGCTAACAATGGAAGTAATGGGGGTCGCTCTGTTCCTATGTATATATGTCATGTAGTAACATTTATAATAACATGTAATATATACATGATGTAAGTATATATGTCATGTCGTAACATTCATAATAACATGTAATATATACATGATGTAAGTATATATGTAATGTAGTAACATTCATAATATGTAATATATACATGATGTAGGTATATATGTCATGTAGTAACATTCATAATAACATGTAATATATACATGATGTAAGTATATATGTCATGTAGTAACATTCATAATAACATGTAATATATACATGATGTAAGTATATATGTCATGTAGTAACATTCATAATAACACGTAATATATACATGATGTAAGTATATATGTCATGTAGTAACATTCATAATAACATGTAATATATACATGATGTAAGTATATATGTCATGTAGTAACATTCATAATAACATGTAATATATACATGATGTAAGTAGATATGTCATGTAGTAACATTCATAATAACATGTAATATATACATGATGTAAGTATATATGTCATGTAGTAACATTCATAATAACATGTCATATATACATGATGTAAGTATATATGTCATGTAGTAACATTCATAATAACATGTAATATATACATGATGTAAGTATATATGTCATGTAGTAACATTCATAATAACATGTAATATATACATGATGTAAGTATATATGTCATGTAGTAACATTCATAATAACATGTAATATATACATGATGTAAGTATATATGTCATGTAGTAACATTCATAATAACATGTAATATATACATGATGTAAGTATATATGTCATGTAGTAACATTCATAATAACATGTAATATATACATGATGTAAGTATATATGTCATGTAGTAACATTTAAAATAACATGTAATATATACATGATGTAAGTATATATGTCATGTAGTAACATTCATAATAACATGTAATATATACATGATGTAAGTATATATGTCATGTAGTAACATTCATAATAACATGTAATATATACATGATGTAAGTATATATGTCATGTAGTAACATTCATAATAACATGTCATATATACATGATGTAAGTACCGTATATATGTCATGTAGTAACATTCATAATAACATGTAATATATATGTATTTTGATTATTTTAAGCATACGACGGCAATATTTGTTATTTCTTTTAACAACAACACCACTACTAAGCATGGCAGACTTCACGGGAGACAACAAAGACTACTTTGGGACTAAATGATGATCCAGATCCTTATATTTTTGAGCCTGAATATACTGAGGATGATCTACAAGTTTTAGAAGCTGTGTGCCAAACAGATCCAGCAAGTAGCAGTATTGCTTAGTGCTAATTAAGAAACCCAAACCTCAAACTTAATAAAACAATTACTTACTATGCAATGATGGAATGTTTATATCTTTTGATTGATTGATTGAGACTTTTATTAGTAGGTTGCACAGTGAAGTACATATTCCGTACAATTGACCACTAAATGGTAACACCCCAATAAGTTTTTCAACTTCTTCTTCCCGTTAAGAATTATTCATAATCCTTATGGAGGTAAACAAACAAACAAAAAACCTGAAAACACATGTCTTTTCGTGGTTACTCTAGAATTAACTTTCACCAACTCAGAGGCGATGCAGCAGCTCACTGGCTCAGTATGTCAATATAGCAGTATAAGCTAGTTAGCGCTGAGGCAAGGCAACTTTATTTATATAGCATGTTTACAACCTTTTTTTAAATTGGACCAAAGTGCTTTACAGGTTAAAAAGCATAGAGCAAAAAAAAAACAAAGAACATAAACGATGAATGAGCTAAACAAACAAGTTTGGCGTCTGCTTTTCAACATTTACACGCAATTTCTCCTGAAATTGTATTTTCTTGTTAACAATAAATTCCCCACAATGCACTGCAAAAAGTCAGTGTTCAAAAACAAGAGAAAACTAGTCATAAGTGTCCCAATACTTTTGTCTACTTTTAGTCTGAAGTGTCCCAATACTTTTGTCTAGTGTACCTACCTTGTCTGCATTGTGTGGGCACGTTGGTGCTTCCTGCTTTTAAGCAGCCATCTTAAAAAAACAGCAGCGCAGCAGCATCAGCGCAGTGGGTCTTTGAAGGGTCATAAAATCAAAACCGGAGCAGTTAGGAAAAAAAGCGCTTCTGTCATTGTAATCACAAGGGTTCAAGGCGAAACGACAAACGCGCTCAGAGGAGTTCGTTTTTGAAGGAAGGTGACCAGTTTTTACAAAAAAATTAGTTTTGAAGGGGGAATAGCAAACTTCCTGTTGATTTTTGCTGGGGGTTGTCAAATTATGAAATGTAGGTCTAAGTGAGACCTACATAGAGGTTTTTGTTTCATGTCTCTCCGACCTTCCCAGTGGGAGTTACAGGCAGTTTTGTCATTTTTTTCTTCCGAGGAGCAGTTTTTTTTTGCGTTTTATTAAAAAATTGCAGTAGAGCACAATTTTGAGATTTGGGGTTAGGTTTTTTTTTTAGATCGCAATGTTTGCCAGTCCTGATGTGTGCGTTCAGTTTGGTGAGTTTTGAAGCATGTTAAGGGAGTCAAAATACAGCTCAAAGAGGCAAAAGTGACTGTTTTTAGTACTTTTTTGTCTTGAAGGGGGAATTGCCAACTTCCTGTTGATTTTTGCCCGAGAATATACTATTATGAAATCTAGGTCTAAGTCAGACCTACATAAAGGTTTTTGTTTCCTGTCCCTCCGACCTTCCTAGTGGGAGTTACAGGCAGTCTAGTTTTTTTTTTCCTAGGGGGCGCTAGAGCGCAATTTTGAGTTTTGGGGTTTGTTTTTTTGATAAAAAGTTTTGCCGTATATTACTGATGTGTGTGTAAAATTTGGTGAGTTTTGAAGCATGCTAAGGGGGTCAAATTACAGCGCAAAGTTGCGGAAGAATAATAATAATAAAGAATAAAACCTTACAAATTTAATAGGTCCTTATGTCCCATTGCATAAGGACTCCCTTTGGGAGTCCTTATGCAATGGGCCATGCGGGCCCTAAAAATTACACAAAATGAGGGGTACTTTATGAGAACTAAGCAAAATGATCTGCCAATAGAACAAGAAAATTTGGCTTGTCAAGACTTTCCAAAACAAGTAAAAGCAATACGGTAAAAGGGTTTGAATAAAAAGTAAAACTGCAAGATACAAATAATGAAATAACTGCTGAGATCACGGCGCCGCTAAAAGTAGTTCCTCGGTGTTAACAATATTGCTAGTACTTGGTTAATATGCAGGTCACGACATGTAAGTGCAGTATTGTTGGCTCTTTTTGGTGGGTTTTATTAGCTTGTTAGCCTCCTCGTACTTGCCATACATTACAAACTAGAATGCATAAAAAAAGAAAAGTCTTAAGACTCGTGAATGATTCCCTTGCAAGGTGAACTGAACGAAGGACAAAAGAAGTGATTGTGTGTCTCCCAGGCGTCCTCTCGGCTCCTCAGCAGCAGGAACGCTGTGTCCAGCATGTTGGCCGACATCCTGCCAGGCATCAGGACCAGGATCAGCCACCTCAACCTCACCCTGGACATTCTCACGCTGCTCCTCGACATCATCTGCCCCAAACTGCGGCCTGTAAGCCACCACGCCGCCATCTACCCCCAAAAGTCAGAAGCCAACAAAGCTATAAAAAGCTGGCGTGTCCCCGCAGGTCAACCCCCAGCTGTTCAGCAGCAGAGAGAAGGAGCAGATGTGCGATCTGATCGACACCATGTTGGCCTACAACCTCTCCTACCGCCAGGACCGCACGCCCGAGGGCCAGTACACATATGTCCTGGAGCCGTGAGTGGACTCCACTCTCCTATTCTGCACTGCAATAAGTCAGTGTTCAAAAACAAGAAAAAACAAAACAAAAATTAGGGGTATTTTATTTGAACTAAGCAAAATGATCTGCCAATAGAACAAGATGTGGGATCTGAGCCGAGGATGTGGTTGTGGCTTGTGCAGCCCTTTGAGACACTTGTGATTTAGGGCTATATAATAAACATTGATTGATTGATTGACATTGAACAAGAAAATTTGGCTTGTCAAGACTTTCCAAAACAAGTCAAATTAAAGCTGCAAGCAGCGTTGGTCGGGCCCGCGTATTTGGCAGGTGCTAGTACTAAGTGTCCCAATACTTTTGTCAAGTTGTAGTCCTAAGTGTCCCAATACTTTTTGCCGGTGTAGGTGTCCCAATACTTTTGTCCAGTGGTAGTCCTATGTGTCCCAATACTTTTGTCCAGTTGTAGTCCTAAGTGTCCCAATACTTTTGTCAAGTTGTAGTCCTAAGTGTCCCAATACTTTTGGCCAGTGTAAGTGTCCCAATACTTTTGTCCAGTGGCAGTCCTAAGTGTCCCAATACTTTTGTCCAGTTGTAGTCCTAAGTGTCCCAATACTTTTGTCCAGTTGTAGTCCTAAGTGTCCCAATACTTTTGGCCAGTGTAAGTGTCCCAATACTTTTGTCCAGTGGTAGTCCTATGTGTCCCAATACTTTTGTCCAGTTGTAGTCCTAAGTGTCCCAATACTTTTGTCCAGTGTAAGCGTCCCAATACTTTTGGCCAGTGGTAGTCCTAGGAGTTCCAAGAGTTTTGTCAAGTTTTAGTCCCAAGTGGCCCAATACATTTGTCAAGTTTTAGTCCTAAGTGTCCCAAAACTTTTGTCCAGTGTAAGTGTCCCAATACTTTTGTCAAGTGGTAGGCTTAAGTGTCCCAATACTTTTGTCTACGTTTAGTCCGAAGTGTCCCAATACTTTTGTTCAGTGGTGTTACTAAGTGTCCCAATACTTTTGTCCAGTGTAAGTGTCCCAATACTTTTGTCAAGTTTTCGTCATAAGTGTCCCAATACTTTTGTCCTGTGGTAGTCATAAGTGTCCCAATACTTTTGTCAAGTTGTAGTCCCAAGTGTCCCAATACTTTTGTCCAGTGGTAGTCATAAGTGTCCCAATACTTTTGTCTACTTTTAGTCCGAAGTGTCCCAATACTTTTGTTCAGTGGTGTTACTAAGTGTCCCAATACTTTTGTCAAGGTGTAGTCCTAAGTGTCCCAATACTTTTGTCCAATGTAAGTGTCCCAATACTTTTGTCCAGTGGTTGTCATAAGTGTCCCAATACTTTTTTCAAAATGTAGTCCCAAGTGTCCCAATACTTTTGTCCAGTTTTCGTACTAAGTGTCCCAATACTTTTGGCCAGTTTGCATCCTAAGTGTCCCAATACTTTTGTCCAGTGGTAGTCATAAGTGTCCCAATTCTTTTGTCAAGTTGTAGTCCCAAGTGTCCCAATACTTTTGTCCAGTTGTCGTGGTACGTGTCCCAATACTTTTGTTCAGTGGTAGTCATACGTGTCCCAATACTTTTGTCTACTTATAGTCCGAAGTGTCCCAATACTTTTGTTCAGTGGTAGTCATACGTGTCCCAATACTTTTGTCTACTTATAGTCCGAAGTGTCCCAATACTTTTGTTCAGTTGTCGTGGTACGTGTCCCAATACTTTTGTTCAGTGGTAGTCATACGTGTCCCAATACTTTTGTCTACTTATAGTCCGAAGTGTCCCAATACTTTTGTCCAGTTGTCGTGGTACGTGTCCCAATACTTTTGTTCAGTGGTAGTCATACGTGTCCCAAGACTTTTGTCTACTTTTAGTCTGAAGTGTCCCAAGACTTTTGTCTAGTGTACAGAGGGGATGATGTTTGAAGAGAAGAGAAGTGACCGGTTTATAAAAAAAATTTGTTTTGAAGGGGAAATAGCAAACTTCCTGTTGATTTTTGCTGGGGGTTGTCAATATATGAAATGTAGGTCTAAGTCAGACCTACATAGAGGTTTTTGTTTCATGTCTCTCCGACCTTCCCAGTGGGAGTTACAGGCAGTTTTGTCATTTTTTTCTTCCGAGGAGCAGTTTTTTTTGCGTTTTATTAAAAAATTGCAGTAGAGCGCAATTTTGAGATTTGGGGTTAGGTTTTTTTTTTTTTAGCTCGCAATGTTTGCCAGTCCTGATGTGTGCGTTCAGTTTGGTGAGTTTTGAATCATGTTAAGAGGGTCAAAATACAGCTCAAAGAGGCAAAAGTGACTGTTTTTAGTACTTTTTTGTCTTGAAGGGGGAATTGCCAACTTCCTGTTGATTTTTGCCCGAGAATATACTATTATGAAAACTAGGTCTAAGTCAGACCTACATAAAGGTTTTTGTTTCATGTCTCTCTGATCTTCCTAGTGGGAGTTACAGGCAGTCTCGTTTTTTTTTTCCTAGGGGGCGCTAGAGCGCAATTTTGAGTTTTGCTGTTTGGTTTTTTTATCAAAAGGCAATTTTCGCAGGTCCTGACGTGTGGGTCAAATATGGTGAGTTTTAAGCATGTTAAGTTGGTCAAATTGCAGCTCAAAGAGGCGGCCGGTATAATAATAATAATAAAACCTTAGAAATTCAATAGGTCCTTATGTCCCATTGCATAAGGACTCCCTTTGGGAGTCCTTATGCAATGGGCCATGCGGGCCCTAATTAGCTAACCTCAATGAACCCAAAAATACCTTCAAATAAGTATATTCTCACTAATAACAAGTGCACTACTACAAACCCCGTTTCCATATGAGTTGAGAAATAGTGTTAGATGTAAATATAAACGGAATACAATGATTTGCAAATCCTTTTCAAGCCATATTCAGTTGAATATGCTACAAAGACAACATATTTGATGTTCAAACTCATAAACTTTTTTTTTTTTTTTGCAAATAATCATTAACTTTAGAATTTCATGGCTGCAACACGTGCCAAAGTAGTTGGGAAAGGGCATGTTCACCACTGTGTTACATGGCCTTTCCTTTTAACAACACTCAGTAAACGTTTGGGGAACTGAGGAGACACATTTTTGAAGCTTCTCAGGTGGAATTCTTTCCCATTCTTGCTTGATGTACATCTTAAGTTGTTCAACAGTCCGGGGGTCTCCGTTGTGCTATTTTAGGCTTCATAATGCGCCACACATTTTCACAGGACTACAGGCAGGCCAGTCTAGTACCCGCACTCTTTTACTATGAAGCCACGTTGATGTAACACGTGGCTTGGCATTGTCTTGCTGAAATAAGCAGGGGCGTCCATGGTAACGTTGCTTGGATGGCAACATATGTTGCTCCAAAAGCTGTATGTACCTTTCAGCATTAATGGTGCCTTCACAGATGTGTAAGTTACCCATGTCTTGGGCACTAATACACCCCCATACCATCACACATGCTGCCTTTTACACTTTGCGCCTATAACAATCCGGATGGTTCTTTTCCTCTTTGGTCCGGAGGACACGACGTCCACAGTTTCCAAAAACAATTTGAAATGTGGACTCGTCAGACCACAGAACACTTTTCCACTTTGTATCAGTCCATCTTAGATGAACTCAGGCCCAGCGAAGCCGACGGCGTTTCTGGGTGTTGTTGATAAACGGTTTTCGCCTTGCATAGTAGAGTTTTGACTTGCACTTACAGATGTAGCGACCAACTGTAGTTACTGACAGTGGGTTTCTGAAGTGTTCCTGAGCCCATGTGGTGATATCCTTTACACACCGACGTCGCTTGTTGATGCAGTACAGCCTGAGGGATGGAAGGTCACGGGCTTAGCTGCTTACGTGCAGTGATTTCTCCACATTCTCTGAACCCTTTGATGATATTACGGAGCGTAGATGGTGAAATCCCTAAATTCCTTGCAATAGCTGCTTGAGAAAGGTTTTTCTTAAACTGTTCAACAATTTGCTCACGCATTTGTTGACAAAGTGGTGACCCTCGCCCCATCCTTGTTTGTGAATGACTGAGCATTTCATGGAATCTACTTTTATACCCAATCATGGCACCCACCTGTTCCCAATTAGCCTGCACACCTGTGGGATGTTCCAAATAAGTGTTTGATGAGCATTCCTCAACTTTATCAGTATTTATTGCCACCTTTCCCAACTTCTTTGTCACGTGTTGCTGGCATCAAATTCTAAAGTTAATGATTATTTGCAAAAAAAAAAATAAAGTTTATGAGTTTGAACATCAAATATGTTGTCTTTGTAGCATATTCAACTGAATATGGCTTGAAAATGATTCATTGTATTCCGTTTATATTTACATTTAACACAATTTCCCAACTCATATGGAAACGGGGTTTGTAGAACAGATGACAGCCAAATGGACTTTGCTGTTTTATTTCCAATGAAACAATAGAACATACGTACTCATATAGTAGTGCACTTGTTATTAGTGAGAATGTACTTATTTGAAGCTATTTTTGGGTTCATTGAGGTTAGCTAATTTTACTTGTTTTGGAAAGTCTTGACAAGCCACATTTTCTTGTTCTATTGGCTGATAATTTTGCTTAGTTCAAATAAAATACCCTTCATTAGGGCCCGCATGGCCCATTGCATAAGGACTCCCACAGGGAGTCCTTATGCAATGGGACATAAGGACCTATTGAATTTGTAAGGTTTTATTAGGGACCGCAATGTCCCTTTGGGACAGAGGACCCTATTGTATTTTGTGCGTTTTATTATTATTATTATTATTCCGCCGCCTCTTTGAGCTGTAATTTGACCCCCTTAACATGCTTCAAAACTCACCATATTTGACACACACATCAGGACTGGCGAAAATTGTCATCTAATAAAAAAAACAAACCCCAAATCTCAAAATTGCGCTCTAGCGCCCCCTAGGAAGACATGAAACAAAAACCTCTATGTAGGTCTGACTTAGACCTAGATTTCATTCATTGACATCCTTCAGCAAAAATCAACAGGAAGTTGGCAATTCCCCCTTCAAAACAGAAGTTTAGTAAAACTGTCATTTTTGCCTCTTCAAGCTGTAATTTGACCCCCTTAACATGCTTCACAACTCACCAAACTGGACACACCCATCAGGACTGGCAACAATTGCGATCTAATAAAAAAACAAAAAAACTCAAAATTGCGCTCTAGGAAGAAAACACAGACACGACTGCTCCTAGGAAGAAAACTCAGACAAAACTGCATGTAACTTCCAGTAGGAATGTCTTAGAGACATGAAACAAAAACCTATATGTAGGTCTCACTTAGATCTACATTTCATATATTGACAACCTCCAGCAAAAATCAACAGGAAGTTTGCAATTCCCCCTTCAAAACCTGTAAAAACCGGTCACCTTTTTTCAAACATTATCTCCTCTGAGCGCGTTTGTCGTTTCGACTTCAAACTAGCACAGGAGAGAGATTGAACCCTTCTGATTAAAAGTTGACCAAAGAGTTTTAATTACTGCTCCGGTTTGGATTTTATGAGCCCTCAAAGTCGGTCCCGTCCATCGCTGCTTGCAGCTTTAATTCTTTATTATTATTATTATTCCGCAACTTTGCGCTGTAATTTGACCCCCTTAACATACTTCAAAACTCACCAAATTTTACACACACATCAGTAATAAACGGCAAAACCTTTTATCAAAAAACCAAACCTCAAAACTCAAAATTGCGCTCTAGCGCCCCCTAGGGAAAAAAAAAACTAGACTGCCTGTAACTCCCACTAGGAAGGTCGGAGAGACATGAAACAAAAACCTTTATGTAGGTGTGACGTAGACCTATATTTCATAATAGTATATTCTCGGGCAAAAATCAACAGGAAGTTGGCTATTCCCCCTTCAAGACAAAAAAGTACTAAAAACAGTCACTTTTGCCTCTTTGAGCTGTAATTTGACCCCCTTAACATGCTTCAAAACTCACCAAACTGAACACACACATCAGGACTGGCAAATATTGCGATCTAATAAAAAAACCTAACCCCAAATTTAAAAATTGCGCTCTTGAGCAATTTTTGAATAAAACGGAGAAAAAACTGCTCCTCGGAAGAAAAAAATGACAAAACTGCCTGTAACTCCCACCGGGAAGGTCGTAGAGACATGAAACAAAAACCTCTATGTAGGTCTGACTTAGAACTGCATTTCATAAATTGACAACCCCCAGCAAAAATCAACAGGAAGTTTGCTATTCCCCCTTCAAAACAAAATTTTTGTAAAAACCGGTCACCTTTCTTCAAACATTATCTCCTCTGAGCGCGTTTGTTGTTTCAGCTTCAAACTAACACAGGAGAGAGATTGAACCCTTCTGATTAAAAGTTGGCGAAAGAGTTTTGATACCTGCTCCGGTTTTGATTTTATGACCCTTCAAAGAACTGCTGCGCTGATGCTGCTGTTTTTTTAAGATGGCTGCTTAAAAGCAGGATGCACCAGCGTGCCCACACAATGCAGACAAGGTAGGTACACTAAACAAAAGTATTGGGACACTTATGACTATCACTGGACAAAAGTATTGGGACACTTGGGACTACAACTTGACAAAAGTATTGGGACACTTACGACTAAAAGTAGACAACAGTATTGGGAAACTTAGGACTACCACTGGACAAAAGTATTGGGACACTTACACTGGACAAAAGTATTGGGACACTTAGGACTAGCACCTGCCAAATACGCGGGCCCGACCAAAGCTGCTTGCAGCTTTAATTTTACTTGTTTTGGAAAGTCTTGACAAGCCACATTTTCTTGTTCTATTGGCTGATAATTTTGCTTAGTTCAAATAAAATACCCTTCATTAGGGCCCGCATGGCCCATTGCATAAGGACTCCCACAGGGAGTCCTTATGCAATGGGACATAAGGACCTATTGAATTTGTAAGGTTTTATTCTTTATTATTATTATTCTTCCGCAACTTTGCGCTGTAATTTGACCCCCTTAGCATGCTTCAAAACTCACCAAATTTTACACACACATCAGTAATAAACGGCAAAACTTTTTATCAAAAAACCAAACCTCAAAACTCTAGCGCTCTAGCGCCCCCCTAGGGAGAAAAAAAAACTAGACTGCCTGTAACTCCCACTAGGAAGGTCGGAGAGACATGAAACAAAAACCTTTATGTAGGTGTGACGTAGACCTATATTTCATAATAGTATATTCTCGGGCAAAAATCAACAGGAAGTTGGCTATTCCCCCTTCAAGACAAAAAAGTACTAAAAACAGTCACTTTTGCCTCTTTGAGCTGTAATTTGACCCCCTTAACATGCTTCAAAACTCACCAAACTGAACACACACATCAGGACTAGCAAATATTGCGATCTAATGAAAAAACCTAACCCCAAATTTAAAAATTGCGCTCTTGAGCAATTTTTGAATAAAACGGAGAAAAAACTGCTCCTCGGAAGAAGAAAAATTACAAAACTGCCTGTAACTCCCACCGGGAAGGTTGGAGAGACATGAAACAAAAGCCTCTCCGTAGGTCTCACTTAGACCTACATTTCATAAATTGACAACCCCCAGCAAAAATCTACAGGAAGTTTGCTATTCCCCCTTCAACACAACATTTTTGTAAAAACCGGTCACCTTTCTTCAAACATTATTTCCTCTGAGCGTGTTTGACGTTTCGGCTTCAAACTAACACAGGAGAGAGATTGAACCCTTCTGATTAAAAGTTAGTGAAACAGTTTTGATACCGGCTCCGGTTTTGATTTTATGACCCTTCAAAGAGCCGCTGCGCTGATGCTGCTGTTTTTTCAAGAAGGCTGCTTAAAAGCAGGAAGCACCAACGTGCCCACACAATGCAGACAAGGTAGGTACACTACACAAAAGTATTGGGACAATTCGGACTAAAAGTAGACAAAAGTATTGGGACACTTATGACGAAAACGGAACAAAAGTATTGGGACACTTAGAACTAGCACCTGCCAAATATGCGGGCCCGACCAATGCTGCTTGCAGCTTTAATTTTTCTTGTTTTTGAACACTGACTTTTTGCAGTGTGTGTGTGTGTGTGCGCACCTAGTAAGTGTGTGTTGTTTGCGTCCGCAGGCGTGTGGAGGAGGTTGTGAGGTTCCCCGGCCTGCCGCCGCGCCGCCAGCTGACCTACCAGGCCAAGCAAACCATCAGCAGGGAGATGGAGCAGGAGAAGATGAGGCGCGCCGAGCACGCCATGCTGCTGAGGAACCCCACAGCGGTGACACTCTCCTTTCACACACTTCATACACTCTCATAGGATTTACACTTACTCCTGTGTGTGTGTGTGTCTGTGTGTGTGTGTGTGTGTGTGTGTGTGTGTCGCAGAGAGAGGAGAAAAAGAGCGGTGGTCCCAAGCAGAACAAAAACCATCAGCAGAGGTTGGAGAACATCGTTAAACAGACCACAGTGGAACCCAAGGTGAGACTTTGGCATACACATGTTTTTATCCACTCCCAAGACCAAATAAACATCTTTACTTGGATTGGAACCTAAATGGACCTCGTGTGTCCTACTGTAAATGATATAAGGACTCTACCCAGAGTCTTTAGTTCTACAATAATGAGAGGTGACAAAGTATTAAGTACAAGTAGTGTATTTTAGAAAGCGGTATATATTTGAGACATTACCACCACACCGGTATTTTTTAATGTGTTTTTGTTATGGCCGTTTGTTAAAGTTAAAGTACCAATGATTGTCACACACACACTAGGTGTGGTGAAATTATTCTCTGCATTTGACCCATCCCCTTGTTTACCCCCTGGGAGGTGAGGGGAGAAGTGAGCAGCAGTGGTGGTCGCGCCCGGGAATCATTTTTGGTGATTTAACCCCCAATTCCAAGCCTTGATGCTGAGTGCCAAGCAGGGAGCATTTTTATAGTCTTTGCATACCTGCCAACTACTCCGGTTTTCCCGTAATTAGTACGGTTTTCATCAACCTATTCCGGGTTACGGTTGCAGTGATAAAAAATACGGTTTTTCATGAATTTAAAAAAAAAATGTTTTTTTAAGTTTTATTCACGAAATCGCGTAACAACAATGACAATCGACACTGCTTCCCGTAACTTCCTATCGAGCCATTCCGAATGCCATGCGCGAGGCTATTTATAGCACCGCTGCCAAGCACGAGGCACCAGTTGCCATTGTTTCCAAACGAGCGAACGATCATGGAATCAGCCGGAGAAAAATCGCAAACGAGTCTTAAACCGAAAAGAAAACTGCAGTCATTCCGTGAAGAATATTCAAAAGCCTATCCGGGAATAATTATCCGTTCCAAAAAGGGTGAAAACTACGCGAATTGCACCTTGTGCAGACAAGATTTTTCGATCGGACACGGAGGAATTAGCGATGTAAAAGACCACGTTGGGACAAAAAAACACAAGTCTAATGCCGTTGCTAGCGATACAAGTGGAAAACTTTCAACGTTTTTCGTCGCCCAAACAGATTCTTTGGATGTGATAAATGCCGAAGTTTTATTTACGGAGGCAATAATTGAGCATGGACTTCCAATCGCACTGGCTGATCACATGGGACAGTTATTTCGGAAAATGTTTCCCGACTCGAAAATCGCCAAAAAATATGGATGTGGTCGAACCAAAACATCAAACATTATTCAGTGTCTTGGAACAGAATCCTCAAAAAGTATCGCCGATGTCATGAAGACGGAACCATTTAGCATGTCGACTGACGGCAGCACCGATTATGACCATGTAAAACTGTACCCCATTTGTGTTCCATATTTCGATGACGACATTGGAAAAGTATTGTCAGTACTTCTGTCTTTGAGGGAATGCAATACGGCTTCCACAGGCGAAAACATTTACAAAATACTCGCGGAAGAAATAGACTCAAACGAAATTCCTTGGCAGAATTTGGTTTGCTTTGCTGCCGATAATGCTGCAGTGATGATGGGATCTAAAAAGGGTGTTGCAGCTTTCATTACGGAAATGTCTCCTTCGGTTTACATCGCCGGTAAGTACAGTTCGTAGCATAAAAAAACTCACAAAACATAACATTTTAAGTAAATCTTCTATTACATAAACAATTAATCAAATCAAAAATAATTTCTGTGTACAGTATATCTTTTTATTTGTGATAACATGTTCAAAACAAAATAATTTCAAACTATTGAAGTTAGCTTACAGAATAAACATGTCAATCAACCCATATGATTTTTGCTGTAATATTTTTGTTTTGAAAAGTCACTGTGACTGATAGAAAAGTGATGGTTTTAGCAACATTTTAACCTGTCTGAATGCAATCAATCATTTTGTGTCGGGGGGCGAAGCCTGAACCCCCCACCAGGACTTTGTCCTGGATCTACCGGGCCCTGGACCCTGGCTACTAGGTTTTTCTGATTTCAAAAGTTGGCAGGTATGTCTTTGGTATGATTCAGCCGGGGTTTGAACTCACAACCTGCCCATCTCAGGGCGGACACTCTAACCACTCGGCCACTGAGTAGGTCAAATAAAAGTAAATAAAAGCCTTATTATAAGTCCACACTGTATGATGGTGTGATCAAGGGTGATGGGTCAAATGCAGAGAATCATTGCTACTTTAACTTCATGGTGACATCATTAACATGACATCATTAATGAGGCTTCTATGGGTTTTTTAAAGGCGGAGCTTACCCAGCTTGTATTTGTCATGGCAGCAAAGATGACAAATGTACCGTATTTTTCGGACTATAAGTCGCAGTTTTTTTCATAGTGCGACTTATATATGTTTTTTTCCTTTTTATTATGCGTTTTCGGCAGGTGCGACTTATACTCCGAAAAATATGGTACTGTGTAACATCATGTTTTGGATTATTTATCATTTTTTTTACCATTTGCTTTGTCAAAGCTGTTTAAGCAAATATATTTTTAGTGCCTTTCTGGTGAAGTAGTGGCATGCACATTCCATGAAGGCCTGCAGGTGGAGCCAGTGAGTCAGGTTTGATATATTTAGCTATATTGCTAACTAACACATGCTAACTGGTAGCAGGTGTTTGTATAAATACATATTGTGTCATTTGATCCTGGTTCATGTTAGCATGCTATATTTTTTTTACTAACTTTGCACCTCAGAGGTATCTTTTTGTAACAAACACGTGCTAACATTAGCATGCTAGCTTTTGAGCTCATTTCCACAGATGCGCACCTCTTAATGCTATTTGTTTACTACTTGATGCTATCTAGCCAGCACGGTAAACGCTTTTCAACATTCACACGCAATTTTTTTCCTAAAATTGTATTTTCTTGTCAACAATAAATTCCCCACAATGCACTGCAAAAAAAATCAGTGTTCAAAACCAACAGGAAAAAAAAGAGGGGTATTTTACTTGAACTAAGCAAAATGATCTGCCAAAAAAGTCAAAGTTACATAAACTTGAATTTAATTATGTTTTGTACTAATACAAATTCATGTTTTGTTTTGTTTTCAAAAATGTTTCTTCTGTGCAAAAATCACAGATTTAACATAATTAAAAGGTCTGTTGACTTACCTTTGTTACCTTTGGTGCCACTACGTTCAACAGGTCAGTGTCACAGAAGATAATCACGACATGTGGGGAACTTCATCATTGTATTCTTAGCAGTGACGGAGCAGGAAGGGGCTGGGGATACATTTGATATGAAGCGCCCTGTCGTTCATTAATTGGCTCATTCACCATAGAGATCCGCGTATAAGGAGGGGCGGCCCTGATAGAAATGAAAGTGAAACTAGGCTAATAAAGCCTGTACAGTACTTCCCTCTGTGGTATTCATATTTAGGACAAGGTTCCTGAGTGGTACTTATATTTAGGACAAGGTTCCTGAGTGACCTCCTTTTTTTTCCCGCGTCCCAACAGCCGGAGATGGATTTCTTTGGCCGAGTGGTCGCACCAAAACCTGCCAGAGTGCCCACGTCAGACACAGGTAGCAAACTCTTCCTTCTTCACCGTGTTTAAATGTAATCTTCTGCTTACCTTATTTACTTGCCGCTCTTACATAACCAAACAGAGAATGTTCCGGACTCCTGTTTCCATGCCAGTGTTGCAACCAAGTACTAGCACTCCATTTTGTCTCAAACAGTATTTAAATAAGGATTTAGTCTTTGTCCCACACCTTATTCAAACCATTTCACTTAGTATTTTAGGGCGTTAATGTTAGCATTGTAGCTTCTTTAGCTAATTTCATAGGTAAACACCCAAAGAAAAAGAAAATAGATCAACCCCAGAGTCATTTGCGTTGGTACTTTGTAGATGCTACCTGTTAGCATGCTCTTTGAACACATTATTTGACCCAGGTTAATGTTAGCATGCTAACATTAACATGCTAGATGTTTAGCACATTTTCCTGGTATACACCTCAGAAACTAATATTTTGGTAATTGACACATGTTTGAATGCTAGCTTTCACAGAAATGCACCTATTATTTTTTTTACTACCGGCTAGCATGCTAACTGTTTGAATTTCAGTTTGGCGTCTGCTTTTCAGTATTCACACGACATTTCTCCCAAAATGATAATCAATTTAAATCCATCTTTTGTATTTCAATATGCAGGAAAACACCTCCGGTTCAAATATTGTGTCATGTGACCCAGGTTATTGTTAGCACACTGAGATTAGCATGCTAGATGATTAGCTCATTTTGCCTCCGTCACGTTTTGGTAATTGACACATGCTAGCTTTTTAACTGACAAATATGCACCTACTAGTGGGGTTTTTCATTTTTTAATGCTATCTGGCGATGCTAACTGTTAGCATTTCAGTTTCTCCTGAAATTATATTTTCTAATTTTAATCAATTCCACACATTGTTGCATTTTTAGCTTTGTTTATTATTTAAAATCCAACTATTTCTCAACCAATTCAAATTGTTCCAAAGTCAAACAGCTCCTTGTTAATGTTAGTCTTTTTTTTTTTTTAAACATTGTAGGATGCTAATGTTAGCATGGTAGCTTTTTTATCTAAATACACCAGAGTCACATCTGTGTGTACATGCTAATGTTAGCATGCTAACTTTTTGAGCAACATTTACAGGTATGCAACTCATAGTCACAGATTGTGTCATTTGACCCTGGTTAATGTTAGCACATTTAAGTTAGCATGCTAACTTTTTGAGCAAATTTTGCATGTATACAACTCATAGTCACATATTGTGTCATTAGCAGCCCTTTGAGACACTTGTGATCTATATAAATCAGGGGTGCTCATTACGTCGATCGCGAGCTACCGGTCGATCTCGGAGGGTGTGTCAGTCGATCACCAGCCAGGCATTAAAAAAATAGTCCTAAAAATGAGCGATCATAAATCTTCACTATGACGCCACTTTGGTCACTTGATTGACATTCACGGCACTCGAGGGTCTTCTGAGATGACGCTGGCTGCTGCCAGCTCATTAAAATTACCGACTGGAAGGCGAGAAACACTTTATTTCAACAGACTCTGGCGCCGTACCTGTCGTCAAAACTCCAAAGACCGACTGCACAGTTGCGCTAACAAAATAAGAGTCTCAGAAAGCCGGCGCAAACAAGCTAGCAAGCTACGGAGTTTGCCGACAATTTATTTTTTGTAAAGTGTATACAGAGGAGTACGGAAGCTGGACAAATAAGATGCCAAAAACCAACCACTTTCATGTGGTATTGGACAGAAAGGACTTTTTTTCTCCTCCATTCGAAAATGCGGACATTATCAGCACCACTGTCTGATTCCTATCAATGCAAGTCATCACAATCAGGTAATACACCAACTTATATTCTTGTCTTCATGAAAGAAAGGAATCTATATGTGTTAAACATGCTTGTATTATCTTTAAACATCTTTAACTTATTAACAATATTAACTATATGTGTTAAACATGCTTGTATTATTAAACACCTTTAACTTGTTAACAATATTAACTATATGTGTTAAACATGCTTGCATTATCTTTAAACATCCTTAACATGTTAACAATATTAACTATATGTATTAAACATACTTTTATTATCATTAAACACCTTTAACTTATTAACAACATTAACTATATGTTAAACATGCTTGTATTATCATCAAACACCTTTAACTTGTTAACAATATTAACTATATGTATTAAACATACTTGCATTATCTTTAAACATCCTTAACATGTTAATATTAACTATATGTATTAAACATACTTTTATTATCATTAAACACCTTTAACTTGTTAACAATATTAACTATATGTGTTAAACATGCTTGTATTATCTTTAAACATCTTTAACTTATTAACAATATTAACTATATGTGTTAAACATGCTTGTATTATTAAACACCTTTAACTTGTTAACAATATTAACTATATGTGTTAAACATGCTTGCATTATCTTTAAACATTTTTAACATGTTAACATTAACTATATGTATTAAACATACTTTTATTATCATTAAACACCTTTAACTTGTTAACAATATTAACTATATGTATTAAACATACTTGCATTATCTTTAAACATCCTTAACATGTTAATATTAACTATATGTATTAAACATACTTTTATTATCATTAAACACCATTAACTTGTTAACAAAAACATATATTTTATAAATAAGTAAATATAAATGATATATATGAATGAGGTAGATCCCCACGACTTGATCAATTGAAAAGTAGCTTGCCTGCAGAAAAAGTGTGAGCACCCCTGATATAAACAATTGATTGACTTTTTGAGCAAATGTTGCAGGTATACAACTCAGAGTCACATATTGTGTCATCTGACCCTGGTTAATGTTAGCATGCTAACTTTTTGAGCAAATTTTGCCTGTATACGCCTCAGACACATAATTTGGTAAATAAGACATGCCAGCTCATTTCCCAGATGTGCACCTATTAGTCGTATTATTTTACTACTTGATGCTAACTGTTAGTTTCAGTTTGGTGTCTGCTTTTCAGCATTCACATGCAATTTGTCCTGAAATGATATTTTGCAGGTAATCAATTCCACACCATCGTGTATCTTAAGCTTCTTTTTTTTGTTGTTGTCATTTTTAAAAATGCCGGGCAGGTTTTAAAAGTTAGCGCTCTGTCCGCAGGCGAGAAGTGTGCCGTGCTGCGAATGGGGAAGGCAGTGGGCGACAGCGACGTGTGGTTCCGCTTCAACGAAGGCATGTCCAACGCCGTGCGGAGGAACGTTTACATCCGGGAACTTTTGTAAGGTCCCGCACACATCACAGCTCTTTGCTTCTGTAGTCAGCATGTAGTCAGCTCAATTCTAAACAGTCTTTATTTGGATTGACAGTGGAAAGAGCCAATAAAAACAAACGTCTAAAAAGCTACTCAGTGCTGTGCACTAACACACACACACTCACACACACACTCACACAATGGTCTTAACAAGAGCAATCAAGTTCTCCAAATAAATAAATAAAGCATAACAGCAGTAGTGTGTGTGTGTGTGTGTGTGTGTGTGTGTGTCCAATGTTTAAGTTTGTGGTGCATCCGTGCATTGCGTGTGTGAACATATGAATGTGTGTGTGATCATCAGAGGATCACACACTTGCCTTTCTCCACCCAGGGGTTAGCTCTCATCAGCTCAGGGTTGAGGAAAGGATCCTCGCACACACAACCTTCGATCCACTTCACCAACCTGAACACAAACACACACTTGTCTTGTTCTCATGTAGCTGGTGTGTGTGTGTATTACTACCCTTCTTGAGACATGAAGGAAAAGTATCTTCCATATGAGGAGGTGTGAACAAGTGATGACATAAATCAACATACCTGCCAACTACTCCGGTTTTCCCGTAATTAGTACGGTTTTCATCAACCTATTCTGGGTTACGGTTGCAGTGATACAAAATACGGTTTTTCATTAATTAAATTTTTTTTTTTTTTTTTAAGTTTTATTCACGAAATGGCGTAACAACAATGACAATCGACACTGCTTCCCGTAACTTCCTATCGAGCCATTCCGAATGCCATGCGCGAGGCTATTTATAGCACCGCTGCCAAGCACGAGGCACCAGTTGCCATTGTTTCCAAACGAGCGAACGATCATGGAATCAGCCGGAGAAAAATCGCAAACGAGTCTTAAACCGAAAAGAAAACTGCAGTCATTCCGTGAAGAATATTCAAAAGCCTATCCGGGAATAATTATCCGTTCCAAAAAGGGTGAAAACTACGCGAATTGCACCTTGTGCAGACAAGATTTTTCGATCGGACACGGAGGAATTAGCGATGTAAAAGACCACGTTGGGACAAAAAAACACAAGTCTAATGCCGTTGCTAGCGATACAAGTGGAAAACTTTCAACGTTTTTCGGATTTTAGCCACAAAAAGGTAATGACACCAATGTTATCTATTGGAATTGTTTAGTACTGTTATACTGTTAAAAGTGTTTATACTATTTATACTTTCAAGTCCAAGTTGAAGAAATCTTGTTAAATGTTGACAGCATAACTACCAAAATACAGAAGTATGTCCTTAATATTTTTGCAGTGCTATTTCTGTTGAAAAGTTCAAATGATTACATTAGAGATGTGATGTGCCACTTTTCAAGTGTCTGATGGCTTCAATTCATTTTCATTAATTTTTCATATTTTGAATTCTTTTGAAAGGCTTACAAAAAAACTACATTTGAATTGTAATTCCATGCTATTGACAGGACTATTAATTTTAATGAAGTTAGCTTACCATGTTTACAGTATGATAATTGTGATAGAAATGTGAATTTTAGGCACAGAATATTTTTTACAATTGAACAAGGCAGTAGATTATACAAGCTTGGACAGAAAGTTAATAATGACATCAATTTTTTTTTTAATGGAATTGTTTAGTACTGTTTTACCATTTGTTTACTGTAAAAAGTGTTTATACTTTCAATGAACAAATTGAAGTCTTGTGAAAGGTTGACAGGATAACTGGCATTAACTGTCAAAATAATTTCAAACTATTGAAGTTAGCTTACAGAATAAACATGTCAATCAACCCATATGATTTTTGCTGTAATATTTTTGTTTTGAAAAGTCACTGTGACTGATAGAAAAGTGATGGTTTTAGCAACATTTTAACCTGTCTGAATGCTAATAATCATTTTGCAAACATTGCATCTAATAGACAATGTCTCATTTGTGGTGACATCTATCAAAATGAGGGTGGTCCCAAAAAGGAGGGATTTTTCACATTGACTGTGTGTCGCTTTTAAAAGTGCTCCCCCTCTGGTCAACATATGAAATAACAAGTGTGTGGAAGAAATTGAAATGCGCCCCCCTTTGGCCAAAATTAATAAAAAACAAATAAATATGTATATATTTTTAATTTTCCTGAAGGAATCAATAAAGTACTATCTATATAGAGATGTACTGTAATAACTTGAAGTAAATCATAAAGATTAAAAAACAATTACAAACTAAAGATTTAAAAAATATTTATTAACTAAAAGCAGTCTTTTTCTCACAATGTGTTAACTTTTTTTCTTATAAAATTGGGGGAAAAAATTCCCATATTCTTTCTGTTTCTGTAATATTTTCTCATAAAATTACGACTTTTTAATGCAAAATGGTGACATTTGTCACATAAAATAATGACTTATGACAATATTGCCAATTTTGTTGTTCTTGTAAAATAGTGACTTTTTTGGAGTAAAATGATGACTTTTGTTATTATAATATTGCCAAAATGTGTAAGTTTTCTTATAAAATTGTGACTTGTCGAGTAAAATGACGACTCTTTTCATAAAATTGCCAAAATGTTGAGCTTTTCTTGTAAAATTGCGACTGTTATTGAGTAAAATTCCAACTTTTATCATAACATTGCACAAATGTTCAGTTTTTCTTGTAAAATTTGGACTTTCGTTGAATAAAATGACTACTTTTATTATAATACTGCCAACATAAGTTTTTCTTGTGAAATTGTGACCTTTTTCTTGTTCTCACAACAAGCTTTTTTATATGTGCATAGTATGTATATATTATTAATGTTGTAAATACACTTCTTTATATATCTAGAAAGGGTGGGCCTAAAGAGGGAGGCATTTTTCTCAGGTCTCAAGAAGGTAACAAATACAAGTGTGTTTGTGTGTTCTTGTATTTCTAGCCTTCTTGAGACATGAAGGAAAAGTATCTTCCATATGAGGAGGTGTGAACAAGTGATGACATAAATCAATAACATTGCATCTAATATGGTGACATCTATCAAAATGAGGGTGGTCCCAAAAAGGAGAGATTTTTCACATTGATTGTGTGTCGCTTTTAAAAGTGCTCCCCCTCTGGTCAACATATGAAATAACAAGTGTGTGTAAGAAATTGAAATGCGCCCACTTTGGCCAAAATTAATAAAAAAAACAAAAAAATATGTATATAGAGACATACTGTAATAACTGGAAGTAAATAATGAAGATTAAAAACCAATTACAAACTAAAGATTTAAAAAAATATATATTAACTAACTTTTTCTCACAATGTGTCAACTTTTTCCTTATAAAATTGGGAACAATTTCTCATATTCTTTCTGTTTCTGTAATATTGCAATATTTTCTCGTAAAATTACTACTTTTCAATGCAAAATGGTGACATTTGTCATATAAAATTCTGACTTTAATCACAATATTGCCAATTTTGTTGTTGTCCTTGTAAAATAGTGACTTTTTTTTAGAGTAAAATGATGACTTTTGTCATCATTTTGCCGAGTGAAATTCCGATTATTATAACATTGCCAAAATGTGTGAGTTTTCTTATAAAATTGTGACTTTTGTCGAGTAAAATTACGACTTTGCAAAAAATGTCCAACATTTTAAGCTTTTCTTGTAGAATTGCGACTGTTATAACTGTCATAACATTGCACAAATGTTCAGTTTTTCTTGTAAAATTTGGACTTGCGTTGAGTAAAATTACGACTTTTATTATAATACTGCCAACATTATAAGTTTTTCTTGTGAAATTGTGACCTTTTTCTTGTTCTCACAACAAGATTTTTAATATGTGCATAGTATGTATATATTATTAATGTTGTAAATACACTTCTTTATATATCTAGAAAGGGTGGGCCTAAAGAGGGAGGCATTTTTCTCAGGTCTCAAGAAGGTAACAAATACAAGAATATGTGTGTGTGTGTTCTTGTATTTGTAGCCTTCTTGAGACATGAAGAAGGAAAAGTATCTTCCATATGAGGAGGTGTGAACAAGTGATGACATAAATCAATAACATTGCATCTAATATGGTGACATCTATCAAAATGAGGGTGGTCCCAAAAAGGAGGGATTTTTCACATTGACTGTGTGTCGCTTTTAAAAGTGCTCCCCCTCTGGTCAACATATGAAATAACAAGTGTGTGTAAGAAATTGAAATGCGCCCCCTTTTGCCAAAATTAATAAAAAACTAATAAATATGTATATATTTTTAATTTTCCTGAGGGAACTCTCCTGAAGGAATCAATAAAGTACTATCTATATAGAGACATACTGTAATAACGAAGTAAATAAATCATAAAGATTAAAAACCAATTACAAACTAAAGATTTAAAAAATATTTATTAACTAAAAGCAGTCTTTTTCTCACAATGTGTTAACTTTTTTTCTTATAAAATTGGGGAAAAAAATTCCCATATTCTTTCTGTTTCTGTAATATTGCAATATTTTCTCATAAAATTACGACTTTTTAATGCAAAATGGTGACATTTGTCACATAAAATAATGACTTATGACAATATTGCCAATTTTGTTGTTCTTGTAAAATAGTGACTTTTGGAGTAAAATGATGACTATTATAATATTGCCAAAATGTGTAAGTTTTCTTATAAAATTGTGACTTTTGGCGAGTAAAATGACGACTCTTTTCATAAAATTGCCAAAATGGAAAGCTTTTCTTGTAAAATTGCGACTGTTATTGAGTAAAATTCCAACTTTTATCATAACATTGCACAAATGTTCAGTTTTTCTTGTCAAATTTGGACTTGCGTTGAGTAAAATGACTACTTTTATTATAATACTGCCAACATAAGTTTTTCTTGTGAAATTGTGACCTTTTTCTTGTTCTCACAACAAGATTTTTAATATTTGCATAGTATGTATATATTATTAATGTTGTAAATACACTTCTTTATATATCTAGAAAGGGTGGGCCTAAAGAGGGAGACATTTTTCTCAGGTCTCAAGAAGGTAGTAAGAAATACAAGTGTGTTTGTGTGTTCTTGTATTTGTAGCCTTCTTGAGACATGAAGGAAAAGTATCTTCCATATGAGGAGGTGTGAACAAGTGATGACATAAATCAATAACATTGCATCTAATATGGTGACATCTATCAAAATGAGGGTGGTCCCAAAAAGGAGGGATTTTTCACATTGACTGTGTGTCGCTTTTAAAAGTGCTCCCCCTCTGGCCAACATATGAAATAACAAGTGTGTGTAAGAAATTGAAATGCACCCCCTTTGGCCAAAATTAATAAAATTAATAAATAAATCCATCCATCCATCCATTTTCTACCGCTTATTCCCTTTGGGGTCGCGGGGGGCGCTGGAGCCTATCTCAGCTACAATCGGGCGGAAGGCGGGGTACACCCTGGACAAGTCGCCACCTCATCGCATAATAAATAAATACTGTATGTATATAGAGACAGTGTAATAACTCGAAGTAAATAATGAAGATTCAAAACCAATTACAAACAAAACTTTTTTTTTTTTTAACTAACTTTTTCTCACAATGTGTCAACTTTTTTCTTATAAAATTGGGAACAATTTCTCATATTCTTTCTGTTTCTGTAATAATGCAATATTTTCTCGTAAAATTATGACTTTTTTATGTAAAGTTATACATTTATGCAAAAATGGTGACATTTGTCATATAAAATTCTGACTTTTATCACAATATTGCCAATTTTTTTGTTAAAATGTTAAAATAGTGACTGAGTAAAATGGTGACTTTTGTCATCATTTTGCCGAGTGAAATTCAAATTATTGTTATAATATTGCCTAAATGTGAAAGTTTTCTTATAAAATTGTGACTTTTGTCGAGTAAAATGACGACTCTTCATAAAATTGCCAACATTTTAAGCTTTTCTTGTAAAATTGCGACTGTTATTGAGTAAAATTCCAACTTTTATCATAACATTGCACAAATGTTCAGTTTTTCTTGTCAAATTTTGACTTGCGTTGAGTAAAATGACGACTTTTATTATAATACTGCCAAAATTCTAAGTTTTTCTTGTGAAATTGTGACCTTTTTCTTGTGAAATTCCAACTCATTTTTCACAACAAGCGTTTTTATATGTGCATAGTATGTATATATTATTAATGTTGTAAATAAACTACTTTATATATCTAGAAAGGCTGGGCCTAAAGAGGGAGGCATTTTTCTCAGGTCTCAAGAAGGTAGTAAGAAATACAAGAATGTGGTGTGTGTGTGTGTGTGTGTGTGTGTGTGTGTATACACTCACTCGGTGACGGTGATGGAGGATTTCTCTCTGCTGATGGCCAGCTGGTACTGAAGAGACTCCACTTCCCTCCGCATCTGAGGAACGTCCAAGTCATCCATGGTGTGTCTGGATGATGTTCCTGCATGAATTATCATTCATATCATTCACATCTCTCCTCCAGCAGGATCCTACTCTCAGAAAAAGTCTTTAAATAGCCATGATCCTCTTCCAGAGATACTTTCCCTTTCTGATCCGTCAGCAAAGCAGCGCCATCTGAATAATGCACGCACTGGTCAGAACATTAGGTACACCTCCACAATACAAACGCTTTGTCAACAAGTATGCTTTTTTTTTGTTTGTTTCTTTAAACTTCTTTTTATTTTGTATTCTTGAGCTTCAAGAGGTAGTCGCCTGAAATGGTTTCGCGTGAAGCTCATAGAGAGAATGCCAAGAGTGTGCAAAGCAGTAATCAGAGCAAAGGGTGGCTATTTTGAAGAAACTAGAATATAAAACATGTTTTGACTATTTTTGTTGAGTACATAACTCCACATGTGTTCATTCATAGTTTTGATGTGACAATCTACAATGTAAATAGTCATGAACATAAAGATAGAATAAGAAGGTGTGACCGGTACCGTATGTCTAGTAGGAGTGTCTAGATTCTAAAAGAAAAAAAATTAAAATTTTGAAGTTTTTTACCTTCAAAACTAATCCTCCAAAAAAGTACTGGTAGGAAAAAGAAACCTGCCTGGCGGTTAGCTTTGTGTCAACTTTTCCTCCTCATATTACACCACTTTCTTCTTTTATTCCATACATATTCTTTAATAATACTACCTTTATAATGTCTTTAACACCTCTAAAGACTTAGTGGCCACATGCGTGGACAGCACCTTTTAGCTCTTATTTCCAAAATTGTGTACACTACTGAATTGGGGTCTTATGGCCGCTTATGTGGACACTTATACTGCCATCTGGTGGTGTCAGAAGAGTATAGCATACAATGGAATTTGGAATAAAAAGTGTAAAAATAAGAATTAGCATGTCACTAAACATGAAGTACACGTTTGTGTACTTATGGACTAAGTACATCATATCTAAAGATGATTCTTAGTTTTTATTCTAATTAGGGTGCAATAAGCCCAAAGAGAAATAAAAAAAAAAAGCATGTAAACAAACAGCTTGGGCCTTAAGAGGAATAATACATGTTTTTAAAAAGTCTTAAATGTGCACCCCTGGTTTAGTGAGATCTAATTAAAAATATGTAAATGCTGCTTATTTTATTTTATTTTTTTAAACTGAACAAAAATATTTTTTTTGTGAAATATTTTTTTAATCTTTGACCAAAACTATCATTTTTTCCCCCCAGAATGTTAGCAATGAGGACCTTTTTATTTGTATATATTTGACCACTAGTGGCAGTACCCCCTTGTGGCCTTTGTGTAGAATGCAGCTCCAAAACACATTTGAAAGTATCTCATTCTCATTCGTTTTAATCTGTAATCAATTACTCCTGAGTATAAGTCGCACCCCCGGCCAAACTATGAAAAAAACTGCCACTTATAGTCCGAAAAATACGGTAACATTTTTTTTAATGAGGTTTTAATGCCATATTTTCTAACATGTAAACTGTTTTGAAAAAAAGTGTCATCATAATTATTATACCAAGTCATTAATTGTGAGAATTAGAGATGTCCGATAATGGCTTTTTGCCGATATCTGATATTGACCAAACCCTTAATTACCGATATCAACCGATACAGATATATACAGTCGTAGAATTAACACATTATTATGCCTAATTTGGACAACCAGGTATGGTGAAGATAAGGTCCTTTTTAAGAAAAGAAAATATGATAAATAAATAAAAAACATTTTCTTGAATAAAAAAGAAAGTAAAACAATATAAAAACAGTTACATAGTAATGAATGAAAATGAGTCAAATGAAGTGTTAAAGGTTAGTACTATTAGTGGAGCAGCATCATGTGTGCTTACGGACTGTATCCCTTGCAGACTGTATTGATATATATTGATATATCATGTAGGAACCTACCACAATATTAATAACAGAAAGAAACAACACTTTTGTGTGAATGAGGGAGGTTTTTTTGGGTTGGTGCACTAATTGTAAGTGTATCTTGTGTTTTTTTTATGTTGATTTAATACAATACAATAGTAAGTGTATCTTGTGTTTTTTATGTTGATTTAATACAATACAATAGTAAGTGTATCTTGTGTTTTTTATGTTGATTTAATACAATACAATACAATAGTAAGTGTATCTTGTGTTTTTTATGTTGATTTAATACAATACAATACAATAGTAAGTGTATCTTGTGTTTTTTATGTTGATTTAATACAATACAATACAATAGTAAGTGTATCTTGTGTTTATGTTGATTTAATACAATACAATAGTAAGTGTATCTTGTGTTTTTATGTTGATTTAATACAATACAATAGTAAGTGTATCTTGTGTTTTTTATGTTGATTTAATACAATACAATAGTAAGTGTATCTTGTGTTTTTTATGTTGATTTAATACAATACAATAGTAAGTGTATCTTGTGTTTTTATGTTGATTTAATACAATACAATACAATAGTAAGTGTATCTTGTGTTTTTATGTTGATTTAATACAATACAATACAATAGTAAGTGTATCTTGTGTTTTTTATGTTGATTTAATACAATACAATACAATAGTAAGTGTATCTTGTGTTTTTATGTTGATTTAATACAATACAATACAATAGTAAGTGTATCTTGTGTTTTTTATGTTGATTTAATACAATACAATAGTAAGTGTATCTTGTGTTTTTTATGTTGATTTAATACAATACAATAGTAAGTGTATCTTGTGTTTTTTATGTTGATTTAATACAATACAATAGTAAGTGTATCTTGTGTTTTTTATGTTGATTTAATACAATACAATACAATAGTAAGTGTATCTTGTGTTTTTTATGTTGATTTAATACAATACAATAGTAAGTGTATCTTGTGTTTTTTATGTTGATTTAATACAATACAATAGTAAGTGTATCTTGTGTTTTTATGTTGATTTAATACAATACAATACAATAGTAAGTGTATCTTGTGTTTATGTTGATTTAATACAATACAATAGTAAGTGTATCTTGTGTTTTTTATGTTGATTTAATACAATACAATAGTAAGTGTATCTTGTGTTTTTATGTTGATTTAATACAATACAATAGTAAGTGTATCTTGTGTTTTTTATGTTGATTTAATACAATACAATACAATAGTAAGTGTATCTTGTGTTTTTTATGTTGATTTAATACAATAGTAAGTGTATCTTGTGTTTTTTATGTTGATTTAATACAATACAATAGTAAGTGTATCTTGTGTTTTTTATGTTGATTTAATACAATACAATACAATAGTAAGTGTATCTTGTGTTTTTATGTTGATTTAATACAATACAATACAATAGTAAGTGTATCTTGTGTTTTTATGTTGATTTAATACAATACAATACAATAGTAAGTGTATCTTGTGTTTTTTATGTTGATTTAATACAATACAATACAATAGTAAGTGTATCTTGTGTTTTTATGTTGATTTAATACAATACAATAGTAAGTGTATCTTGTGTTTTTTATGTTGATTTAATACAATAGTAAGTGTATCTTGTGTTTTTTATGTTGATTTAATACAATACAATACAATAGTAAGTGTATCTTGTGTTTTTTATGTTGATTTAATACAATACAATACAATAGTAAGTGTATCTTGTGTTTTTATGTTGATTTAATACAATACAATAGTAAGTGTATCTTGTGTTTTTTATGTTGATTTAATACAATTGTAAGTGTATCTTGTGTTTTTTATGTTGATTTAATACAATACAATACAATAGTAAGTGTATCTTGTGTTTTTATGTTGATTTAATACAATACAATACAATAGTAAGTGTATCTTGTGTTTTTTATGTTGATTTAATACAATACAATAGTAAGTGTATCTTGTGTTTTTTATGTTGATTTAATACAATACAATACAATAGTAAGTGTATCTTGTGTTTATGTTGATTTAATACAATACAATAGTAAGTGTATCTTGTGTTTTTATGTTGATTTAATACAATACAATAGTAAGTGTATCTTGTGTTTTTTATGTTGATTTAATACAATACAATAGTAAGTGTATCTTGTGTTTTTTATGTTGATTTAATACAATACAATACAATAGTAAGTGTATCTTGTGTTTTTTATGTTGATTTAATACAATACAATACAATAGTAAGTGTATCTTGTGTTTTTTATGTTGATTTAATACAATACAATACAATAGTAAGTGTATCTTGTGTTTATGTTGATTTAATACAATACAATAGTAAGTGTATCTTGTGTTTTTATGTTGATTTAATACAATACAATAGTAAGTGTATCTTGTGTTTTTTATGTTGATTTAATACAATACAATAGTAAGTGTATCTTGTGTTTTTTATGTTGATTTAATACAATACAATAGTAAGTGTATCTTGTGTTTTTATGTTGATTTAATACAATACAATACAATAGTAAGTGTATCTTGTGTTTTTATGTTGATTTAATACAATACAATACAATAGTAAGTGTATCTTGTGTTTTTATGTTGATTTAATACAATACAATACAATAGTAAGTGTATCTTGTGTTTTTTATGTTGATTTAATACAATACAATACAATAGTAAGTGTATCTTGTGTTTATGTTGATTTAATACAATACAATAGTAAGTGTATCTTGTGTTTTTATGTTGATTTAATACAATACAATAGTAAGTGTATCTTGTGTTTTTTATGTTGATTTAATACAATACAATAGTAAGTGTATCTTGTGTTTTTTATGTTGATTTAATACAATACAATAGTAAGTGTATCTTGTGTTTTTATGTTGATTTAATACAATACAATACAATAGTAAGTGTATCTTGTGTTTTTATGTTGATTTAATACAATACAATACAATAGTAAGTGTATCTTGTGTTTTTATGTTGATTTAATACAATACAATACAATAGTAAGTGTATCTTGTGTTTTTTATGTTGATTTAATACAATACAATACAATAGTAAGTGTATCTTGTGTTTTTATGTTGATTTAATACAATACAATACAATAGTAAGTGTATCTTGTGTTTTTTATGTTGATTTAATACAATACAATAGTAAGTGTATCTTGTGTTTTTTATGTTGATTTAATACAATACAATAGTAAGTGTATCTTGTGTTTTTTATGTTGATTTAATACAATACAATAGTAAGTGTATCTTGTGTTTTTTATGTTGATTTAATACAATACAATACAATAGTAAGTGTATCTTGTGTTTTTTATGTTGATTTAATACAATACAATAGTAAGTGTATCTTGTGTTTTTTATGTTGATTTAATACAATACAATAGTAAGTGTATCTTGTGTTTTTATGTTGATTTAATACAATACAATACAATAGTAAGTGTATCTTGTGTTTATGTTGATTTAATACAATACAATAGTAAGTGTATCTTGTGTTTTTTATGTTGATTTAATACAATACAATAGTAAGTGTATCTTGTGTTTTTATGTTGATTTAATACAATACAATAGTAAGTGTATCTTGTGTTTTTTATGTTGATTTAATACAATACAATACAATAGTAAGTGTATCTTGTGTTTTTTATGTTGATTTAATACAATAGTAAGTGTATCTTGTGTTTTTTATGTTGATTTAATACAATACAATAGTAAGTGTATCTTGTGTTTTTTATGTTGATTTAATACAATACAATACAATAGTAAGTGTATCTTGTGTTTTTATGTTGATTTAATACAATACAATACAATAGTAAGTGTATCTTGTGTTTTTATGTTGATTTAATACAATACAATACAATAGTAAGTGTATCTTGTGTTTTTTATGTTGATTTAATACAATACAATACAATAGTAAGTGTATCTTGTGTTTTTATGTTGATTTAATACAATACAATAGTAAGTGTATCTTGTGTTTTTTATGTTGATTTAATACAATAGTAAGTGTATCTTGTGTTTTTTATGTTGATTTAATACAATACAATACAATAGTAAGTGTATCTTGTGTTTTTTATGTTGATTTAATACAATACAATACAATAGTAAGTGTATCTTGTGTTTTTATGTTGATTTAATACAATACAATAGTAAGTGTATCTTGTGTTTTTTATGTTGATTTAATACAATTGTAAGTGTATCTTGTGTTTTTTATGTTGATTTAATACAATACAATACAATAGTAAGTGTATCTTGTGTTTTTATGTTGATTTAATACAATACAATACAATAGTAAGTGTATCTTGTGTTTTTTATGTTGATTTAATACAATACAATAGTAAGTGTATCTTGTGTTTTTTATGTTGATTTAATACAATACAATACAATAGTAAGTGTATCTTGTGTTTATGTTGATTTAATACAATACAATAGTAAGTGTATCTTGTGTTTTTATGTTGATTTAATACAATACAATAGTAAGTGTATCTTGTGTTTTTTATGTTGATTTAATACAATACAATAGTAAGTGTATCTTGTGTTTTTTATGTTGATTTAATACAATACAATAGTAAGTGTATCTTGTGTTTTTTATGTTGATTTAATACAATACAATAGTAAGTGTATCTTGTGTTTTTTATGTTGATTTAATACAATACAATAGTAAGTGTATCTCGTGTTTTTTATGTTGATTTAATACAATACAATAGTAAGTGTATCTTGTGTTTTTTATGTTGATTTAATACAATACAATAGTAAGTGTATCTTGTGTTTTTTATGTTGATTTAATACAATACAATAGTAAGTGTATCTTGTGTTTTTATGTTGATTTAATACAATAGTAAGTGTATCTTGTGTTTTTTATGTTGATTTAATACAATAGTAAGTGTATCTTGTGTTTTTTTATGTTGATTTAATACAATACAATAGTAAGTGTATCTTGTGTTTTTTATGTTGATTTAATACAATAGTAAGTGTATCTTGTGTTTTTTATGTTGATTTAATACAATAGTAAGTGTATCTTGTGTTTTTTTATGTTGATTTAATACAATACAATAGTAAGTGTATCTTGTGTTTTTTTATGTTGATTTAATACAATACAATAGTAAGTGTATCTTGTGTTTTTTATGTTGATTTAATACAATAGTAAGTGTATCTTGTGTTTTTTTATGTTGATTTAATACAATACAATAGTAAGTGTATCTTGTGTTTTTTTATGTTGATTTAATACAATACAATAGTAAGTGTATCTTGTGTTTTTTATGTTGATTTAATAAAAAAAAGAAAACAATACTGATAAAAAAAAACAACCGATATTGATCATTTCCGATGTTACATTTTAAAACATTTATCGGCCGATATATTATCGGACATCGAATCGTTAGGTGCGGCAAAAAAAATGGGATCAGGGAATTGTTATGATAGGCTGTGATCTGGTGTTTGAATGCTTGTTATCGCCGCACAATTTGGCTAAAATACACTTTGCGTATAAAATCCTAAAGTTGTACTTTCGGTCCGCCCCACCCTGCCCTGCCAGGCGGGCGGCCACACCCTGCCAGGCGGGCCCTTCTCAGGCCCAGATGACAACCGACAAGAGCACCGTGGATCACGGAGCTTCTCCCCCCCCCCACCCCCCCACGTCCTCATCTGCCTAATGGATCCCGTGAAAGTAGGTCGACTCTCTTCCTCCATCATCATCATCATCAGTAACATTGTCCGCCATCTTTCTCACCTATTAATCATCACACGACTGAAGACCATATATGTCGTGATAGCTAGCAGTAGCGAGCAAACATTCACACCTACCGGGAAGTCCGACGGTGGTCAGCCGGAGATAGCGAGCTCAGGTCGGGCGTCGAGGAGGAGGAGGAGGATGAAGATGATGATGATGCCGGTGAGGATGCAGTCAGCGGCGGGCACACGCTCCTCTGCTCGCGCCTGGATGTGGTGGCACGAGCAGGGCGGGGACGCGCAGCACCGCCCCGCCCCTCCGTCCTGCTTTGATTGTCAAATCCAGCGTGCACCTGCATGCGCGCGCAGGCAAATGAGAATATTTGCATTTCTATAGCAAAAAGCCAACATTGGGCACACCTGCGCTTTCTTAAAGGGGAACATGCTCAGTTTGGATTGACATCTTTCATTCTATTTTGGAATTTAAATGAAATTGGTACCACTCCATCCATCCATTTTCTACCGTTTGTCCCTTTTTGAAGGGTCGCGGGAGGTGCTGGAGCCTATCTCAGCTGCACATGGGCTCTTCTATTGACATTATACTAGTGATATATGTTCTCTGCAAGGAAACTCTTTCCATTTAAATGTCACATTGTCCTCAAAGTGCCCCTCTCATCCTTACTGTACTTAACATTTCATAATAAAACATATACCCATGATACATTCGAGCAGTGTTTTTCAACCACTGTGCCGCGGCACATTAGTGTACCCTGAGATATTATGTAATTTCACCTAATTGGGTTAAAAAATATTTTAGCAAATTGGAATTCTAATCCGTAAATAATGTGTTGAGTGTCGGTGCTGTCGAGAGTTCGGCAGAGTAACCGTGTAATACTCTTCCTTATCAGTAGATGGCAGGAGGTAGCTAATTGCTTTGTAGATGTCGGAAACAGCGGGAGGCAGAGTGCAGGTAAAAAGGTGTCGAATGCTTAAACCAAAAATAAACAAAAGGTGAGTGCCCCTAAGAAAAGGCATTGAGCTTAGGGAAGGCTATGCAGAACAAAGGCTACAAAGTAAACAAAAACAGAATGCTGGACAACAGCAAAGACTTACTGTGGAGCAAAGACGGCGTCCACAAAGTACATCCGAACATGACATGACAATCAACAATGTCCCCACAAAGAAGGGTGAAAACAACTGAAATATTCTTGAATGCTAAAACAAAGTAGATGCGGGAAATATCGCTCAAAAGGAAGACATGAAACTGCTACAGGAAAATACCAAAAGAGAAAAAAAACACCAAAATAGGAGAGCAAGGCAAGAAATAAAACACTACACACAGGAAAACGGCAAAAAAGTTCAAATAAGTCAGGGTGTGATGTGACAGTTGGTGATAGTACACCTACTTTGAGACAAGAGCTATAGTGATGCATGCTTGGTTATGCTTTAAAGTCATATCCAACAATTGCGACAACAACTTTTTACTCTCAACTGAGTTTCATTTCTTAATGATTTCTGCTGGTGGTGTGCCTCTGGAGTTTTTCAATGAAAAAAATGCACCGTGGCTCAAAAAAAGGTTGAAAAACACTGCATTATAGGACATTGCAACAGAATAGTCCAAATATAAACTCTATAATGAAGAAATTAGTATCTATATATATATATACCGTATTTTCCGCACTATAAGGCGCACCTAAAAATCACAAATTTTCTCAAAAGCTGACAGTGCGCCTTATAACCCGGTGCGCTTTATATATGGATTAATATTAAGATTCATTTTCATAAAGTTTCGGTCTCGCAACTACGGTAAACAGCCGCCATCTTTTTTCCCCGTGGAAGAGGAAGTGCTTCTTCTTCTACGCAAGCAACCGCCAAGGTAAGCACCCGCCCCCATAGAACAGGAAGCGCTTCTTCTTCTACTGTAAGCAACCACCCGCCCGCGTAAAAGAAGAAGAAGCGCGCGGATATTACGTTTCATTTCCTTTGTGTGTTTACATCTGTAAAGACCACAAAATGGCTCCTACTAAGCGACAGGTTTCCGGTTCATGAAAAGACGCAATCTCTCCATCCGCACACGGACTACTATTTCACAGCAACTGCCTAAAGACTTTCAAGAAAAGCTGGCTACTTTCCGTGCATATTGTAAAAACAAGATAGCTGAAAAAAAGATCCGGCCAGAGAACATTATCAACATGGACGAGGTTCCACTGACTTTTGATATTCCTGTGAACCGCACTGTGGATACAACGGGAGCACGTACGGTGAATATTCGCACCACAGGGAATGAGAAGTCATCCTTCACTGTGGTTCTAGATTGCCATGCTAATGGCCAGAAACTTCCACCCATGGTGATATTCAAAAGGAAGACCTTGCCAAAAGAGACCTTTCCAGCCGGCGTCATCATAAAAGCTAACTCGAAGGGATGGATGGATGAAGAAAAGATGAGCGAGTGGTTAAGGGAAGTTTACGCGAAGAGGCCGGGTGGCTTTTTTCACGCAGCTCCGTCCATGTTGATATACGACTCCATGCGCGCCCACATCACGCTGGTTTTTAATATATTATTAAAGTTTGACTGACCTATCTGACTGTTTTTTTGACATTCCTTTAGCGCAGTTAGATGCGGCTTATAACACGGGGCGGCTTATAGGTGGACAAAGTTTTGAAATATGCCGTTCATTGAAGGCGCGGCTTATAACCCAGGGCGCCTTATGGTGCGGAAAATACGGTATATATAAAAGAGCTGTTCAAAAGACTGGTTTATTTTTATGATCAGTTATACGATGTGGAGCAGAATCATTGAAATTGACATAATTACTCCAAGTGGGAAATACCGGTACTTACTATAATCTACTTTTGTCGTCATTGTAAACGTTCATAAGGCAGTGCCATGTTTCCAGTGACCTCACTAGTTAGAATTTTCTCTCACCTAAAAACCTCCAGCATGAGATCATTTTAACAATACAGAAAATACTATTAAAATGCATTAATATAATTTTTTTTTTTAATAACAAAAATGAAATTATAGTTAGGACACAATAACAATTTAATACATAACACTATCTTGTGTGTAATCTTGAATTATTACATATACGTGTTGTCGGAGGCAGATATTTACATATATCCGAATTTAAGTTGTACTTCTTCCATTTCTTTGTCATATTTGAAAACAGCTCGTGTTTTCCATTTCTTCTCTTGATGCTCTGTCAGCAAGTATACTGTGTGTGTTAACCTTGAGTTCTTTGGAATGTATTATGACTAGGGAGACGTTGTGCTTGTATTATGGCTAGGGAGGGGGAAAGAAAGAGGGGTTTTTGGCGTTGGGAAGACAGACCATTTTGGGAGGCGCGATAGAATGTTCTAGGGTTAGACTGGTCTCAAAATGTATATTGGCAAAGCTTTGAAAATATACAACAAAATACCTATTCTGTCTCTGGTGGTTTTTCAACTCAGCTTTAAGTGTCGTAAAGAGCTTGGGAGCGAATTGTGACTTGAATTCCCTGGGAGGAACAACTGGTCCAAAACGCAGCAGTGTGTGTTAATGTAGATGCCATTTTTTAAATGTAATATGGATGGACTTTTCTGGGTCTTTGTCCATCCAGCAGCGGTAGAAAATGGATGGATGGATGGACAAAGATCCAGAAAAGTACATCCATATTACATTTAAAAAATGGCATCTACATTAATATGTACAACAGTTGTTTTATTACACATAATGTGTCACATGAAAATACCTGATCATTTGTCATTAGGAACTTTTGTCTGGCCATGTTCCTCCTACTGCATTTGTTTCATTGACAACTTTTTCATTGTATTTTATGTCGGGCCCAACTTTTGGGAAAAGTATTGACTCCATTTCCATTTCATACGATCATACAAGAGCAGTGGTGTCTGCCACAGGCATGTACAACTAAACTATGCAGAGAATAATATTGGTTATATACACATTTAAGCATGGTTTATTTTCTAGTAATGTGGGATTTAGCTGGACCTGCAGTAAAAAAATAGCTCCCAATCAGATTGCTTGCAACTGGGAATTAGTTCTTATCCTTCACTTAGTCATTCAAGACTAGATTTGTCCGACATCACATCGTTATTAGCTTCCCCCTACAGCACAGGTGGAGGAAATCATTTGATCCTTTAATGTTAAGAGAAAAATGTACTGCATAAAATCATTTTAATCTGTGCATTTGTTGTAAACAAATACAGTAATTATACATTTATACTCTTATTTAGGGTTACAAACTTTCTCATAACTGCACCGGGGTTCTCAATGACACTTGTGCCCTACAGGTTTAAGACCAGAATAATTATTAGACTTTTGCTACATGTCACACCTACTTTTACACTTTATAAAATCATAAAAAAGGCAAAGTTTTTTTTTTTTAAACAAGTTTAGGTGCAGTATAACTTGACTTGATAGTATTCGGTTGCATTTAAAAGAAAAGCTGCTCAAATGATCAAAACCTTAAAAACATTCACACAACCTCTTGTGAGAAGTCTTTAACCTCTTAAAGCCCAAGCTGTTTACATGTTTTTTCCCCCTCTTTGCTATTTGGGCTTATTGGACTCTAATTAGAATAAAAACTAAGAATCATCTTTTGATATGATGTACTTAGTTCATAAGTACACAAACATCTGCTTCATGTTTAGTGACATGCTAATTCTTATTCTTTACACTTTTTTTCCTCCAAATTCCATTGTATGTTATACTCTTCTGACACCACCAGATGGCAGTATAAGTGTCCACATAAGTGGCCATAAGACCCCAATTCAGTAGTGTACACAATTTTGGAAATAAGAGCTAAAAGGTGGCCACTAAGCCTTTAGAGGTTTATAATCAAAGATTCCAGTGAACCAACAACCTTACATGAGCACTTGAAACAGAACTTTATGCCATTTAGTTTATTAGAAACTAATCTAATAGTTAATTTCATAGTTTACACTTTGCATGTGCAGCCACAGACACTTCATCTTATAAACCTGGGAGATAGAAAAAAAGAAAAAAAAAAGCAGGTTAATACAATGAATTAGACTCAAACTAGAACCAGCAAAACTATTAAAGACTTACTGCCAAGTCAATAGTTTGGTCACCTGTGGCATTTCCACAGACATCATTTAAGTGTTGGACTTGTGGCCCTCACTGAACATCTAGTGGAGGAAAAATTAGAGATGAGCAATTTCACCTGAAATCTACTTTGTCATACATTTAGCATATTTTCAAAAGGTTACAAAGGCTGCCAATTTGGCTGCTAATGTGTGCTAACATATTTGATCATCTACTTGTTAATATCTGGTTACTGTAACACAATTCCTTCTACACATCTGTTAAAATGTAAAACATTTATTCTTCTGTTGGTATACTTAACATTAGTTTTGGCCTATATTATAAATGTACCGGTAGTTAAAATTATATTATACAAATACTCGCATTGATTTCAAATGTTCAAGATCCTTGAACAGTGACATGTTTTAATCATTGCGCAACAGTATCAATTGAAATATTTTAACTATTTTCTTGCAACATTCAATAAGTGGGTGACATTGTTATCACCAGGAAAGATGAGGTCACCTACCTACCACTTTCCTGTGATAAAATGGCAACCAAGGTCATCAAAAAGGTCAACCAACCAACCGAGATTTCTCTACAGAATCTCTTCTCTGGTCAACAAAAGCACCATGAAGATTCTAGCGGGAACTCTCATTCAACCCTTTTTTGATTACACATGCACCTCCTGGTACCCTAGCACCCCCAAAACCCTCAAATCTAAACTCCAAACATCCCAGAACAAGCTAGTCAGATTACTTCTAGACCTCCACCCCCACTTCTCCAAAGTGGGCTGGCTCAGGGTGGAGGACAGAGTCAAACAACTTGCACTGAGCCTGGTCTATAAAATCCGCTACACCTCCCTGATACCGAAGTACATGTCAAACAACTTCCTTAACGTAAATGACCGCCATAACCACAACACCAGGGGGAGCTCCACTAACCACGTTAAACCCAGATTCCCATCTAACAAAGGTCTTAAGTCATTCTCCTTCTATGCCACATCAATATGGAATGCACTCCCAACCGGTGTAAAAGAAAGGGCATCTCTATCCTCCTTCAAAACCGCAATAAAAGAACACCTCCAGGCAACTTCAACCCTTGACTAACACCCTCCCTTCCACATCCCCAGATTGTAAAAAACCAACTGTATATACTTGTTCTTATGCTTTCTGAACTCACTATGTCCACTACTTGCTGTACATATCCTACCATGTCACACCTACACTGTTTCAATGTCCATTTCTCTGATGATGCAATTGTTGACTGAAGTGTTGATATCAACTAAACCCTCCTCATCCCACCCCCTGGATTGTAAATGTAAATAATTCAATGTATATACTCTGATGATTACCTTGTGTGATGACTGTATTTTGATGATAGTATATATTTGTACCATGAATTGATTTACGTGGACCCCGACTTAAACAAGCGGCTAACGGGCTAGGATAGACTGACCATACGTCCTCTTTTCACCGGACATGTCCTCCTTTGCGGAGCTGTCAGGGCAGAGTTTCTTAAATGCCTCAAAAAAACCCTAACTCATTTTGAGTTAGGGTTGCGTGTATTTTCAATGTACATTCAGGGTTAAAAACAAAACAGCAGCATTGGTGAGGGAGGGGCAGAGACAGAGAGAGAGAGAGAGAGTAATGATAAACGCGCATGCGTCGCCAGGCTCTGCTTTTTATCCATAGATTTATCACATTTTATTTTTTATTATCTATAGCAGAGGTGTCAAAAGTGTGCCCCGAAGGCCATTTGCGGCCCACAGCTAATGTTTTTAAAAGGCCCACGGCACATTCTAAAAATACTATTAAAATAAACAAAAACATAACAAAAGTGAAATAAAAAAGCTTAAAGGTTAAATGTCATTTAGAAAAAGTTGCAATGTTGACTAATAAAACAAAGCTGTTTTTTTTCTTTCAAACTGTCATTGCTCAAAACATAATATTGAATCAAAATCAATGTTATTATGAATTATTGACCTATCCAAGGTTCCCATTACTTCACATCAAATATTACCGTATTTTCCGCACCATAAGGCGCCCTGGGTTATAAGCCGCGCCTTCAACGAACGGCATATTTCAAAACTTTGTCCACCTATAAGCCGCCCCGTGTTATAAGCCGCATCTAACTGCGCTAAAGGGAATGTCAAAAAAACAGTCAGATAGGTCAGTCAAACTTCAATAATATATTAAAAACCAGCGTGATGTGGGCGCGCATGGAGTCGTATATCAACATGGACGGAGCTGCGTGAAAAAAGCCACCCGGCCTCTTCGCGTAAACTTCCCTTAACCACTCGCTCATCTTTTCTTCATCCATCCATCCCTTCGAGTTAGCTTTTATGATGACGCCGGCTGGAAAGGTCTCTTTTGGCAAGGTCTTCCTTTTGAATATCACCATGTGTGGAAGTTTCTGGCCATTAGCATGGCAAGCTAGAACCACAGTGAAGGATGACTTCTCATTCCCTGTGGTGCGAATATTCACCGTACGTGCTCCCGTTGTATCCACAGTGCGGTTCACAGGAATATCAAAAGTCAGTGGAACCTCGTCCATGTTGATAATGTTCTCTGGCCGGATCTTTTTTTCAGCTATCTTGTTTTTACAATATGCACGGAAAGTAGCCAGCTTTTCTTGAAAGTCTTTAGGCAGTTGCTGTGAAATAGTAGTCCATGTGCGGATGGAGAGATTGCGTCTTTTCATGAACCGGAAACCTGTCGCTTAGTAGGAGCCATTTTGTGGTCTTTACAGATGTAAACACACAAAGGAAATGAAACGTAATATCCGCGCGCTTCTTCTTCTTCTTCTTCTTCTACGGGGGCGGGTGGTTGCTTACAGTAGAAGAAGAAGCGCTTCCTCTTCTATGGGGGCGGGTGCTTACCTTGGCGGTTGCTTGCCGTAGAAGAAGAAGCGCTTCCGCTTCTACGGGGAAAAAAGATGGCGGCTGTTTACCGTAGTTGCGAGACCTAAACTTTATGTAAATGAATCTTAATATTAATCCATATATAAAGCGCACCGGGTTATAAGCCGCACTGTCAGCTTTTGAGTAAATTTGTGGTTTTTAGGTGCGGCTAATAGTGCGGAAAATACGGTACACTAAAAAATATTTTTGGTGGAAGATTTTGCAAATTTGGTAAATAACCAAAAAATGTATATTTTGTTGTTTTCTTACTGTACCGAAAATGAACCGAGACCTCTAAACCGAGGTACGTACCGAACCGACATTGTGTACCGTTACACCCCTAATCCTTAGTATTGTAAAGCTACAATTGGGTTGAAGTTTCTTTATTTTCTTTTATGACAATGACTAAAATGTGATTTTTTTTTTAAAATAGATCAATATTGAAATACATTTTTATGAGGACATCACTGCACATACAAGTCTTAGTAGACCAGCAGCTAAGAAGAGCTTTTGTAACTTGTTTTGAAAAGGGTTTATCATTTACATACCAAATATATATTTGGAGAATAGATTCATGGAGGTACCAAAAGAATAGCTCTACTACGTTATATCATTTATATAGGCGCAATCCCCTCTAGCTGTAGTTCAGCTGTCAGAATTGGAAGCATCAACTCACCAACTAGGTCCCATTTTGACCAGCAGGTGGACGAATCCCATCCTAAATGCAGCATTCAGTCTGTAAACATTATAGCAAACATTTACAAAGCAATCCATTGCATATTTTCACACACAACAGTAAAAAAAAAAAAGCCTCAGGATTAAAGTAAGAATCATAAACTGTAGTCCAGCTGTCATAGTAGGTGTCAGAAAAGTATTGTATAAATGTCATCATTGGCTTCATTTTCATTAAATGTGTATGACAACAACTCACCAGCTCTCATGTCACCAACTCGTCCTCATGGGAACTTCCCTGTGTTGTGCAATCTGAGTACAAAATAGGCCAACATGTAAGACTGGAAATATAAATGCAGTATACATTTAATACCATCACAAAGCCTCAGTATGATCAAAATGGAATCACAAGCTGTAGTCCAGCTGTCATAGTAGGTGTCAGAAAAGTATTTTATAAATGTCATCATTGGCTTCATTTTCATTAAATGTGTATGACAACAACTCACCAGCTCTCATGTCACCAACTCATCCTCATGGGAACTTCCCTGCGTTGTGCAATCTGAGTACAAAATAGGCCAACATGTAAGACTGGAAACAAATGCAGTATACATTTAATATCATCACTAAGCCTCAGTATGATCAAAATGGAATCAAAAGCTGTAGTCCAGCTGTCATAGTAGGTGTCAGAAAAGTTGTTTTGATTTGTCATCATTGGCTCAGACTCTACACAACACTTTTTATCAACAACTCACCAGCTCGCCAATCCAGTCGTCCATTTATCAAGTTGGAACATTCTTTGTATGGGACTTTGTTGTGCAAGATGCAATCTATACAAGTCAAAAAAGGGGAAAAATTGGCACAGTTTTTCACACTAAACAGTAACATACCTGCCAACTTTTGAAATCAGAAAAACCTAGTAGCCAGGGTCCAGGGGCCGCAGGCCCCGGTAGGTCCAGGACAAAGTCCTGGTGGGGGGTTCAGGGGGGCGAACCGACGCAAAATGATTATTAGCATTCAGACAGGTTAAAATGTTGCTAAAACCATCACTTTTCTATCAGTCACAGTGACTTTTCAAAACAAAAATATTACAGCAAAAATCATATGGGTTGATTGACATGTTTATTCTGTAAGCTAACTTCAATAGTTTGAAATTATTTTGACAGTTAATGCCAGTTATCCTGTCAACCTTTCACAAGACTTCAATTTGTTAATTGAAAGTATAAACACTTTTTACAGTAAACAAATGGTAAAACAGTACTAAACAATTCCATTAAAAAAAAAAATTGGTGTCATTATTAACTTTCTGTCCAAGCTTGTATAATCTACTGCCTTGTTCAATTGTAAAAAATATTCTGTGCCTAAAATTCACATTTCTATCACAATTATCATACTATAAACATGGTAAGCTAACTTCATTAAAATTAATAGTCCTGTCAATAGCATGGAATTACAATTCAAATGTAGTTTTTTTGTAAGCCTTTCAATTTACATGGCTAATTCCTCCGTGTCCGATCGAAAAATCTTGTCTGCACAAGGTGCAATTCGCGTAGTTTTCACCCTTTTTGGAACGGATAATTATTCCCGGATAGGCTTTTGAATATTTTTCACGGAATGACTGCAGTTTTCTTTTCGGTTTAAGATTCGTTTGCGATTTTTCTCCGGCTGATTCCATGATCGTTCGCTCGTTTGGAAACAATGGCAACTGGTGCCTCGTGCTTGGCAGCGGTGCTATAAATAGCCTCGCGCATGGCATTCGGAATGGCTCGATAGGAAGTTACGGGAAGCAGTGTCGATTGTCATTGTTGTTACGCGATTTCGTGAATAAAACTTAAAAAAATAAAATAAAAATTTAATTAATGAAAAAACTTATTTTTTATCACTGCAACCGTAACCCGGAATAGGTTGATGAAAACCGTACTAATTACGGGAAAACCGGAGTAGTTGGCAGGTATGCAGTAATGAAGCCTCAGAGTTAAAATTAGAATCACAAGCTGTAGTCCAGCTGTCATAGTAGGTGTCAGAAAAGTATTGTATAAATGTCATCATTGGCTTCGTTTTCATTAAATGTGTATGACAACAACTCACCAGCTCTCATGTCACCAACTCATCCTCATGGGAACTTCCCTGCGTTGTGCAATCTGAGTACAAAATAGGCCAACATGTAAGACTGGAAACAAATGCAGTATACATTTAATACCATCACAAAGCCTCAGTATGATCAAAATGGAATCACAAGCTGTAGTCCAGCTGTCATAGTAGGTGTCAGAAAAGTTGTTTTGATTTGTCATCATTGGCTCAGACTCTACACAACACTTTTTATCAACAACTCACCAGCTCGCCAATCCAGTCGTCCATTTATCAAGCTGGAACATTCTTTGTATGGGACTTTGTTGTGCAAGATGCAATCTATACAAGTCAAAAAAGGGGAAAAATTGTCAAATACAAACAAATGTCATCACATTATGACACTAAATAATGAAGCCTCAGCGTTACATTTAGAATCACAAGCTGTAGTTCAGCTGTCATAGTAGGTGTCAGAAAAGTTGTTTGGATTTGTCATCACCGGCTGAAATGAAACCGTTGATTATGCTACAATGGCTGGCCTTACCTTGAAGTTCTTCATAATGGTGCTTTCTTCATTTACATCAGCCTCCACTGTGGGGAAAACAGTAAAAAGATGAGTTGGCTTCAGATTAGCGTCAAAAACCTCCCAGCGGAAATTTTGATGGGCCCGCCATCTGTGCTGTGGCACACGGCAGATTGAAGCTAAAACAAAGTTAGCATGCTAACGTCGGCTTGTTATGTAATGGGAACAGCCACATATCAAAACAGACTAATGATCCACAAGGGAAATTGTTCCACAGTAGCTCAGTTACAAAGGATGGAAAGTATAAAGCAGGTAGGTATAAAGTACACTAAAAATGTACCGTAGAAGCAAAAATAAAATATAACATGTAACATTGACATTATATACAGTATATGACAAGGGGTGCTCATTACGTCGATCGCGAGCTACCGGTCGATCTCGGAGGGTGTGTCAGTCGATCACCAGCCAGGCATTAAAAAAATAGTCCTAAAAATGAGCGATCATAAATCTTCACTATGACGTCACTTGATTGACATTCACGGCACCCGAGGGTCTTCTGAGAGGACGCTGGCTGCTGCCAGCTCATTAAAATTACCGACTGGAAGGCGAGAAACACTTTATTTCAACAGACTCTGGCGCCGTACCTGTTGTCAAAACTCCAAAGACCGACTGCACAGTTGCGCTAACAAAATAAGAGTCTCAAAGCTGGCGTGCACAAGCTAGCAAGCTACGGAGTTTGCCGACAATGTATTTATTGTAAAGTGTATACAAAGGAGTATAGAAGCTGGACAAATAAGATGCCAAAAACCAACCACTTTCATGTGGTATTGGACAGAAAGGAGGACTTTTTTCTCCTCCATTCGAAAATGCAGACGTTTTTAGCACCACTGTCTGATTCCTATCAATGCAAGTCATCAGAATCAGGTAATACACCAACTTATATTCTTGTCTTCATGAAAGAAAGGAATCTATATGTGTTAAACATGCCTGTATTATCTTTAAACACCTTAACTTGTTAACAATATTAACTATGTGTTAAACATGCTTGTATTATCTTTAAACACCTTTAACTTATGAACAATATTAACTATATGTGTTAAACATGCTTGTATTATCATTAAACACCTTTAACTTGTTAACAATATTAACTATATGTGTTAAACATGATTGCATTATCATTAAACACCTTTAATTTATTAACAATATTAACTATATGTGTTAAACATGCTTGCATTATCATTAAACACCTTTAACTTATTAACAAAAACATATTTCATAAATACGTAAATATAAATGATATATATGAATGAGGTAGATCCCCACGACTTGATCAATTGAAAAGTAGCTCGCCTGCAGAAAAAGTGTGAGCACCCCTGGTATATGATATAAACCTGAAAGTCGCACTGAACGAGGAATAGACTCTGACAAGAGGTTTGAGAGGTTTTTGTTAATGAGGTACAACCACTGGTTTACTCGCCCCACGCCACTGTTTGACTCATAACTTGATTAGAACAATCAGAGCTAACATGGTGTTATACACCGTTTTGTAAAACCACGCCTAGCTGCTCGGATGTTGCGAACAACAGGTTCAGTGTTCATGAGAAAAGTCCAACATAATTTAATAGTTACATTTATATTTGTAGGTTTGGCCATTGCAGTATTAACAGTCAGGTAATAAAGACCTTTATTTTATAAAAAACAAATCATTTATGTCAACTGCTGCAAAGAAAAACTTTTTTTTATATAAAAAGGGTGACAAAAAAAACGTTCATCAATAAAAATCGAATAACTTCCAAAATTTTATTTACCGTATTTTTCGGATCATAAGTCGCTCCGGAGTATAAGTTGCACCGACCGAAAATGCACGATAAAGAAGGAAAAAAAACATAAGTCGCACTAGAGTATAAGTCGCATTTTTGGGGGAAATGTATTTGATAAAAGCCAACACCAAGAATAGACATTTGAAAGGCAATTTAAAATAAAGAATAGTGAACAACAGGCTGAATAAGTGTACGTTATATGAGGCATAAATAACCAACTGGTATGTTAACGTAACATATTATGGTAAGAGTCATTCAAATAACTATAACATATAGAACATGCTATACGTTTACCAAACAATCTGTCACTCCTAATCGCTAAATCCCATGAAATCTTCTTCCTCGGTGTCGCTTCTAAACAACTCTGCCAACTCCACATATACGTCTAGTCTCTTATGTGAATGAGATAAATCTTTTGATATTTTACGGTAATGTGTTAATAATTTCACACATAAATCGCTCCAGAGTATAAATCGCAATCCCGGCCAAACTATGAAAAAAACTGCTATTTACATTAGGTTAAGTCTATGTAGCAGACATCTCTAAAGTTTCAAGTCTGTACCACAAAAACTCTGTTTAACTGGCGCTAAAAAAATGTGCTCAAAGCACATTTGGATCCGGCGGGCAAAGTTCTCGATGACCCTCCCACATTCTTCCATTGGGATCGCTCTTATTGCTGCCTTCAGATCAGGGATAGTCTGGGGGTTGTTGCCATACACCCTGTCCTTAAGGTATCCCCACAGATAAAAATCCGGGGCGTTCAAGTCCGGTGAATGCGGCGACCACTCCGGGTCACACCTGCGGCTGATCAGTCGGCTGGGGAAACAATGCTGTAGCCATGCCAATGATTCGTTTGAGGTGTGGGGGGTGGCACCATCCTGCTGGAACCACTGGAGGTCCCTGACGACCCCTCTTCGTATTTCATAACAGATGTCCTGATTGGTCGATATGTTCCTTGTGACCAATCAGGACATCTGTTATGAATGATGACGTTAACGTCATCATTCATAATGGTTATTATAAATCAAGATTCGAGACGTAGTTTATATTACGCCATAGTTGATTGGTCGATATATTCCTTGTGACCAATCAACTTCGGCGTAACAAACTACGTCTCGAATCTTGATTTAGGGTCGGAAAAAACGGGTGATAATCCCCCCCCCCCGAGATTAAAAAAGACGGAATTCCGACTTTAGACGGAAAAATCACAAGCCTGGGCAGAAAATTCACGACAAACCGTTTTTTTAATTGCAATTGAGCCGCGTGGATAGAATTCAGCCGAAAATAGGCCTAAACTATAAATGTCTTTTGTTCAGTAGTCCATGGCATCTCGACGTTGACATTTTCTAACCTTTTACAACATTAATTCTTCTTGGTAAATCTGAAAAATAATGATTTCAAAAGTTATTCGAGTTTAGGTGATGAACGCTTTTTTTTTGTGTCACCCTGTTTGTTAGCCTCCACTTTGGAACTACTTTAAAAAAAAGATTAGTAGTGATGGGTCCGGCAACACCGATGCATCGGCGCATGCGTCGAGCTCATAGAGCGAAACCCTGTGTCGGTGCGCGTACCGCTTTTAGAAAGTCACGTGACCGATCATGAGCTGTTTTGGTCACGTGACCGATACGCCAACTGTGTCGCACTGACGCCTCCTCTGTGCCCTGTGAGCGGCTCTTTTCTACAGCCAGAGAAACAAGAAAAATCGTCTAAAATGTAATACGTCGGAAAAACTTTTTTTTTTTTAATAAAAATGTGTAAAAAAATTAAAATAAAAAAATTCCCAGTCCACAATCATCCACAACACGTTCTCTTAGATTTCCATGTTATGATACATGTTCACATTATTTATTGACTGTATCTAAAAAAGATAAAAATATATTTTTATTCAAATGAAGATATGAAATAATCCTAAATGAAATACAATGACTTGGTTTATATTATTGTATATACTAGGGCAGGGGTCACCAACGCGGTGCCCGCGGTCACCAGGTAGCCCGTAAGGACCAGATGAGTCGCCCGTTCTAAAAATAGCTCAAAGAGCAGCACTTACCAGTGAGCTGCCTCTATTTTTTAAATTGTATTTATTTACTAGCAAGCTGGTCTCGCTTTGCTCGACATTTTTAATTCTAAAAGAGACAAAACTCAAATAGAATTTGAAAATCCAAGAAAATATTTTAAAGACTTGGTCTTCACTTGGAATAAGCGGTAGAAAATGGATGGATGGATGGGTCTTCACTTGTTTAAATAAATTCATTTATTTTCTACTTTGCTTCTTATTACTTTTAGAAATACAATTTTAGAGAAAAAAATACAACCTTAAAAAAGATTTTAGGATTTTTAAACAAATATACCTTTTTACCTTTTAAATTTATTCCTCTTCTTTCCTGACAATTTAAATCAATGTTCAAGTAAAAATGTTTTTTATTTATTGTAAAGAATAATAAATATTTTAGCTTCTGGTTTTTCGACAAAGAATATTTGTGAAATATTTCTTCAAACTTACTATGATTGAAATTCAAAAAAATTATTCTGGCAAATCTAGAAAATCTGTAGAATCAAATTTAAATCTTATTTCAAAGTATTTTGAATTTCTTTTAAAATTTTTGTTCTGTAAAATCTAGAAGAAATACTGATTTGTCTTTGTTAGAAATATAGCTTGGTCCAATTTGTTAAATATTCTAACAAAGTGCAGACATCAAAATTCTAAAATGTATCTTAATCAGGAAAAATTACTAATGATTTTCCATAAATGATTTTTTTAATTTTTTCAAAATAATTCAAATTAGCTAGTTTCACTCTTCTTTTTGTCGGTTGAATTTTGAATTTTAAAAAGTCGAAATTGAAGATAAACTATGTTTCAAAATGTTATTTTAATTTTTTTCATGTTTTCTCCTCTTTTAAACCGTTCAATTAAGTGTTTTTTTCATCATTTATTCTCTACAAAAAACCTTCCGTAAAAGGAAAAAAAAAATGTACGACGGAATGACAGACAGAAATACCCATTTTTTTATATATATAAATGTATTTATTTAGCTATTCTTGTTTAAATCACACTTACGTGTAACTTACAAATGACAATATATTTATTTATTTAAGTGTGTATCAAACTGGTAGCCCTTCGCATTAATCAGTACCCAAGAAGTAGTTTTTGGTTTCAAAAAGGTTGGTGACCCCTGTACTAGGGCATCAAATCAGTGTCAGTTGAGTCGGTCCATAGGTTGCCTGTAGGGATTTTTAATGTCCAGCAGATGTCAGTATTTAGTGACACAGTATCGACACAGTATCAATACAGTTTTGCAATGTGTCGAAACGCTTCATGACGCCTCATCAACCCATCACTAAAGATTAGCTTCCGGTTAGCGTCATTTAAAAAATAACAAACATGCTAGCTAACTGTTAGCTTGAGCGTCTCACAAGAATTCGCCCTTAATATCTCAACTTAAGTCACCCATTCGAGAATTAAGTGTGCAAAACAATGACAAGTCACATAAAACCCACGTTGAACGCTGTTAAAAGACCATTTAAGGCGATTTTGTTACGTCTTTCGAACACTTGCTACTGCTGAGACGCCACGTGGTCGCGTGCACTCACCTCGCCTTTCTTCTTTTCAAAGAAACCTTTAGCTGGGAAACAAATGGAGGATATTTGGACGCCATTTCCTGCCATTACGTTACAGAGAGAGACAGACTGACTAACAAGTGGCCTTTAGTGTGCGCGGTCCCCAGCAGCCGAAGTAAAGAAAGGACATGGGAGGTGCAGAGCCGAGATTTTATTTAGCTTCCGCCCGACCCAAACCGGAAATCCCGCCCCTCAACTTCCGTTAGGCTCGCGAACCACAAAATTAAGTAATAATGAAAAAATATATAATATATTGACTATATAATACTACGCATGTATAACAGTATCTCAATATGTAATAATATATATTCTACATTTAAAACGGTCGTTATTTTTGCTGTCATGGCAACAACGTGCCGGATCAAGAGGGCCAATCACGTGGGAGCTAGAGCATCATGGGAGTTGTAGTATATAACAATATTTAAGCCAGGGAAAAAAATTAGGAATAACCCATACTTGCCAACCCTCCCGAATTTTCCGGGAGACTCCCGAAATTCAGCGCCTCTCCCGAAAACCTCACGGGACAAATATTCTCCCGAAAATCTCCCGATTTTCAGCCGAGGCTGGAGGCCACGCCCCCTCCAGCTCCATGCGGACCTGAGTGAGGACAGCCTTTTTTCACGATGGGAGGACAACAGGGTGACAAGAAATAAATCATCCAGACTAGAGATAAATTGTATTATTATGTTTATCTTACCTAAAAATAAATATATTTATTAATAAAAAAATAAAAAAAATAAATACATTTTTACTATATTTTGCTAAAAACATCAAAACTAATTGTATTTTTATTTGTATTTTTTCTGACTCCTTATTACATCCAGCCATAGAATTATACATTAAAATAAACATATTTGAAATTTAATTTTAAATCATCATAATAATTCATTTAAAATGACCATATTTAATTATTAAAATAATTGCTTGTTTATCAACAACTTTAGCATTTTATTCATTACATTTTGAAGCTCTCAGAAGCCAAGTTATGTTATATTCCTTAATATTTATTTATGCAAGTTTGAAGTATCAATTATCTAAACACAGTTTTGTTTGCATATTTTCAGGATATATATATATATATATATATATATATATATATATATATATATATATGTATGTATATATATATATATATATATGTATGTATACATATATATATATATATATATATATATATATATATATATATATATATATATATATATATATATATATATATATGAAATACTTGACTTGGTGAATTCTAGTTGTCAATATACTCCTCCCCTCTTAACCACGCCCCCAACCACGCCCTGCCCCACCCCCGACCACGCCCCCACCACCCACCTCCCGAAATCGGAGGTCTCAAGGTTGGCAAGTATGGAATAACCTATCCTATAATAATAAATATGTTACCATTGCACAGTAACACTGCGTGGAACACTGCAGAGGCCACCACAGTGTATATGTTTTTATTATTATTTATTTAATAACCTATCCTATAATAATAAATATGTTAGTGTTATAATAATAAATATGTTACCATTGTGCAGTAACACTGCATGGAACACTGCAGAGGCCATCACAGTGTATATGTTTTTATTATTATTTATTTAATGGGTTGTACTTGTATAGCGCTTTTCTACCTTCAAGGTACTCAAAGCGCTTTGACACTACTTCCACATTTACCCATTCACACACACATTCACACACTGATGGAGTGTGAATCCTATAATAATAAATATGTTAGTATTATAATAATAAATATGTTACCATTGCGCAGTAACACTGCAGAGGCCACCACAGTGTATATGTTGTTTTTATTATTTATCCCTTTGTAGCTGTGGCAACACTAAATGTGTGTGAATGTTGTCTATCTGTGTTGGCCCTGTGATGAGGTGGCGACTTGTCCAGGGTGTACGCCGCCTTCCGCCCGAATGCAGCTGAGATAGGCTCCAGCACCCTCCGTGACCCCCCCCCCCCAAAAAGGGACAAGCGGTAGAAAATGGATGTATTGTTGTAGAAATGGCTGGTTGCATCAGCTCTGCTCTTTTAATGTCTTTAATGTCCTTTGATGTTTGATGTTTCCCTCTTACACACATTATTTTGTGTGCTATGGCTATGAGGTTTTTTTCTTCTTCCTCGGCCTCAGTCTGGACCCTCTCCAGGGGCCCAGGCTTACACGGAATTTTTTTTCTCCCCCCCCCCCCCACAGTGTTTACCTGTTTCTCACCTTTTTTGTACGGTGCGCCGGAAGTTGTCAGCGATCCTGTTCTGTCTCCCTGTAATGTGTTTGATCCTGTTCTGTCTCCCTGCAATGTTTGATCCTGTTCTGTCTCCCTGTGATGTTTGATCCTCTTCTGTCTCCCTGTTATGTTTGATCCTGTTCTGTCTCCTTGTGATGTTTGATCCTGTTCTGTCTCCTTGTGATGTTTGATCCTGTTCTGTCTCCTTGTGATGTTTGATCCTGTTCTGTCTCCCTGTAATGTTTGATCCTGTTCTGTCTCCTTGTGATGTTTGATCCTGTTCTGTCTCCCTTTAATGTTTGACCCTGTTGTCTCCTTGTGATGTTTGATCCTCTTCATTCTCCCTGTAATGTTTGATCCTGTTCTGTCTCCCTGTAATGGTTGATCCTGTTCTGTCTCCCTGTAATGTTTGATCCTGTTCTGTCTCCCTTTAATGTTTGACCCTGTTCTGTCTCCCTGTGATGTTTGATCCTGTTCTGTCTCCCTGTAATGTTTGATCCTGTTCTGTCTCCTTGTGATGTTTGATCCTGTTCTGTCTCCCTGTGATGTTTGATCCTGTTCTGTCTCCCTGTAATGTTTGATCCTGTTCTGTCTCCCTGTAATGTTTGATCCTGTTCTGTCTCCTTGTGATGTTTGATCCTGTTCTGTCTCCTTGTGATGTTTTATCCTGTTCTGTCTCCTTGTAATGTTTGATCCTGTTCTGTCTCCCTGTAATGTGTTTGATCCTGTTCTGTCTCCCTGCAATGTTTGATCCTGTTCTGTCTCACTGTAATGTTTGATCCTGTTCTGTCTCCCTGTAATGTTTGATCCTGTTCTGTCTCCCTGTAATGTTTGATCCTGTTCTGTCTCCCTGTAATGTTTGATCCTGTTCTGTCTCCTTGTGATGTTTGATCCTCTTCTGTCTCCCTGTAATGTTTGATCCTGTTCTGTCTCCCTGTAATGTTTGATCCTGTTCTGTCTCCTTGTGATGTTTGATCCTGTTCTGTCTCCCTGTAATGTTTGATCCTGTTCTGTCTCCCTGTAATGTTTGATCCTGTTCTGTCTCCCTGTAATGTTTGATCCTGTTCTGTCTCCTTGTGATGTTTGATCCTGTTCTGTCTCCTTGTGATGTTTGATCCTGTTCTGTCTCCCTGTAATGTTTGATCCTGTTCTGTCTCCTTGTAATGTTTGATCCTGTTCTGTCTCCTTGTGATGTTTGATCCTCTTCTGTCTCCCTGTAATGTTTGATCCTGTTCTGTCTCCTTGTGATGTTTGATCCTGTTCTGTCTCCCTGTAATGTTTGATCCTGTTCTGTCTCTTTGTGATGTTTGATCCTGTTCGTTCTCCCTGTAATGTTTGATCCTGTTCTGTCTCCCTGTAATGTTTGATCCTGTTCTGTCTCCCTGTAATGTTTGATCCTGTTCTGTCTCCCTGTAATGTTTTATCCTGTTCTGTCTCCTTGTAATGTTTGTCTGCCCTTGAATGGGATTGCACTGAAAAATCTTAATTTCCCCTCGGGGATTATCAAAGCTGATTCTGATAACGAGGTATCTTTAGGACCAGTTTGTTTTCAAACCCAAATCTAGTTGTGGGCCTGGGAGACGCCGTGCTTTAAATCAAACGTACCTACGGCATTTTTACCTTTAAAAAGACCCTCATCCTTATTTGTGCCAGCGCTTGTTTGTCAAACATTGAAATGCATAAAAACCCATTTTGACAGATTGAATCCGTACATTTATTCTGGTCACACCTGTACAGGAATGCAGAAACACAACCTTAGACCTTAGACCTTAGACCATGGCACGACACATAATGCATCCATGTTTATCATCACACAACTCTTCAAATATATATTTTTCTTCCCCCCCCCCGCCGTCCCCAAATAGCATAAAAATACAAGTGGACTCTTCATGGGGTGAATTTGAGCCACTATTTGGAAACACACTGAAAGTGGGTCAGCAAAAAGGGGGACACCTTGAAAGTCTTGCTTCTCAGAGGACAGAATCAACACAGCTACTGCTGGGAAGGATACAGGTGGTTGGGTGAAAGAAAAAGTCAAGTATGAGAGAAGACTAGCAAGGCACAGAGAGATGCAGAGTCAACAAATAATGGATGGGGCAGAGGCAGTTGGACTAAGCAGCACTAGGAGGCGCTCTAACAGCCAGATATCATAAAGTATAGTGGATGTAACAGCCAGGTATCATAAAGTATAGTGGATGTAACAGCCAGATATCATAAAGTATAGTGGATGGAGTAAACACATGATTGAAGTACCGTATTTTCCGCACTATTAGCCGCACCTAAAAACCACAAATTTACTCAAAAGCTGACAGTGCGGCTTTTAACCCGGTGCGCTTTATATATGGATTAATATTACGATTCATTTTCATAAAGTTTCGATCTCGCAACTACGGTAAACAGCCGCCATCTTTTTTCCCGGTAGAACAGGAAGCGCTTCTTCTTCTACGCAAGCAACCGCCAAGGTAAGCACCCGCCCCCATAGAACAGGAAGCGCTTCTTCTTCTACTGTAAGCAACCACCCGCCCGCGTAGAAGAAGAAAAAGCGCGCGGATATTACCGTACCGGTACGTTTCATTTCCTTTGTGTGTTTACATCTGTAAAGACCACAAAATGGCTCCTACTAAGCGTCAGGGATCCGGTTCATGAAAAGACGCAATCTCTCCATCCGCACACGGATTACTATTTCACAGCAACTGATATTCCTGCGAACCGCACTGTGGATACAACGGGAGCACGTACGGTGAATATTCGCACCACAGGGAATGAGAAGTCATCCTTCACTGTGGTTCTAGCTTGCCATGCTAATGGCCAGAAACTTCCACCCATGGTGATATTCAAAAGGAAGACCTTGCCAAAAGAGACCTTTCCAGCCGGCGTCATCATAAAAGCTAACTCGAAGGGATGGATGGATGAAGAAAAGATGAGCGAGTGGTTAAGGTAAGTTTAAGTTTACGCGAAGAGGCCGGGTGGCTTTTTTCACGCAGCTCCGTCCATGTTGATATACGACTCCATGCGCGCCCACATCACGCTGGTTTTAATAAATTATTAAAGTTTGACTGACCTATCTGACTGTTTTTTTGACATTCCTTTAGCGCAGTTAGATGCGGCTTACAACACGGGGCGGCTTATAGGTGGACAAAGTTTTGAAATATGCCGTTCATTGAAGGCGCGGCTTATAACCCAGGGCGGCTTATGGTGCGGAAAATACGGTATTATCTTAAAAACACAGTTGACAGCAGCAGGACACAGGGAGGATGGATGGAACTCAAGTCGGGTCTTTCTTTTCAAAGCTCTTTTTCACACTGAATTTATGGAACTGAATTTTTGTTTGATATTGAATTTATGTAACCTTTTTTTTTTTATTTGAATTTTGTAAACTACATTTTTTTATACTGAATTTATATTATAGATTTTTTTTTTTTCCATTTGAATTTTGTAAACTGAATTTTATTTTATACTGAATACATTTTTGGGGATTTTTCTGCACTGATATTTTTTTACTTAGAATTTTTACTAACTGAACTTTTTTTTTTTACACTGAACTTTTCTGCATAGCTTCTTTTTACATAGAATATTTCTGCATTTCATTTTTTTACTTATATTTTTTCCTGCATAGATCACATTTTTATACACTGAATTTTTGTACATTGAAATTTTTAAAACTGACGTTTTTTTTTAACATGTAATTTTTACACACTAAATTTTAACACACATTTTACTCAATTAAATTGTCATCATAATTTAAATTATGCTGACAATACAACAAATTCAGTTTCCAAAATTCAGTGTAAAAAAAATCAGTGTATAAAAAATCAGTGCAGAAAAATTTAGCGTACAATTTTTTTAGTATTTAAAAAAAAATCAGTGCATTAAAATTCAGTGTAAAAAAAAAAATCATTGCGGAAATATTCGTAACTTCAAAATTCAAGACCTACTTTTGGTAAACTTAGACTGAAGCAATCAATCGTGTCTCAGAACCAGCCAATAATGTGTCAAGTTTGAAGCCACTTTAAATTTTTACACTGAATTATTCTACACTGGATTTTTTTTTACTTTTAATTTTTACACAGATTTTTTCTGCATCTTTTCACATCAAATTTTTACGGGCCAAATTTTAAAACACAGCATTTTAACACACGTTTTGTGCACGAATTCTGTATTCCATGAAATCGTCAGCAAAAAAATAAAAATACAATTGATTAACAAAATTAAAACGCAAAAAAATCAGTGTACAAAAAAATCAGTGCAGAACAAATCAGTGTAAAATATTTTTTGTCTATAAAAAAATCAATGTAAAAAAAACATTCAGCGTAGAAAAATTTGTAACTTTAAAATTCAAGACCTACTTTTGGTTAACTTAAACTGAAGCCATCGATCCTGTCTCAGAACCAGCCAATAAGGTGTCAAGTTTGAAGCCACTTTATATTTTTGCATTTAATTTTTTCCAATTTTTCTTTGGATTAATTTTACTTTGAATTTTTACACACTAACATTTTTTTACACTGACTTTTTCTGCCTTGCTTCTTTTTACATCAAATGTTTATACACTGAATTGTTTCACATCAAATTTACACACCAAATTTTAAAACACTTGCATTTTAACACACATTTTGCGCACTAATTTTGTATTCAATGAAATCGTCATAAAAAAATAAATAAATAAATTGACAAAATTCAAACGCAAAAAATTCAGCGTAAAAAAAATCAGTGTATAAAAAATCAGTGCAGAAAAATTTAGTGTACAATTTTTTTAGTATTTAAAAAAAAATCAGTGCATTAAAATTCAGTGTAAAAAAAAAAATCATTGCGGAAATATTCGTAACTTCAAAATTCAAGACCTACTTTTGGTAAACTTAGACTGAAGCAATCAATCCTGTCTCAGAACCAGCCAATAAGGTGTCAAGTTTGAAGCCACTTTAAATTTTTACACTGTTTTTTTTGCATCTTTTCACATCAAATTTTTACGGGCCAAATTTTAAAACACAGCATTTTAACACACGTTTTCTGTATTCCATGAAATCGTCAGCAAAAAATAAAAATAAAATTGATTAACAAAATTAAAACGCAAAAAATTCAGTGTACAAAAAAATCAGTGCAGAACAAATCAGTGTAAAATATTTTTTGTCTATAAAAAAAATCAATGTAAAAAAACATTCAGCGTAGAAAAATTTGTAACTTTAAAATTCAAGACCTACTTTTGGTTAACTTAAACTGAAGCCATCGATCCTGTCTCAGAACCAGCCAATAAGGTGTCAAGTTTGAAGCCACTTTATATTTTTGCATTTAATTTCTTCCAATTTTTCTTTTTACACTGGATTAATTTTACTTTGAATTTTTACACACTAACATTTTTTTACACTGACTTTTTCTGCCTTGCTTCTTTTTACATCAAATGTTTATACACTGAATTGTTTCACATCAAATTTACACACCAAATTTTAAAACACTTGCATTTTAACACACATTTTGCGCACAAATTTTGTATTCAATGAAATCGTCATAAATAAATAAATAAATAAATTGACAAAATTCAAACGCAAAAAATTCAGCGTAAAAAAAATCAGTGTATAAAAAAATCAGTGCAGAAAAATTTAGCGTACAATTTTTTTAGTATTTAAAAAAAAATCAGTGCATTAAAATTCAGTGTAAAAAAAAAAAATCATTGCGGAAATATTCGTAACTTCAAAATTCAAGACCTACTTTTGGTAAACTTAGACTGAAGCAATTAATCCTGTCTCAGAACCAGCCAATAAGGTGTCAAGTTTGAAGCCACGTTAAATTTTTACACTGAATTATTCTACACTGGATTTTTTTTAACTTTTAATTTTTACACAGATTTTTTTCTGCATCTTTTCACATCAAATTTTTACGTGCCAAATTTTAAAACACAGCATTTTAACACACGTTTTGTGCACGAATTCTGTATTCCATGAAATCGTCAGCAAAAAAAAAAAAAAAATACAATTGATTAACAAAATTAAAACGCAAAAAATTCAGTGTACAAAAAATCAGTGCAGAACAAATCAGTGTAAAATATTTTTTGTCTATAAAAAAATCATTCAGCGTAGAAAAATTTGTAAGCTTCAAAATTCAAGACCTACTTTTGGTTAACTTAAACTGAAGCCATCGATCCTGTCTCAGAACCAGCCAACAAGGTGTCAAGTTTGAAGCCACTTTATATTTTTGCATTTAATTTTTTCCAATTTTTCTTTTTACACTGGATTAATTTTACTTTGAATTTTTACACACAAAATTTTTTTTACACTGACTTTTTCTGCCTTGCTTCTTTTTACATCAAATGTTTATACACTGAATTTTACACGCCAAATTTTAAAACACTGCATTTTAACACTAATTTTGCGCACTAATTTTGTATTCAATGAAATCGTCATAAAAAAATAAATAAATAAATTGACAAAATTCAAACGCAAAAAATTCAAGGTAAAAAAAAATCAGTGCAGAAATATTTGTAACTTCAAAACTCAAGACTGAAGCAATCGATCGTGTCTCAGAACCAGCCAATGAGGTGTCAAGTTTGAAGTCACTTTAGATTTTTACACTGGATTTTTCTGCATTGATTTTATTTTTACACTGGATTTTTTACACAAGTAACTTTTTTACACTGAAATGTTCTGCATAGCTTCTTTTTATATAGAATATTTCTGCACTGAATTTTTTCACGTGGAATTTTTCTGCATAGATTATTTTTACATTTAATTTTTACACACTGAATTTTTGTACAATGACATTTTTAAAACTGATTTTTTTTTTTACATTAAATTTTTTCTCAATGAATTTTAACACACACACATTTACTCGGTGAAATTGTTAGCATCATTTGATGTAAAAAAAAAAAATTTCAGTGTATAACAATTCAGTGCAGAAAACTTCAGTGTAAACATTTTTAGTATATAAAAAATTAAATGTAAAAAAAAAAATCAGTGCAGAAATATTCATAACTTAAAAACTCAAGACCTACTTTTGGTAAATTAAGACTGAAGCAATCGATCGTGTCTCAGAACCAGCCAATGAGGTGTCAAGTTTGAAGTCACTTTAAATTTTTACACTGGATTTTTCTGCACTGATTTCTTTTACACTGGATTTTTACACAAGTAACTTTTTTTACACTGAAATTTTCTGCAAAACTTCTTTTTACATATAATATTTCTGCACTGATTTTTTTCACGTAGAATTTTTCTGCATAGATTATTTTTACAATATTTGTACACTGAATTGTTTCACATCAAATTTTTACACGCCAAATTTTAAAACATCGCGTTTTAACACAAATTTGTATTCAATGAAATCGTCAGCAAAAAACATGTATTGCCACAATTCAAACGCAATTCAGCTAAATCTAGTGTCTAAAAAAAGCTTTTGAAAGAACCTCCCTAGAGACACACCATTATGTGTGTTTGCATAACATGTGTGAGTGTGGAACCGATTAATGTGCGGGGAGTTGGAGGGCACACACGTCTACAAGTCCGCTCATTTCAATAACTACAGTATGAATGTGAAGAAGGACACTGACTTCATTAGGACGACAACAGCAAGGACACACACACACACACACACACACACACACACACACACACACACACACTGGGAGGGCTATGATGCACCAGCACCCTCCCAAAGAAGAGGAGCGGCAGATCAAGCGATCCAAAATGCGTCCTCATGTTTTTTCCTCTTGAAAAAAAATCCTCCTCAGCCTGCAGGTGAGAGTGTTTATGTGCTTCTCTGCAGGAGGCGGGGCCTCCGAACATCACAGGCACAAGACCACACCCTCCTCCGTCACAACTTTGTGGCCCCTGGAGCCGTTTTTTTCTCCACACTCCAAGGGAAGGGCAAAGAGCGGGGGGGAAAAAAGCCACTTTGGGAGGTCAGTCGAGCATGGCGTCCAGCTGGTCCGCCAGGTCGTCAAACATGCTGCCGATGTCGTCCAGGATGGACACGGTCGTCTTTTTGCTGGAGGGAGAAAGGAGACATTTTTACTTTACAATAAAACAAAGCCTTTTATTGGGAGAATTGATCTTACTCATCTACAGAGAGGACCGGGCGTGTTTTAGATTTTTTTTTTCCAATCCATAGTCATGTTTAAATCAGCTAGTATGTCTCCATGTCTTCTCGTCAACTCCTTGCTTTTATCTCATGTCCGCTAGTAAACTCTTTGTTTTGTCTCCTGTTTGTCAACTCACAGTGTTACGTTTGCGTGGCATGGTGATGCCGGAAGGTCGTCTTTCCAAGATGCGGCTTGCAGGTAATAGGAATGATTTATTTTTGAATCAAGACAAACAAAAATATTTCTGGGGCTGAGGTTGCTGAGGTAGTTAAAAAGCTCCTCAGTGGCAAGGCCCCAGGGGTAGATGAGATCCGCCCGGAGTTCCTTAAGGCTCTGGATGTTGTGGGGCTGTCTTGGTTGACAAGACTCTGTAACATCGCGTGGACATCGGGGGCGGTACCTCTGGATTGGCAGACCGGGGTGGTGGTTCCTCTCTTTAAGAAGGGGAACCGGAGGGTGTGTTCTAACTATCGTGGGATCACACTCCTCAGCCTTCCCGGTAAGGTTTATTCAGGTGTACTGGAGAGGAGGCTACGCCGGATAGTCGAACCTCGGATTCAGGAGGAACAGTGTGGTTTTCGTCCTGGTCGTGGAACTGTGGACCAGCTCTATACTCTGGGCAGGGTCCTTGAGGGTGCATGGGAGTTTGCCCAACCAGTCTACATGTGCTTTGTGGACTTGGAGAAGGCAATCGACCGTGTCCCTCGGGAAGTCCTGTGGGGAGTGCTCAGAGAGTATGGGGTAACGGACTGTCTTATTGTGGCAGTTCGCTCCCTGTATGATCAGTGTCAGAGCTTGGTCCGCATTGCCGGCAGTAAGTCGGACACGTTTCCAGTGAGGGTTGGACTCCGCCAAGGCTGCCCTTTGTCACCCATTCTGTTCATAACTTTTATGGACAGAATTTCTAGGCGCAGTCAGGGCGTTGAGGGGATCTGGTTTGGTGGCTGCAGGATTAGGTCTCTGCTTTTTGCAGATGATGTGGTCCTGATGGCTTCATCTGGCCAAGATCTTCAGCTCTCGCTGGATCGGTTCGCAGCCGAGTGTGAAGCGACTGGGATGAGAATCAGCACCTCCAAGTCCGAGTCCATGGTTCTCTCCCGGAAAAGGGTGGAGTGCCATCTCCGGGTTGGGGAGGAGATCTTGCCCCAAGTGGAGGAGTTCAAGTACCTCGGAGTCTTGTTCACGAGTGAGGGAAGAGTGGATCGTGAGATCGACAGGCGGATCGGTGCGGCGTCTTCAGTAATGCGGACGCTGTATCGATCCGTTGTGGTGAAGAAGGAGCTGAGCCGGAAGGCAAAGCTCTCGATTTACCGGTCGATCTACGTTCCCATCCTCACCTATGGTCATGAGCTTTGGGTCATGACCGAAAGGACAAGATCACGGGTACAAGCGGCCGAAATGAGTTTCCTCCGCCGGGTGGCGGGGCTCTCCCTTAGAGATAGGGTGAGAAGCTCTGTCATCCGGGGGGAGCTCAAAGTAAAGCCGCTGCTCCTCCACATCGAGAGGAGCCAGATGAGGTGGTTCGGGCATCTGGTCAGGATGCCACCCGAACGCCTCCCTAGGAAGGTGTTTCGGGCACGTCCGACCGGTAGGAGGCCACGGGGAAGACCCAGGACACGTTGGGAAGACTATGTCTCCCGGCTGGCCTGGGAACGCCTCGGGATCCCCCGGGAGGAGCTGGACGAAGTGGCTGGGGAGAGGGAAGTCTGGGCTTCCCTGCTTAAGCTGCTGCCCCCGCGACCCGACCTCGGATAAGCGGAAGAAGATGGATGGATGGATGGATGGATGGACAAAAATATGCAGAGCGGTGCCAACGGGTTGGAAAACCAGAATGGCTTAGCCCCAAAGGAAGCTAGACAAAAACAGGAACTAGGAGCAGGAAAGAAGAATGTAACATGTAGGCAAGCAAAAGGACCAGACAGAGTGAGGCGAGAGAACGGAGTAAATAGCTCTCTGATTAGCGCCCGGAGTCAGAAAAATCGTATTTAAATTATCCAAAAACTTTCCGTTCTGAGTTCCCAATGAACAGACAAGAGGCTGTTTTTGTTGCACCAAGCAAAGGCTTGGAAAATTCCATCGTGTACGATGGGATGAGACGGGAGGGGCTATCTATTGTCATCGAAGACCTGCCCAAGCTGAATCCAAGACTAACCCAAGCCCGAGGCATCTTCTTCTTTTGTTTTCAATGTGACCAAAAACAAGAGCTGTTTACATAACCCCCATTCCTTTGGAAGCAGATGTTGTTGTGTAAACAGGGAGTGTCCAAATAAAGGAGGAGACGTAAACCTTTTTTCGTCAGAGTGTGGTGCAAGACTGTACAGAGTAGAGATGCGCAGATAGGCAATTATTTCATCCGCAACCGCATCAGAAAGTCGTCAACCATCCGCAATCCACCCGATCTAACATTTGATCAGAACCGCATCCGCCCGCATCCGCCCGTTGTTATATATCTAATATAGACGATGCAAGGCATTAGTGAGGTTATAAAGCTTTTGCCTGTTAAAGAAAGGAGACTGATCCAATGCAGCACAGACATTCGCGTGCCACGCTGTCACGACCCAGACGCACACCAGTGCGCAATCATATGGGAGCCGCGCTGAGCGCACCTCCAAGCGCGTCTCGCTGCCGGCGACGGCCAGGTATGAGCCAGACGCTCCAGCGCCATCCATTTTCAGGGCTAGTTGATTCGGCAGGTGGGTTGTTACACACTCCTTAGCGGGTTCCGACTTCCATGGCCACCGTCCTAGCTGCTGTCTATATCAACCAGGGTGAGCCCCACCCCTTTCGTGAGCGCACTGCGCGCGGAGTGACCCCTGTTACGCGCCCCCGGCAACAGGGGTGGCGGGCAGGTAAGCTGCGCGGGCGGAGCGCGCGGAGTGATCCCTGTTACGAGCCCCCGGCCACGGGGGTGGCGGGCAGGTAAGCTGCTTACCTGCTGCGCGTGACGCCGGCCGCGGCGAAGGCGGACGAGGCGGGGTGTCGGTGCGGTGGGCGCGGTGGTGACCCTGGACGTGCGTCGGGCCCTTCTCGCGGATCGCCTCAGCTACGGCTCCCGGTGGGGCCCTCTCGGGGGAAGGGGCCTCGGTCCCGGACCCCGGCGAGGCGTCCCTTCTCCGCTCCGTAAAAGTGTCCATCTCTTTTTCTTTTTTTTCTTCTGTTGTGGCATATGCTGCAGGTGCCTGCTCGTTTTTCGTATGTGGGTAACAACATTTAACTATGTATATATATTTACCAATTGGTTTAACTGCCACCCGCCTGAATCTATTTAAAATCTAATTTTTTTTAATTTCAACCGCCCGACCCGACTCGCGGATAAAATCTAATTTTTTTAAATTTCATCCGCCCGATCCGCGGATGATCCGCGGTTGTGCCCGCAAACCGCGCATCTCTAGTATCCAGTGATTATACTATAAAGTTATTTTCCATTAAACTTCACCAGTTTTGGATTATTTTTATTTAAAATCGCTGAATTTTCACATTTGCCTTTCAAATACTGAGAAGAGACGGTGCGGTGAACAGCAGCCAGTTGAGGCACATCACTCAGTGCCTCAACATGGATTCCGGACTCGGCTAACTGCTGGCCTGCTGTGCAGTGAGACTGTATTGCTATATAAACTATATTATACATTTCCATAGTTTAGTTAGCTGAGGTATATAATGTACAGTGTATTTTGTCAACAACTGTATGTGTGCAACGTATTTCTTGTGCTGAGCGATCATAAAACGGCTGCAAAAGACGCACTGGCTGAGGCTCGCCTCCTGCACCCCCGCCGTAGAATTGTTATATCAACTAAAGCCCACACTTAAACTTTCCACGTGCAAGATTGAATCTATTTAAAAAAAATATTTCATAAGAAGCCAAAAAGTGCAAAAACAATAATGTTGGTGTTGGAGGAGTTGTGAATGACTGCAGGGTCACAACATTAGGTACACCTGCAGACTGCAGGTGTACCTAATTCACAACTCCTCCAACACGAACATTATTGTTTTTGCACTTTTTGGCTTCTTATTAAATAACTTTTGTAACCTATTTTCATGGGCTTTCCTCTTTGTGATGTTAAGTTCCTGTTATGCGCTGTTATACAGTATATGCCTTGAGCTCTTATTTTGAAGGCGCTTAGAGCGGAAGTGATGTCACGTTGCGGAGGTTTTTGAAAGAAGGTAAATAAAGTGGTCCTCGTGTAAACTGGAGCCTCCGTGTTTGTTTTATTTTGTAGTTTCCTACAGTATAGGCGACATTTATAAACCCTCGGTTACACTTTTTTAAATAGATTCAATCTTGCACGTGGAAAGTTTAAGTGAGGGCTTTAGTTGCGGCGCATGGACTTCATTTATAAGTAAAGGTAAGACCATAATAACGTTTTTTTTTATTAAATGTGCTTTTTTGTGTGCTACAGTTTGTATGTGTAAAGTTAAAGTTAAGTTAAAGTAGCAATGATTGTCACACACACACTAGGTGTAATGAAATTTGTCCTCTGCATTTGACCCATCCCCTTGATCACCCCCTGGGAGGTGAGGGGAGCAGTGGGCAGCAGCGGTGCCACGCCTGAGAATCATTTTTGGTGATTTAACCCCCAATTCCAAGCCTTGATGCTGAGTGCCAAGCAGGGAAGAATGCTGGTATGAGCTTTTAAACATAACCCGTTAACTGCTGCCAATCAAATGGTGAATAAGATACTCTTTAGGGTTCATATGTTTGTAAATCTGACTGTGATGAAGTCAGTGCCTCACCAGCCATCAACCTCACCGCACCTCACTGGTACAGAGAGTACAGTTGCCGCGTCTCTCCTCAAAATTGAGTCCAAATTTAATTATGTCTCTGTATGATTCTTTGCTTCTTGTCTTGTTTAATAGATGTCATCAGTGTTTGAACCTGACACCCGGGAGCAGGTGAGCGTCCCGGACACTTAATTGATTGATTGATTGAAACTTTTATTAGTAGATTGCACAGTACAGTACATATTCCGTACAATTGACCACTAAATGGTAACACCCCAATAAGTTTTAAGTCAGGGTCCACATTAATCAATTCATGGTAAATCCAATCAACGGATCATGACACACAGAGCTATTTTGG